>NC_139331.1:37227107-37367107 GCF_056507025.1 Lutjanus erythropterus | reverse complement strand
TCTTTCATACATACATACATACATACATATATTCAGTGTCATACATACCATCATACATATATACATATCTTCATACATACTTTCATATATATGTACATACATACCTTCAAACATACATACATACATATGTCCACACATGCATATATATACATACATACCATCATACATACCTTCACACATTCTTTCACGTACCTTCATACATACATACAGAGATACCTTAATACATACATACCATCATACATACCTTCATACATACCTTCACACATCCACACCTTCAAACATACTTTCATACCTACATACATGCACACATACCTTCATTCATACATACTTTCATGAATACATACTATGATACATACATACCTTCAACCATATAAACCATCATACATACATACATACATACATACATACCTACATATATACATACATACATACATATATACCTACATGCATACATACATACATACATATATACATACATACATACATACATACATACCATCATACATACCGTCACACATTCTTTCATACATACATACATACATATATTCAGTGTCATACATACCATCATACATATATACATATCTTCATACATACTTTCATACATATGTACATACATACCTTCAAACATACATACATACATATGTCCACACATGCATATATATGCATACATACCATCATACATACCTTCACACATCCACACCTTCAAACATACTTTCATACCTACATACATGCACACATACCTTCATTCATACATACTTTTCATGAATACATACTATGATACATACATACCTTCAACCATATAAACCATCATACATACATACATACATACATACATACATACATACATACATACATACATAGATACATACATACATACATACATACATACCATCATACATACCTTCACACATTCTTTCATACATACATACATACATATATTCAGTGTCATACATACCATCATACATATATACATATCTTCATACATACTTTCATACATATGTACATACATACCTTCAAACATATGTACATACATATATCCACACATGCATATATATACATACATACCATCATACATACCTTCACACATTCTTTCACACATACCATCATACATACCTTCATACATACCTTCACACATCCACACCTTCAAACATACTTTCATACCTACATACATGCACACATACCTTCATTCATACATACTTTCATGAATACATACTATGATACATACATACCTTCAACCATATAAACCATCATACATACATACATACATACATACATACATATATACCTACATACATACATACATACATATATACATACATACATACATACCATCATACATACCTTCACACATTCTTTCATACATACATACATATATTCAGTGTCATACATACCATCATACATATATACATATCTTCATACATACTTTCATACATATGTACATACATACCTTCAAACATACATACATACATATGTCCACACATGCATATATATGCATACATACCATCATACATACTTTCACACATCCACACCTTCAAACATACTTTCATACCTACATACATGCACACATACCTTCATTCATACATACTTTTCATGAATACATACTATGATACATACATACCTTCAACCATATAAACCATCATACATACATACATACATACATACATACATACCTACATAGATAGATACATACATACATACATACATACATACTTACATATATACATACATACATACCATCATACATACCTTCACACATTCTTTCATACATACATACATATATTCAGTGTCATACATACCATCATACATATATACATATCTTCATACATACTTCCATACATATGTACATACATACCTTCAAACATACATACATACATATATCCACACATGCATATATATACATACATACCATCATACATACCTTCACACATTCTTTCACACATACCATCATACATACCTTCATACATACCTTCACACATCCACACCTTCAAACATACTTTCATACCTACATACATGCACACATACCTTCATTTATACATACTTTCATGAATACATACTATGATACATACATACCTTCAACCATATAAACCATCATACATACATACATACATACATATATACATACATACATACATACATATATACCTACATGCATACATACATACATACATATATACATACATACATACATACCATCATACATACCGTCACACATTCTTTCATACATACATACATATATTCAGTGTCATACATACTTTCATACATATGTACATACATACCTTGAAACATATTTCCATATATTCATACCATCATACATACATAGAAACATAAATAACTAACATTGTAAATACACACATACATACATTCAATCATACTTTCATGCATACATACATAGTTTCAAACATATTTTCATACATACATGACATCATACATACATACATGCCTTCATACATACATACCATCATGTATACCATCATACATACATACATACCATCATACATACTTTCATACATATGTACATACATACCTTCAAACATACATACATATATCCACACATGCATATATATACATACATACCATCATACATACATACATACATATATACCTACATACATACATACATACATACATATATACATACATACATACATACCATCATACATAACTTCACACATTCTTTCATACATACATACATACATACATATATTCAGTGTCATACATACCATCATACATATATACATATCTTCATACATACTTTCATACATATGTACATACATACCTTCAAACATACATACATACATATGTCCACACATGCATATATATACATACATACCATCATACATACCTTCACACATTCTTTCACATGTACCTTCATACATATATACAGAGATACCTTAATACATACATACCATCATACATACCTTCATACATACCTTCACACATCCACACCTTCAAACATACTTTCATACCTACATACATGCACACATACCTTCATTCATACATACTTTCATGAATACATACTATGATACATACATACCTTCAACCATATAAACCATCATACATACATACATACATACATACATACATACCATCATACATACCTTCACACATTCTTTCATACATACATACATACATATATTCAGTGTCATACATACCATCATACATATATACATATCTTCATACATACTTTCATACATATGTACATACATACCTTCAAACATATGTACATACATATATCCACACATGCATATATATACATACATACCATCATACATACCTTCACACATTCTTTCACACATACCATCATACATACCTTCATACATACCTTCACACATCCACAGCTTCAAACATACTTTCATACCTACATACATGCACACATACCTTCATTCATACATACTTTCATGAATACATACTATGATACATACATACCTTCAACCATATAAACCATCATACATACATACATACATACATACATATATACCTACATGCATACATACATACATACATATATACATACATACATACATACCATCATACATACCGTCACACATTCTTTCATACATACATACATATATTCAGTGTTATACATACCATCATACATATATACATATCTTCATACATACTTTCATACATATGTACATACATACCTTCAAACATACATACATACATATGTCCACACATGCATATATATGCATACATACCTTCATACATACCTTCACACATCCACACCTTCAAACATACTTTCATACCTACATACATGCACACATACCTTCATTCATACATACTTTCATGAATACATACTATGATACATACATACCTTCAACCATATAAACCATCATACATACATACATACATACATACATACATACATACATACATACATACATACATACATACATATATACATACGTACATACATACATACATATATACCTACATGCATACATACATACATACATACCATCATACATACCGTCACACATTCTTTCATACATATGTACATACATACCTTCAAACATACATACATACATATGTCCACACATGCATATATATACATACATACATACCATCATACATACCTTCACACATTCTTTCACATGTACCTTCATACATACATACAGAGATACCTTAATACATACATACCATCATACATACCTTCATACATACCTTCACACATCCACACCTTCAAACATACTTTCATACCTATATACATGCACACATACCTTCATTCATACATACTTTCATGAATACATACTATGATACATACATACCTTCAACCATATAAACCATCATACATACATACATACATACATACATACATATATACCTACCTACATACATACATACATACATACATATATACATACATATATAGATACCATTATACATACCTTCACACATTCTTTCATACATACATACATATATTCACTGTCATACATACCATCATACATATATACATATCTTCATACATACTTTCATACATATGTACATACATACCTTCAAACATACATACATACATATATCCACACATGCATATATATACATACATACCATCATACATACCTTCACACATTCTTTCACACGTACCTTCATACATACATACAGAGATACCTTAATACATACATACCATCATACATACCTTCATACATTCCTTCACACATCCACACCTTCAAACATAATTTCATACCTACATACATGCACACATACCTTCATTCATACATACTTTCATGAATACATACTATGATACATACATACCTTTAACCATATAAACCATCATACATACATACATACATACATACATACATACATACATACCATCATACATACCGTCACACATTCTTTCATACATACATACATACATATATTCAGTGTCATACATACCATCATACATATATACATATCTTCATACATACTTTCATACATATGTACATACATACCTTCAAACATACATACATACATATGTCCACACATGCATATATATACATACATACCATCATACATACCTTCACATACATGTGTACTGTATAACAGTGTAAATTTACTGTCCCCTCAAATAACTCAACACACAATTATTAATGTCTAAACTTCTGGCAACAAAAGTGAGAACACCAATAGGTGAAAATGTCAGAATTGGGCCCAATTAGCCATTTTCCCTTCCTGGTGTCATGTGACTCATTAGTGTTACAAGGTCTCAGGTGTGAATGGGGAGCAGGTGTGTTAAATTTGGTGTTAATCGCTCTCACACTCTCTCATACTGGTCACTGGAAATTCAACATGGCACCTCATGGCAAAGAACTCTCTGAGGATCTGAAAAAAAGAATTGTTGCTCTACATAAAGAAGGACGAGGCTATAAGAAGACTGCCAACACCCTGAAACTGAGCTGCAGCACGGTGGTCAAGAACATACAGCAGTTTAACAGGACAGGTTCCTGTATCTCACTTTTGTGAGATACTGTACGTATGTATGTATGTATGTATGTATGCATGATGGTATATATAAAGGTATGTATGTACAATGTTATCTGTCTGTCTGTCTGTCTGTCTGTCTGTCTGTCTGTCTGTCTGTCAATATGTTTGAAGGTTTGTATGTACGTATGGAAATATTTTTGACGATATGTGAATGATGGTATGTATGCATGAAAGTATGTATGTATATTTGAAGGTACTTATGTATATATGTATGTATGTATCGGAGTATGTTTGAAGGTACGTATGTATATATGTATGTATGTATCGGAGTATGTTTGAAGGTACGTATGTATATATGTATGTATGTATCGGAGTATGTTTGAAGGTACGTATGTATATATGTATGCATGTATCGGAGTATGTTTGAAGGTACGTATGTATATATGTATGTATGTATCGGAGTATGTTTGAAGGTACGTATGTATGTATATATGTATGTATGTATCGGAGTATGTTTGAAGGTACGTATGTATGAAGATATGCATGCAGATATGAAATAATACGTGAAGTTTCCATTCCATAAAGTTAGTTTGGCTTTTGAAAATCTTCATCTGAAAACTAACAATTAACTGTTGAATTACTGTAGTGGTATATAAATATACATACATCGTGTATAAACTATGTTCCCTTGTAGAAAAGAAGTCCAGCTGGTCCATGACAGGTTCACGTGGTTAGTTTATTTGATGTGGTTACAAATGAACATGCCAACTCTCCCATGATGCACTCTGTTTCCGTCTCTGAAAAGCCTTCACACAGCGATTAACATGAGCAAAGATTAATGAAGCACAGATTAATGAAGCACAAACAGTAAATATGATTCGCTCGTAGTCTGATGTGTTTCCAAACAGAAACTTGGTCCTGACTCGTTCATCAAACATTCATTTTACAGCTTCAGAGAGTTTGCGTGATAAAAAAAGTCACATCATGAACTCAGAGACGACGTAATGATCCAGATCCTTCACAACACCTTCAAACTCTTCTGGCTGCAGGAACATTAGATACAGTCTGTCTGATGTTGGCTAAACTGGTAACTGATGTCATTATTGAACTCTTGTAAATATGGATGTTAGGATCTTTGACATTTCATCTGTAGTGTGTTAGCAGTCAGACTTCAGAGGATGTGGACATCCTGCAGCGATACGTCTCCCTCCACCTCCACCTGTGTGATGCGGCTCAGGTCCTGGACTCTGTGTTTGTAGTCCAGCAGGTGTTCTCCGTTAACAGCAACTCTGAACTGCTGAGAGTCACACAGGACGATCACCTGCAGAGGACACACACCAACGTCATTATGATGACTATAATGATGATCATAACAATAATGTGTCGGGCAGGAGAAACTTAAGGCCTGGGGGACAAACACTTTCATACACTCTTTCATTTATCCATCATCCAATCAAAAGTCTGCCCTGTGATTGGTGGCCTTTCTGACCAACATGCTTTTATTTCCTATTTTTTTCTGCTGTACATTGACTGCATCGCTGCTCTGTGTGTGTGTGTGTGTGTGTGTGTGTGTGTGTGTGTGTGTGTGTGTGTGTGTGTGTGTGTGTGTGTGTGTGTGTGTTACCTCAAAGTACTGCCCTGTGGTGAAGGGGAAGGCGTGCGGGAGCTGCGTGTCCTCGGGGCCCCAGCACCCAGACAGGAAGGAGTTTCTGACGAAGACTCCTTTCTTCAGTCGAGGGTTCAGATGAAGGGCGATGTCGCTGCTGCCGGAGACTCGCAGGTTCACACAGAAACTGAAACACACAACATGAGTCTTAATGTTGTAATTTTACTGACCTCCGCCAGGACACCAGAACTGACAGCTTACTCTGGCAGACAGGTGTGTGTGTGTGTGTGTGTGTGTGTGTGTGTGTGTGTGTTGAGGTGTGTGTGTACCTCTGTGCTTCCTGATTGGTCTGTCCTTTAACAGTGATGCTGCGTCCGACGCTCAGTCCTTTAAGCAGCTCTCCTCTGAAGGGAACGCTCTGCACCAAACAAGATCTCATCAGAAACACTGTGAAGCAGGTTTCAGATCAGCTGAATAAAAAACACCAGAGAGGTAAAGACTGAACAAAGACAATATTCTCCTTCCCTCTTCAACTGAAAACACGAGTGCAACTAAACTGTCCTCTGATTAAAATTTACATTCTTCAGTTCATGTTTCTGCTCGTACTTTAATTTTATTCTCGTAAAATTTTAAAAACTGTTAATCATGAGGTCCACCTGTTTCAATCACATAAAAACAAACATTAAACTGTGATGTTTGAATCATGTGATCACACATTTACAATGTAAACCTGAACTACATCGACCATCATGCAACAGTCAAACTCACCAAGTCACCTGAAGAGGACATGATTGGCTGGAGGATGAGAAAAAAAACAAACAAACAAAAAACAATAATTAAAATTCATATCAATAAAAATCAATGGATTTCTCTGAGCTGTATGAAAGACCATTTCCAACAACGTGATGGAAAAAGAAAAGGTTCTCAAAATAATCAAAAATATATAAAAATAATGATTTCTTTTTCTAATTAATGACTTATTTCTATCAAAATAATCAGAAACTTTCTCAAAATGACTCACTATTTTAAAATTTTGCAAAAAATAGTGTAAATATCAAAATAAAGATGTTCTTTTTTTTTTTTTTTTTACTTCTATCAAATCAATCAGAAACCTCAAAATAAAAAGTTAGCGTCTGATAATAATAACTTGTTTATCTCAAAGTAAAATGATTTTTTTTTTTATCAAATTGGCTCCACATGTTTGCTGTTTGTCCTTGATAAATTATAATATTTCCTTGATAATTTATCAGTAATTATTTCTGCTCTGATGTCAGAATACGATTAAAGACTCTGATTGATAAATGTGATCAGACAGCAGGTTGTTGTTCTTACACTGATTTGTGAGTCCTGATTGGTCAGACTGGCTGCAGGAGAAACTGAACTCTGAAAACAACAACATCACAACATCACAAGTTTCATCACATGAAGAAGAAAAACCAACGTCCAGACGTCATGTGGAGGGACTCACGGAGCTCGGCAGGATGCCCACAGCCTGAACTTTGACCTTTCCAGACACACACAGAGTGTCGACTCGCTCCAGCTCCAGTCGGTGTTTGTACTCCAACACATGAGCTCCGTTCACCGCCACCTGAAGAACAAATACTCAACTACTTTACTCACCCAGAACTCTACAACAATGGAAAACAGAATATACATTTAAAAAAATCTGAAATGAGTCTATCAGCTGCAGAAAAAATAAATGTTAAAATATCAAACTTTAATTGTTTCTCTGATATTTTCCACAAGGATCCAGTTTAGATCCTCTGTTGTTGTTTGTTCATGTCCTCGTCCACATCAAATTTAATTAATGTGTTTTTTGTTTTATGTGTTTTATGTTGTTTATGTTATTCAGCTCTGTGTAAGCATAAAACCTTGCACTTATAAAACATCAAATATTTAAAAAAAGATTTTATTTACCTCGAAATAATGACTTAGTGTCTTAATAATGAGGAATAACAAGAAACTTTCTCAAAATAATGAGGATTTTCACAAAATAATGACTTAATTATCTCAATATAATTGCTTACTTATCTAAAATTAATGACTGAGTATCTCAAAAGAATGACACAATTACTCTAAAAACATTGATCACTTAGTATCTCAAAATAATGAAACTGTTGACTTTTTTTTTTAAATCAGAAATGTGACGTTGTCAGATTGTTGATTGTTGGAGCAGCGTGTTCCTGTCAGAGCTGCTCCAGGTGGAGTTTGTCCTGCAGAAGCTCGTCTCTCACCTTGAACGTGTCTTTCAGGATGAGGATGATGAGTTCAAAGACGGCTCCGGCAGTAAAAGGCATCTGGTAGAGGATCTCCTCGCGGCCCCAGCGCTCCTTCTGCAGCGTGTTGCACACGATGCACGGCGACCTGTAGAACCTCGGGTTGAAGTGGAACGCCACGTCAGCTCTCGGCTTCACGCTGCTGCCACACGTGAAATCCACCTGGAACCTGTAAGACAGCGCAGAGGGACGACAGGCGATTAAAAGACGACCTGTGCATCATTTCACAGGTGATCAGTCGGTCCTCACCTGTCGGCGTTAGACGGCACTGAGCCCTGAATGAGAACCATCTCCCCCGGCAACAAACCGCCCAGGATCGTCCCGGCGAACGGAATCGTCTGTGGGGACAAAAGTCATGAGACAGTCAGGAGACAAAACTGCACAGCTGGAAGCATCTGAAGAGAACAAGAGACAGTGAGGACACAAAGACAGAGACAGGGAAGACATCTTTTACATGAAAAATAATCAGCTGATACTGAAAACAGTCTTTAATTACATCCTCATCTGCTACATTAAAATTATTCCACTTTATTGAACTCTGACAGCTGATTATCATTAAAATGATTCTGTTAGAAGGACTGTAAAGATGAATTCTTCTTAAAAACAAAATTTAAAAAAATCACAGCTAAAAATGTGCTTTAATAAGAGAACAGATCAATATTTAATTCTGAGCATTTGTGACCAGTTTGTTAAACATTCCTTCGATGTTACAGTTTTATCAAAGTGATGAAGTCACTGCAGCGCCTCAAATCAAATACATCTGTAAAAGAGTAAGAAAATACATGTGGAAATATAAAGAGGAATAAATAAATATAAGAATAATTAGAAGCCATTTCATTTATTTTTCCCATTCATTTGACTTATTTCTGCATATACTGATTTATATTTTTGAAATACGTGTTTATTTTTGTCTTGCTTGAATGAAAACACGAATCCTGTCAGCATCGACCCGTCAACAAATAGCAAACGCAAAGGAGAAAGAAAAAAGTTACAAAGAAAAGAAAATAAATTACATAATCTATTTTTATGTAAAAATATACAATGTTAAAATAATTATATATATATATATATTATTTTAATATATCTTTTCAATTTTTAGTTTTTTGTCTTTTTTTTTTATTTATTCTACAGTGGACATAAAAATTAACTGATAAAAACAGAAGTAATGAAAGAGCATGTGAACTGAAAATACAGGAGTAAAATGGACATAAAGGACGTCACGGTGGTGCACTGGTTAACACTGGTTAACACTGGTTAACACACTGGTTAACACTGGTTAACACTGGTTAACACATTGCTTAACACTGCCGCCTCACAGCGAGAAGGTTCTGAGTTCGATCCCCCAGCTGGTTGGATCAGGACCTTTCTGTGTGGAGTTTGCGTGTTCTCCTCATGTCTGTGTGGGTTCTCTCCGGGTTCTCCGGGTTCCTCCCACAGCCCAAAGACATGCATGCAGGTTAATTGGTGACTCTAATTGTCAGTAGGTGTGAGTGTGAGTGGTTGTCTGTCTCTGTGTGTCAGTCCTGTGATGAACTGATGACTTGTCCAGGTTGAACCCCGCCTCTCGCCCAGTGTCAGCTGGGATAGACTCCACCCCCCCCTGACTCTTCGGGGAAAAGCGGTTACAGAAAATGGATGGATGGAAAATGGACGTGAAAAATGAAAAACAGTAAGAAATTAAATTATTTGATTCATTTAAAGCCAATTTGGTGAAAGCAAAGCAATGATTGATCAATGATCTTTTTTCCATCTTACATTCATCACACACAACATAAAATTATCATTTATTATTTAAGGAAAGTTGAGGGTCAAAGAAGAATTATTGGTGATGAAAATACATGTAAAATTAAAAAACAGAGTGATAAATTGTCAATAGACAAGTGGCAGTTCTGTAAGAAGGGCTTACATTTTTAAAATATTTTTGTCATTATATCATCATACCTAATTTCATTTCCGCCCCTCATAGTTTTGGCTCCACAGTGACTCAACATTTGAAAAAGCAGGAAGCGCCTACGACCGAAGGCGGCTTGTCGGACCAAACTCCATTAGATATTTCTAATGTTTTAAAATTTATTCGCGTATCTTTAAACGAAAACAAGAAAAATAACACAAACCAAGACTGAACACAAAGTACAATACGGCGTTTTTAAATACGGCTCCACTGAAACACGACAAACTGATCTCCTGTGCAAATAAAATGGAGTGTAATGAAATTACAGTTACTGTGTTGGACGAAACATCAGCAGAATTCATCAGGAACACCGCCGACATACCGGAAGTATTTTTGAACGTGTTTTATTAGTCACTTAAATGTCATATTAAAGATGAATTAACTGTCACTTTACGCAGCTGATGAGTGGAAATGAGCGCTGAGCTGAGATGTTGACCTACTTCACCAAATCATCGATAAGTCGATGACAACATGATGGAAACAATAAACTGATCTGAGATGAACACATGAAGCTTCTTACCGGGTTCATAAACGTCTGTCTCGGGTTAGAAACCGACATCTTGCTTGAGAGGAGCTGAACAGCTGCCGCGACCTGAGGCTGTTTGTTTGGAGTTTGTTTACTTCCTGGTTCTACGTCATCACGGCCGACGGCTACAAAGATTAAACAAACTGAAATATTCTGTCAACATTCACAGGATTAAATCTGTTCTCTGTTGAGTGTGAAAAAACTCAAACATTAGTTCACATCTACTACAGACTGTTTAAATCCTTCATATTAAAGTCAGATATTAACCCGTGGCGCAGTTTGATGACGCAACAGCTTGCAGCGGTTCAGGAAGGACAGGGAACAGTCAGTCTTATGATCCCAATCACGATTGATTAAATGAACCTCCGCCCTCACTGTTTACTCATGGTCACACACGAAGGCTGAATAATTATTAACTTATAACATAAAACAGCAAACTGAAATTACTCAGTCCAGAAGGCATGATGGGAAATGAAGGCCATGTTTTAACCTGGGCAATAAATTTTAAATGACATCACCTGCACCACTGATTTAATGGATTTGTGATTGATTTGATTTATATCAAAATTAAAGTTGTAGGTGAAATTAGAGTTCTCATTTCATCTCTTAAGGAACACAACAGTTATAAAGAGACAGTTGAATGTTTTGCTTCACATCTGAATGGAAAATATGAAGCTACAGTCAGCAACAGGTTAGCTTAGCTTAGCATAAAGACAAGAAACATCCAGTGCATTTCTGGTAACAAACATGACATTAACCTCAGAAGTCAGAGCTGAGAGTGATGTCACAGCCAAGTTGATGGTGTTCCAGTAAACAAGTTGGAAAGTCAAAAACAGAAAAGGTTAACCATCATTAGCAGGACTGGTCCACAGACTGGACAATCACTAGAACACGTCCACACATGAACTTTGACTGTTCTGTCTTCAACTGATTTAATGAAGACAGACAGACAGAAAGTTGAAGAACCTCAAGTCAAAATCAAAGAGTGTGTGTGTGTCTGAGTTCCAGTTGAAATTTCTGACTGGGAACATAGAAATTCAGATTTCCCAGTACAAAGTGAACGCACCATTAAGCTCATTAATATCTGGTTCTAAAATGTAGAAGTTCCACCTGATAAACTTCAACAGATGAACAGAACCAAAGATTTTACAAACAGTACTTCTGATTTTATTACAAAAAACTACATTACTGTACAAATCACAAACAACCTCAACACCACATTAGGTTTAGAAATTTATAAAACAAACTCTAAAAAGTTAGCTTACACAAAAAATAAAAATAAAAATCAGGTTCTGATCCAAACTTTCTGTTAACTGCTGACCTCAGCTCTGTTTGTTGCATATTGGACCGAGCAGTTATCACACTAGTCTCTGTGGACAGATCCCTGGACTGCAGTCTCCTGTCCCCACTGTCCCGACTCTGATTGGCTGAAAAGTTCATTATTATTCTTCCAACCATCCGTCAGATAAATAAAATAAAGTCTACAGGTGACCATCTCCACCTGTTGAGACACATTCAATGTTTCTGCTGGACACCAGCGTCCTCAAACCGCAGAGTCCACGTCTGTCCTCAGAAGTCGGCATCCAGCCTGAAGGTGTTGTCTGTGGAACCCGACATGACGCCCATCCTTTGGTACTCGCCCACCCGCTTCTCAAAGAAGTTGGTCTTTCCCTCCAGAGAGATGTTCTCCATGAAGTCAAAGGGGTTCTCCACCCGGTAGATCTGCAGACACACAGGACACAGAACCAAACTCAGGTCAGTGTCATGAAACAAGATCTGACTTCTGTTTTCTGTCCTAAAACGTCTTACAACAAAAGACATGTGCCTCATTTCTGGTGTCCTGCGGGAACATTCATGTCCTAAAGAACCTGAAATATTTAAACATTCAGTCGACTTTTGAGTAGAACATCTTTTTCTATCATTGAGTGATTTGTTTTTTAAAAACATCAGGAAGTATTAACAATTATAAAAATTACATTTGAAACTTTGTCTTATTTTCTTGTAGTTTGCAAGTTTTGTGCTGAACGACATTCAAATGAATCCTCAGATATCTGTATGATGATGTCATTATTTCCTTAGAACACTGTGGTTCCACCAACACTGTGGAACTTTCACTTCAGTTTTGAGACTTAGTTGGAACAAAACATTTCTGTTGACATGTCACAGTCCTGTGTGTTCAATGCAGCAAAGAAAAGAAAACGTTTCTATTATATTTACTGGCCATGAAATGACATTAAAGACTAGAAAAAAATGTCAAACTCAGACTTGAATGAATTTAAATGGAGTCCATCACGTCATTTTTATTTTTTTATTTTATTTTATTTTATTTAAAAGTTGTGGCATGTTGATTTACTCTGTCAGTTATGTGAAAATGTCACTGACCTGCAGTTAAACTACTTGACTTTTTGATCCAGCGTCGGTGCTGCCACATGTTCAATAATTATTGATCGTACAGTTAAGATTATGGCACAAATATGATAATTCCACACAAGGCTGAATGTAGAGCTCCTATATTCCTCCTCTGACAGTAATATCTTCATGTTTTGGACATAAGACTTTTGAGGATCTCACTGTGGGCAACAGTTTTAAACAGTTACAAAGACTCTTCACTGTTTTATGGACCACACCACTAATCGATTGATAATCAATTACTCGAGTAATCAACAGATTATTCAGTGATGTAAATAATCATTAGTTGCAGCCCTAGTTGAATCTACATTAATTTATGCATTTCCAGAAACCCACAATGAAGCCTTGTTTGAAAGCAGCCAATCCTATCAACAGTGCACCGATCGATCAGGTGGTAGAGCAGCGACAGTCTTTTATTTTGGCAGGTAAGAACAGAAGGATCAGCTCTGTGTGAAGTTTTAAACTGTCGTCTTGTTCAGATGTTGGAGTCTTGCTGTAATATGGAGCACGTGCTGTAGTTGTGTCATTCAGTGTTGTATCCTGCTCCTTCACAGGTCGTTTCTGGATGTACAATCTTTTTTTTTTTTTTTAAAGTCGCAGTACAACATTGCTGCATTTTACACAGAGTTCACAATAACTTACAGAGACACCAAAAAGTTTCCAAACTACTGACGTTAACGTGTGAAGCTGCTCGAGCTGATCTGAAGCGGCTCCAGTGGAGCCTGAATCATTCCATACACTCAGAGTTCAGTGAGGTCTGTTCAGTCAGGCGTCTGTCTCGTGCTGCTGTTGGTCTGTCAGTGAACCACTTGTCCTCCAATCAGAGCGTCAGCAGCAGCACTCAGCCCCCATCACTGGCTGAGGTCCGTACCCCTGCGCCTCTCATCACCACAGACCTGAACCTCACTACAGATCCAGGGCCTCGTTACGGAGAGACTTCAACTGTTTGTCCCATCTTAACCTTGTAACAGAAGCAGTTCCTAAACTCACGTCTGTCCAGTGTCAGACCTCTAAAACTATTTAAACAATCTTAACTAGAGCTGCAAACTTTTAAACAGTCACTCATCCTGTCACAACTGTCTGTGTTTAAAATGTACAGGAGGCTGCCTGTATCCATGACAACAGCTGTCTCACTTGTCAATGTTCAGCTGTTATGATGGACAAGAAAAGTCACGTGTCTGGTTTTAGCAATAAGGAGGGGAGACTTCTGTTTTGTTTTTGGGAAGTTTTCTCCATTATTCCAAAATAAAGATCTGATCAGACGACAAATCAATCAAAATTAATCATGTCATTTAAAGACACACCAACATATACTTTGAATCAATTCCTATGATTGAATGGACCCTAAATTCAGTCAGGAAGCTAAACCCCCATCCTAAGATAAGACAGGAGCTTTGTCCTAAAGAATCCCGTTTCTGTAACAGAAATCCTAAACTGAGATAAGAGAAGATTTGAGACTGAGGAAGTTTCTGTAATGAGGCCCCAGATCATCATCTAGACTTTAAAAACCATCTCCACCCATCCTGCAGCTTTACTGGGAGCACTGGTTTCACTGGGATGTTTACCTTGTTGAAGCCGAGCTCCAGCATCAGTCTGTCAGCTACGAACTCGATGTACTGCTTCATCAGCTCACAGTTCATCCCGATCAGCTTCACCGGCAGAGCCTTCGTCAGGAACTCCTGAACAACAACAAACACACATGTTCAAACCTCTGCACATCTGGCTTCAAACAGTTAAAATGCTGATATGACAGCTGAGTTTATCATTAATCAGCCACAAACTTCTGAGTGAAAATAAAGATTCATAACTATTAAAAACAGCTCATTGTGTCCAGACTGAAGCTGTGTTCTGGGAGATAAAGGACCGTTTTTATCATCATTAGCAGAGACATTTTGTTAGATTGTTTTATGGTTTGTGGAATTACTTGAGTAATTTCCGTATTAAATATCTGAGCACAAACACGCCCAATTCAACAGCAGAAATCAGGAAAGTGAACAAAAAGTCGTCAGTGGATTCAAATTAAATTCTAATGTTTAGATGTTTATTGTTCTGTACATGAGATCATAAATAACAGTTAGAAGGCTGTGATGTGACTTCACGATGACCAACCTGCTCGATCTCCACGGCGTTCTTGATGATGCTGGTGACGGTTTCTTTTGACGGCTTCTTCACCAGATGTTTGAACATCAGACACGCAAAGTCACAGTGAAGACCCTGAAACAAAGAGAGAGACACACTGTTAACACACTGAAACACACACACACACACACACAGTTACTCACAGTATCACACGGAGCTGATCAGCGATCAATAATCACCTCGTCTCTGCTGATGAGCTCGTTGGAGAAGGTCAGGCCAGGCATCAGGCCTCTCTTCTTCAGCCAGAAGATGGCAGCGAAGGAACCAGAGAAGAAGATTCCTTCCACGGCGGCGAAGGCCACCACACGTTCTCCTGGAGGAACCACAGAGTCACACCGTCAACACCCAATACAAGACCAATATACCCAATACAAGATCAATATTAGAGCTGACGAGCGGGAACACGGAGGTCAGGTGTTTACCGTAGTTTGCGTTCTTGTTGCCGATCCAGTTGAGCGCCCAGTCGGCCTTCTTCTTCACACACGGCAGAGTCTCGATGGCGTTGAACAGGTATTCTCTGAGGGTCAGTGAACACAACACCAGTCACACACCAGTACAGACCAGTAAGAGTCCAGTAAACCAGTGTCCCAGTCCAGTGTCTCACCTCTCTTTGGGCTCTCTGATGTAGGTGTCGATCAGGAGGCTGTACATCTCTGAGTGGATGTTCTCCATGGCGATCTGGAAACCATAGAAACACCTGGCCTCCGTCACCTGAACCTCCTGAGTGAAACGCTCCACCTGGTGGACACACAGAGAACGACAGAAACTGATCAGAGCAGATTCATTTAAGTTGGATGAAAACAAAAACAGGACTAAAACAATTATCTGATGATTGGCCTGATCAGCTGCTGCCAGTAATCAATACACACATTATTAAACCATTGATCAAATCAATAACAGCAGACAAACTGAGCAGACTGTAGCGGTTTCCTCAAGTTTCAGTCGTGGTGATAAAATAAACATCCCTGTACCAAACTCCCTTTAACAAATACGACATTTTAACAAATCATCGGGTGTCCATAAAAACACGTAACCATAGAAACACAAGATCAAAGACGTCACATGTCGACAGTCTTCTGATTAATTCAGCATCAATATAATCAATAAAGATTAGCTGTATTTCTGATCACCGACTCGAGTGACGCGAGTTCAATCTAAAGAACATCAGAACCCGCAGCCGTTCCTCACCAGGTTCTCGTTGACGATGCCGTCGCTGGCAGCAAAGAAGGCCAACACGTGAGAGATGAAGTACCGCTCCTCGTCCTTCAGAGACTCCCAGTGCTGCAGGTCCTTGGACAGATCCACCTGAAGACACAGAGGAGAGGTTCATATCCCATCAGCACCTCGTCTGATCATGTGATCATGTTTCATTCATCACAGCACATTAACACGTTCAGAAACATTTTACATTTAGAAACTCAACACTTCCTGGTAGATTTTTAAAATCCAGCTGTTAACATGTGGTGCAGTCGGAGCAGAGAGACGAAACCAAAAACTCAGGATACGATATTTATTATGATTGAAAAATGACGACTCCAGAGTCACAGCATTTCTATAGTTTTCCTTTTGTCTTCAAGTGCTTCTGCTTTTCTTTAATAAAACAAAAGTATCAGCTGTGACGTCAAGATGTGCAAAAAAATTGACATGAATAGTTTTTGATAATGAAGGTTTGAATTGTGTACGACTGCAGAACAAAACTACAGCAGTCCTTTTACAAAATAATCATGTCACAGTAATGTTGAGACCTTTTTTTTAATCATGATATAAAATTCTGTGTGTTTTATATTAGTATATATCAGGCTGGTGTCTCTTTACCTCCTCTGCGGTCCAGAAAGACGCCTCCGCCTTCTTGTACATCTGCCAGATGTCGTGGTACTGGATGGGGAAGATGACAAAGCGACGAGGGTTCTCCTTCAGCAGAGGCTCCTCCTCCTCACTGCTGCTCTTCTTCACAACTTTGGACTGAAACACAAGAAACACACACATCAGTACACATTTTACACACAGTTAGAGCTGGAATGATTA
The DNA here is from genome assembly GCF_056507025.1 of Lutjanus erythropterus. Lineage (NCBI taxonomy): Eukaryota > Metazoa > Chordata > Actinopteri > Lutjaniformes > Lutjanidae > Lutjanus > Lutjanus erythropterus. Next base: position 37,348,769 of record NC_139331.1, on the reverse strand, counting down.
ATGGGCGCATCACGGAAATTGATTATTAATCATTAATTAATTGATTGATTAATCACCAACTATTTTGGCAATCAGTTAATCGTTTGAGTAATTTTTTTTAAGGACAAAGTCAAAATTCTGTTTCTCTCCGACAGTAAACTGAATATCTTTGAGTTGTGGACAAAGTGAGACATTTGAGGACGTCATCTTGGACTTTGATCAACATTTTTCTGAACCAAACTACCAACACATTAAGTGAGAAAATAATTATTACTTGCAGCTCTAGAAATCCTACATCACACTCAACAATTTCACCATATTTCATATTGAGGTAATCCAAAACTAACAGTAATCCAAGTTACATTACTTTAACATGTGATACCTGGATTACATTAGTGATTACATATTTAAAGTAATCCTCCCAACCCTGCAAATGACTTTAACTGTGCATCATGCTGATGTTGTGTCTGATGGATCCAGATGTTAAAGATAAAATCACATTTACTGAAGCTCACGTTTAAAGCAGGAAGATGACGTCAAGAATCTAAACACTAACAGTTATGAACACGTCACAGGATGAAATTTATAACGTTCAACATTTTGGGTAAAAGTTACTTTAAAAATGCCACAAAGTCACATTAGTGCATAAATACGAGTTAAACACGAATCTGTCAGATATTCTGTCATGAAAGTATCGGGTGATATTAACAGTGACACAGTGACAGCTGATGGTCCATGTTGGCGCCAGAAGTGAACATTTTCGGCGCCACATGAGCTCAAACACCCCAACAGCTCATCACCGACCGGAACATCAACACTGATAATAACGTGTCTGTTACATGATGAAGGTTTGATCACATCTCATTCACTCACCGCAGGATCAGCGAAGATTTTACGCGCCGTTTTAGACGCCAGGATGCGGCTGTTGTTCAGACTCGGAGGCTGCAAGAGAAACCACCACAGAAGAAGAAATTAACTATCTCCTCAGTCAACAAAAACACTTTTTATACTGAATCAATAGGTTTGATTAGAGCTGAAATACACGTTTTATCAGAGTCAGACTGAACCGGCTCTGAACCGACTCTTTAATAACGTTAAACTGACACGTTAAACATCAGTTCAACATTTTATCTCGGTACTAACGTTAAAGTGACAGTTTGTCAGCTTTTCTTTCTGCTCTCACCGTGTTTTCTTTGTCCAGCGCCATCTTGTTCATCTCACTGCTGAGTGTCTTCTCGTTGTTGACGGACAGAGGAGAGCGGGCAGAAAGCATTTTCACACAAATAAAAGATAAGTTAACGAATAAAAGAGTAAAAAAGAAGAAGAAAGCGTAAACTAAGAGCGACGGACCGGACGGGCAGCAGAGACAGACTGAAGCGTCTTCTCTTGTCCGCTCGCCTTTTTATTGAAATCTTGGCGCTAGAACGCAGCGGGCCAATAGGAAAGCAGCTCGTGATGGCTCTTTAAACTGACGTTGCGACGGAGCCAATCGGGTTGCGAGCCGCGCTCATGTGCCGCCTGCACAGCTGCGGGAAATTCAAAAGGCTTTGTCTGTGCAGGGTTACAAAACTGTCCGAAACCGATGTTACAAAACTGTTAAAAATGAGCCTTTACACAACATCTCTCATTTAGACACAAAACACACAGTTATTTTACTTAAACCCCGTTAAACCGAGATCCTAAAACAGAGCAATACAGTTTAAAATAACAGCGAAAAGAAAAAGTGACTTCCGTAATGAAATATTAGCGCCATAACTGTTTCATTTTATTGAACATAAAATAAACATCACATGTTTGCGTCTCATCCGTCAAACATCCGTGACATGTTCAACAAAAACAAACCAAATACAAAATGACAGAACTAAAATCTAAAACTAGGATAAAATTACATAAAAGCATCTAAAACATCCAAATTATCACTTCTCATAACAAGTGTTGTTTCATTTGGATTTAAATCGCTGCACAGATTTGCGACACTGACAAAGAAAAACAAGTGGTCTTATTAGAGTAATTAAATGTTAATGGAATCAATTAGTGTTCATTAAAATGTTTATCTGTTGTATATTATAGTATAGATAGTTAAAACTGCTGCGAATATGAACATTATAACCGGTGTACAAACATGCATAACATACTGCACAACAACAACATACTGCATTAATAAATCTCAGGAGGCAGAGTATATTAAAGTGTTGTATGTAAGCCGTTATACATTTAAACAAAACTGTTGTCATATAAATATAAGGGCTGTAAATGTAAACAAGCAATGTAAACACAACAGCTGTACAGACATTGCAATACTAAATAACAGGAGCTACATCAATAAATAGACAGAATAAAGCGCTGCAAGCATAGCTACTATAAATGTTGACAAAAAAGGCGTCTAAATACTTCGTTGACTTTATTTAGAATTTAGTTAATTGCTGGTTTGTTTCCCGCTGCCGCGCTTTTTCCTTGTTTACTCTCCGAAGGCGTTGTCAGAGTAATAATTTGGCGCCAACAGTTATATGTCACATCACATTATTATTATAACTCAACATTTAAACGTGTCACGTGATGTCACCTATGAGAAACAGAATCAACAGTAACGATTTAACCGTAAAAACTGGCAAACTGTCAGACAACAAGGGCAAACATCCCGCCTTCGACAGAATAAACAGATGTAATGACAGAATTGTCGTGTTTTTCTGTTTCCTGTTTTATTTAACGAGTTGTACCTCACGTGTTCACGTTTCAGGACCTGAAGCAAAACTTTCAGCTTCATTTTCTCCTCTAAAATCAGACGTTTTTACATTCATCTCTTCTATTTCTTTTCTGTCTGCAGGATGACATTCACATAAACTATTTCCAGGTTACTGCTGCTGAAACAAGAGCTCTGATTGGCTGTTCGGGAAGACAACGACAAAAAACCTGTAAGTCTACGTCACTGTCAGAGACGCCACCTAGCGACCGGGATGATCACCTGTAACACCTGGGAGTGTTCAAAGGTCTTGTATTCCTTCCAAACAAGGGAAAATGGGATAGAATCAATAAATGCAATAAAAAGAAGAAATAAGAATAAGAAAATAAATACGGACAGATAAAGAAGAACAAATAAGAGAATAAATAATAAAAAGTGGATATATGAAGACAAAACAAACTAGAAAAAGAATAATTATAAGCATTTTTCATATTCTGTTCATTTATTTCTGTAGATAGTAAATATTTCTTTATTTTTTGAATATGACATTTTTTAATGTACACAATGTAATTTATTTATCTGTATCATTATCTTGTTCTCTCTTCTATTGCTTGTTCTTTTCTCAATTGAAATAATCCTGTCAGGATTTATTAAAGGAAAATCAACAAAGAAAAAAAAAAGAAATATTAAGATAAATACATAAATAATATATTAACAATATAAAAACTAAAAAACAAAATAGTAATTTATGAGGAATATGTGTGCACGTGTGTGTGTGAGTGTATGTGTGTGTGCTTTAATGGTATATAAGATACATGTTTATGTTCATTACATATAAATTACTCTGATTTTTCTGTACATTTTTTCATTTATATATTTTCATGTAATGCCAATTATTTTTATCCCTTTATTTTTCCCTATTTATAACAATTCAATGACATTACACAACAATAAATACTTTAAAAAAAAATTGAAAATTAAAAAAAGAAATATATATATATATATGTATATTCCCTTCGGGAATAAGCAGTTACAGAAAATGGATGGATGGATGGAGAGGTTTTTTTTTAAATTATTTGTTCATTTATTTATATTCATTCATTCATCTTCTCCATCATCCATCCATTTTCTGTAACCGCTTATTCCTGAAGGGTCACGGGGGGTGGAGTCTATCCCAGCTGACGTTGGGTGAGAGGCGGGGTTCAACCTGAACAAGTCATCAGTTCATCTCAGGGCTGACACACAGAGACAGACACACACTCACATTCACACCTACTGACAGTGAACCTATATGCATGAATAAAACTCTCATCATCATTATTATTCTTTTCTTTTCTTTCTTTTTTTTATGGCACTCATGTGACTCCATAACCTGAGTGAACCTTCACACTGAAAAAGACACAAAGAGACTCTTCCTTTAGTAAAATGTGTGTTTTACTGAAATCCACAGTTGTTGATGTGACAGCTGGAGGTGGAGGAGAAACTCTTGGCACAAAACCACAAACTGTGCACATTATGTTTTTTTTTGTTGTTATTATTAAACTGAATGCAAAGTGGCACACAGAATCAATCGTCCAATCAGCAGACACACGTCTCCCACACTGATTGGATAAAAATGTTCATTAATACATCATCACCAAAGTGAAGAAGACACAAAGTCCTGCAGCCGCCAGGCGTCCAAAGTCCACCTCTTCAGTCTTCAGCTGCACCTGAACTTTAAAGCTGTGCTGCAGTTTTACGCCTACATTTCCCAGATGGCAGCATTCAGGTGAACACTCATCACCTGTCATAAAGAAAAGATCACAACCGGTGTTTTGTCAAAAATCCAACATGTCAGTGATTATTTTCACTTTATCTGAGCTCCATTTATCGCTGCTGGGGGAAAAACACCTCATATCAAATCAATAGAAAATAACAAATAAGGCATTGATTGTTTTTACTGAAATCTCAGATCGCCGAGCTGCCACACAGTTTCTGCACAGAGAATTCAATTTAACACCTGGAACACAGGCAGGGACAGTAAGGCCTACAGTTATTTACTAAGTACACTCATTTCTTCTTATTTTTCACATTTTTGTAAGTATTTACCATCTAAACATGACAATAACTCATAGAAATATAATTAATCACTTAATGTGACCTGGATACAAGTAAATGGAGGGATGGGGAGATTAACTAATTAAAAAAATAATTAATTTAACTTGAAATGCAAACATTTATGAATCAGTGAGCTTCATAACTAATGTTACTGTCTAATATTAATATTCAAAAACAATTTTAACTACAGTTCAGTTTGACACCTGCTTGGTTTTTCTTTTTAGGGACCTGAATTCATTTTTTTTTAAAATAAGATTTTTAAGATCAGCAGATCTGCTGAGATCTCTTCAGATGTCACCTGTTTCCCATCAAATGTTCTTTAAATTAAATTTCCACACAACAAATGATCATTTTATTTTCTGACAAATCTGTTGATTACTTTATCAATAAATTCATGAATCTTTGAGATTAAGAAATGTTTAAAAATTGTGAAATATGACCAAAAATTGCCTCCATTTTGTTTTTATTTTTATATTTCCTCCTATTTTTAACTGTTAACTGTTCAATTATTGTCAGTATTTTGACAATTTTATGTCCCTATATGAGGATCTAACTGCAGTTTCTCACGCTGACAGGAGCTCAGTTCTGGTGGAGAAACACAGAATCATAAATTCATTAATTTCACTAAAAGTAGCAGAAAGTCATGGAGCCTCCTGGGGGTCAAATGTTAGAAAAAAACTACATCAGGAAATAACAAATTAAGACACCAGATAAACCAAAGCATCTTGAAATCTGATCTTCAGAATAAAAGCAGGGAATTCAAATTTTGCATCTCTGTTAGTGACGTCATGTCGTGCAGCATTTAACAGTCAAAGCAGAGAAATGAAAATAAACAGTCACAGTCTCCACTTCCTCCGGCTGAACAAAACTGAAGCCAAAATATTTTTATATCATCAAATAACTAATTAAAACCAAACTGAGGAGAAAAATGAACACTGGAACAAACATCAGCATGATAAGAGCAACCTAAACCGACAGAAAACATCTTTGGGAAACATTTATTTGATGTGAACTTTGATATTTTTTGCAGTTTGGTTCATGTCCCATCTGCTAACATAGAGGGGGCGGGGCTTATGAACTTTATTGTAGCCAGCCAGCAGGGGGCGATCCAGATGTTCTGACTTCATTCATGTTATCCATGTTTATATATGTCAGTGTTCTGCACTTCAAGTGAGATCTTTATTAGAATTTGAAATAAAGTTTTGTGGGTTTGAACAGTGTTGGATCCATCAGAGTAAAGGCCCGTTCACACCAGAAACTGAATTTAATCCATTTTAGTGAAACATTTGGTGTTGGACTTTGGTGACATAGTGACTCAGCCATGGATGTATTATAATGAACTATGCAAAGATGGCGCCCATTCAGTCCAATAAGAACTGTTTTCTAGTTACTTTACATTGTGATGTCACAGATTTTTTAAAAATTGCTTTTTAAGCCCTAGTTGAGTTTTACAAATATAAAAAGCCTCATGGTTCAAAAAGTCAGAATATAAGGAGTCATAACGTAACATTTTTTGTGGCAATACTGCGAGCGGCCACTGGGGAAAAGTGGAGGCAACAGTGAGGGGCAATATGCCCCATCTAGAGTTTTATAACACATCTAAGGACTAAACTCACAGGGCTGCTTAGTGAATGTCTGTGGCTGATGAGCTAAGCGCTAACTAGCACTGTTCAGTCACATCAGAAGCAGCTGTCTCCTACAAACTATGTATATACAGTACAAAACTGTTTCCCAGCTGTCCCTAACAAATAAAGGAGCCCCAAAAAATAATCTTAAAAAAAAAAAAAGATCATATTTTATGGAGAAACTACTTTCTGGTTTTCCCACCAATGTCCTCCGGCTGCTCCGCCTCAACGCTCAGTGATTTAATGACAGAGTTTCCTGATGGACAGTAGAGTTGGGAGTTTTTTTTGAAAATGTAAAATGTATTCCAGTACAGTTACTAATTGCCTGTTAATTCCCTGTGTAGCAAAAATGTAGCATTACAATAGTAATATAACGAAGGTAATGGAACTTGATTACTATCAGTTACATTTGGATTACCCAAATATAAAATATGGAGTAACTGTGTAGCCTAATATAATGTTTCATGTTTGTGGTTAAGTTTATTAGAAAAGTTGCGGTGTGAACGAGCCTTTACAGAGGTGAACTCCTGCTGAACATCTGGCAGTGTGGCTGCTTCGCTCCAAACAAACTGATGATCTCATTTCTGCAAATGTTTCTGAGTCACATGACCACCTGAAGACTGATCTCAGGTCAGGTCCTCCTCTGAAAATAACAGTCACTGTTCTTGTTATTCCACATTAACAGTGAAAAACATCACAAACAAGTTGCTTCAATCAGAGATCTGTTTCATCTGTAACAAAAAGAGTCGCTTTGACTTTGGTCCCGGCCCGACTGCAGCTGAAGGCGGACGTCCGTTTGGCACCGGAGTAGCTTATTCTGGATTAAACGTTTATAGTTTATAGCAGGCAAAAGAGTTTGACTTCATGGAAATCACAGAGGAGGGTGAAGTCGGGAGAAGGAGGAAGGATGGAGGAGGAGAAAATATGGCTTTGGTCCTGTAGAAATCGGTCAAAAAGAAAAGAGTTTTTTCTCACCACACCTTCTTAAAACAAAAAGAGAAAAATTAAATAAAAACACAGACTCACTCACAGCTCTGTTTTTGTGGACGTTCTTGTTTTACTGGGTTTGTTTCTTGTTTTTTTCTGAACGCTGGCGTCGACGTTTGTTCTATTTCTGTTTAAAACCCTCTGGAGTTCATGTGACTCTTTTATTTATAGCAACAGAACCTTATTTATAACTGCAGAGACAAACTGAGACAAACCAGTTCAAAGTGCTGATTTAAGATGCTCATTTATGTCTATTTCTAATCTCAAATGTTAAATTATTAATATTTTTCAGTGATTTACAGGCAGATGAAATTAATCTGGAATAAAATCACTTTATATGTTAATAGAAGAGTTGTTCCGAGTCCTAGGAGTAGCATAAAAAAGAAGAAAAATAATGAATTTTAATAAATATAAATATATTAGTATTTTTTGAAAACATTTATATTTTAATAGTAGGTTGATCTGAGTCATACTGAGTGCAATAAAAAGAAAATCCATCTGCAAAAGAATAAAAAAAAATATGGAAATATAAGGAGGGATCAAAAAAAGAATAAATAAGTGTGGAAATATAAAAAGAAATAGCAAAACATTAGATTAATTATAAGCATATTCATTTATTTTCACATGTATTTGTTCATTTATTTCTGCATATATTATTTTATGTATATTTGAAAATATGCATTTCTTTGTTTTTTGCAGATAAATTACTCTTTTTTAAAAAATCTTTTTGCATTTACTTGTATATAAAAATAAACATAAATAAATAAACATAAATAAATTACATTATATAATGTAATTTATTTATGTTTATCCATTGACTTCCCCTTATTCTTTTCTTGCTGCTTTTGCTTTTCTTTGGGGAAAAAATGATATTCTATTTTTTTTTCTAGTTTTGATCTCTTCTAAATAAAACAATATTTTTTGCAGCCTTGAATCTTTACAGCTGCCTGTGTGTCGTTCTTATGAAGTACTTATGACTGATTTTGTGCTAAAATGAGGACATTGTTCACAGGACGCTTTAAGATGTGATAAACAAAGACAAATGAAAGCAGAGAAACTCATCAAAAATTAAACAGAGAGAAGCTGAACTCCAGAGGGTTTTAAAAACCACCAGACTTTGTGTTTGTCACGCGGAGACGAATCCTTCGGACTCTCAAATATAAAACTGCACTTCTGTAGTCTGGAGTATTTTCATTTTTGAGACATTCAACCTTCCTTCAATCCCTCATCTGTATGTCAGAGAACATTTATATTTTACATTGACTGATATGTTTTACTGGTAACAAAAACAAAGAATCAGTCACTTGATTTGTGTGTGTGTATATATATACACACACACACACACACATATATATATATACATACATATATATATATATACATACATATATATATATATATATATATATATATATATATATATATATATATATATATATATATATATATATATGTATGTATATATATATATATATATATACACACATATATATATATGTATATATGTCATGCCGGGGGTCGGGGTGATATTCAGAGACACAAATCAGAATTTCTAAAATTAACTCATGGGGTTGTTCTTTGGTCAATTTGGTCACAATACAACAGATCATCCAATTAATTGATCTTTGAGTATTCTCTTGTTGATAAATCTGATTATAAACTATAATTTGATCGGGTCATCCTCTGCAGGTCTGTGGTGTGATGATGTCGATCAAACCTTGTAAAGTGAAGCGACGTGGCTCCTTCATCAAAAACATAGTAAATTTATGACTTAAATCTCAAGGAACATCCAGATTTTTTTCAAATAAATGTGTGTTTTTTATCGTAAATGTAAGACTTTATAATCTCAGAGGATATCCAAGTTTTTTCATGTAAATTTGTTATTTTTTTCTCGAAAATATACAACCTTATAATCTCTGGGATTTTTCTTTTTTTTCTCATAAACTTGTGTTTTTTTCTTATAAATGTATGAATTTATAATGACAGAGATTATCTGAGTTTTTTTCTTGTTTTTTTCTCAGACATTTCCGACTTCATAATCACAGAGAATATTCAAGTTTTTTTCTTGCAAATTTGAGGTTTTTCTTGTCAATTTATGACTTTACAATGTCAGAGAATATTTGAGTTCATTTAATGTAAATTTTAGAGTTTTTTTCTTGTAAATTTACGACTTTATAATGTCAAATAATATCAAAAACTTCTCTCAAAGTTTTTTCTTGAAATATTAGCCCCCTACCACGGTTCCATAATTATTGTTGTTTAAATCTATAGTAACTCTGATGCGTCATCATTACTTTCCATCTAAATGTCACACAAATTTTAACCAAATTCCAAGACAATCATCAAAAAGAAAATTCAGATCTGATGTTTTTTTGTCTCTTCAGTGGAAACCTGAGGGACATTTAAGTCACATGTTTTGTTCACGTCATCAAACCAACTTTTTACACAGATTTCGACATTTTAAAATATTTCTTGTGTTTCGACTCTTTCCTACGTGCTGATTAGAAAAACAGGTGCACGTAAACACGCTTCACGGCGATGAAGACGGCGGGTGTGAGGAGCTGAAGTCAGGTGGGTCATTAAATAAAGACACGGGTTGCTTTTGGTTCAGACGGAGCTGAGTTTGACCAGCCCTCTGACCGAGTCCTCGTGCAGGGCGTCCTGACTGGCGGGGTCGTATAGGGCGGCGGGGGCGGGGACGGATAGGTGCGGGTGGAGGTGCAGGTGGGCGGGGCAGGGCAGAGCACCCTGCGGCGTGGTGCAGGGCGTCTCCTCCGGGCTGACGAAGTGGTGGTGGTGGTGATGGTGGTGATGGTGGAGGTGGTGGTGGCAGTGGGAGTCGGCGGCGGCGTCCCTCAGGGTGAGGACGTCTCCCCCACAGGACGGCAGCGAGGGCTGGGACGGGGCCAGGTAGGCGCAGGGGCCCCCCAGCGTGGCGGCCTTCCCCGGCAGGGGGGCCAGGACGACGGGGTCGGAGTGGAGCAGAGGGGTGGCTGCAGCCTGGAGGACGAACTTGGTGCTCTGGATGCACTGATCCTGATCACACTGAGAACACAGAGAGAACTCAGATGAGTTCCTCACAGGAGAACACGTCTGCTCACAGAACACTGAGGCTCGAGTCCGTTAGGAAGTTTTAACTGATCTGAAGGTGATCTTTTATCTGAAAATCCTCTGCAGCTCACCCAAAACTGTAATCGCAACTCTGATCAACACACGAGCCGAAATATTTCTCTATTTCATGTTTCATAAACAGAACAGTTCTACGTGAACGTGGACAGAAGGTGGTGCTTATTGATCATCAACACACATAAATGTAACCATTTATAAACTAACATATTTTCCTTTTTAACTCTAATTCCACTGATGATGATGGCTTTGATTTATTAGTTCTTATTACAGTTTGAAAATATAAAACAGAAATCTTGTGAATTTGGACAAATCATATCCTACAAAGAAGTATTAATACCAACACTCTAATTCCCTCAAAAAATATTCTTTAAGGATTTATATATATATATAATATATGTAATTGGTGAGATGTATTAGTTTCCTTTAATGTTTTTAATTTCTAATATCTCTGTGACAGAAAACAGCCTTTTATCACACCAGAATTCACAACATTTTATCTAAAAATGTGTTAAAAACTCTCAAAATCTGTTTTAAAATCTTAATATATGTATTAAAATATATTTTTAAATGGAAATGTTGGCCCTTTAAAGTTGTGTGTGTGCTGAATAAATAACAAGATACATGAAGAAGACCAACTTCTGGTTTGGACTTCCGGTTTGGAGTGGAGTTATGGCGGCGTCCTTGTCCGCCATCTTCCCTGCAGACAGGTCTCTCTCGAAAAATTACAGTTTTAATTGAAAATATTACATTTGTAACATTTATTTTCACTTCAGTGATTTTTTTTTTTGAATAAAATGTTTTGAGTTTCTAAAATTCAAAGAATTGAACTTTATCTAAAGAAGAAAAGTAAATGATCTTAACTAAAGATAACAGTTTGGCAAAACTTTATTTCATAACTTCAGAGTTTAAGCTCAGTTCAAAACTCAAAACTCTGTTGTCATCCGCTGCTTTGAAATTTTTTTTTTCAACTTTTTTGTTTTTGATTTGACTGCATTTTCTCTTCAGTCCTGATGATTTATGTAACACATCAAGTGTCAGCATGAATCAGCAGTGATGTCATCATCCACCTACCATGTGACTGTGGAGCTGAGTGGAGGCATAGCCGCCGCCGCCGCCACCACCACTGCTGCTGCCGCCGCTGCCGCCGCTGGTCCCATTGGACTGGGAGACGGTCTGAGGTGTGTCAGACTGGATCAGACCTCTCCTGTCAATCAAACTGGGACACACAGAGACAGAACAACTACAGTTAATTCAAATTAAAGCTTTATCGACATCAAATCATTTCTACGCTTCGTGTGTGTGTGTGTGTGTGTGTGTGTGTGTGTGTGTGTGTGCACACGCACAGATGGATCACCGCCTGTCGTCCTGCATGTCAGCAGGTGGAACCAACATGTTAATAAGCTGTCAAACACACACACATACACAAACACACACACACACACACACACACACACACACACACACACACACACACACACACACACACACGCGCGGAGCAGCTGGTGGCGGTCTAACGAGCAGACCGTGTCATGAATCAGTCTCCATATGTTCAGTTCAGTCCTGGAAAACAAACATCTCCTCCTCCTTCCTCTTTTCATCACACACATCCTCCTCTTCCTCCCTGGCTCATACACGCTCTTATTTTGAAAATCCGTCTCTCTCCTCACTGTCTCCCCCGTCCTCCGTCATCATTCAGTCACTGGAGTATTTTATTCTCTCAGGTCACCTCAGGGAGCTCCTGCCACCCTCACTCAACCAATCAATCAATCAATCAATCAATGATCAATAATCAAACAATCTGTTTGTCAGGTCTGGACACAGCAGGCAGCTGTGACATGGGACTGTTTGGACCTCAGGACACAGGCTGAACTTAAATCAATATGACATACTGTCAGATGTAAATGTAAACACCATATGGCCAGAAGTATGTGGACAGCCTTAATCAAACTGATGCTGTCAGAGTGACACAATAATAAAGAAGAGAATCACAAAATTCACGGTTCAGATCATTTTTCAGATCAGCAAAAAACAACAGGTGAAAATTATTGTCGAATCATTTTAAAAAGACACTTGGCTTTGATGTCTGTCTGTCTGTAATTATTATCATAGTAATGTAATGTAATAATAATGATAATTATAATAATAAAATATATACAAAATAATTATATATAAAATACAAATTACACTGTAATAATAATAATAATAATAGACTTAAAATACTAGACTCTACTGTTTTATACAGTACTGTAGTATGTATATGCTGTAGTACATGTAATAGATATTATACACTGTACACCATAATACACTACTACACTCTGTAGTGTAAATGTCCCGCTAGCTGCACAGCTAACAGAGCTAACTAAGCTAACAGGACCTGATGCTGCACAGCTAACAGAGCTAACTAAGCTAACAGGACCTGATGCTGCACAGCTAACAGAGCTAACTAGCTAGCAAAAAGCAACAGTTTGTAGCATTTAGCTGATATGCTGCCACATATTTGTTTAGAGAACATATTGACATGAGGCCAAATCTTACATATTTACACCTTTAACACTAGAACAGCCAAGGAGGCTATTTCGACTATTTTCAAATTTCTGTGTGTGATAACTGTGTTGAATAAAAAACTACAAAGCTGCTGGTACCTGACTTTTCCTAAAAATATCTGTATTTTCATTTAAAATGTTTTTTCATTTAAACAAAAAGGTAATGATAAGACTTTCGTTCTCGCTGTCGCTCTGCTGCAAAGCTGACAGCGAGAACGAAACAGAGGCACCTGTAAACAAAATATAAATTTTTATTATCAAAATAGTAAAAGACTGATAATTTACACAATTACACAAATAATTTGTTTGCAATTTTCAAGTTTTACTGTTGAGATGACGGGCTATTTTCTTTTTGCTTCAGATAGTTTTATTCTCTCTGGTCTGCAGCTAACAATTATTTTAGTAGTTGAGCAATCTATTGATTTTATTGATTTTATTAACATTTTATTGCTTTATTGCTAACGTATTGTTGACGTTAGCTTGTTGTGTCCGGTCCGCTCTGTGGACTGGATGCACAGACCGAATGTTTTCTGTTGATGAAGATCTGTCCAGATGGCACTGTGTTTTCTTTATGTTTCAACTGATTTTGCAGTCCTCGCCTCACAACACGTTACACCTCACTGTGAAACAGAAATAACCATCTTTAACCATCAGTGCGGAGTTACTTTAGGATTTCTTTTCAGCCCGTTTCTCTCTCAAATTCTTATTTTTGTTTGATATTTTTGTTGCATTATATTGAAACAAAAATAATTCCTCAGCCCAACATGAGACGTTGAAGACGTGGCGCTGCCTCGAGGACAGAGAAACAAAGAAAGAGTTAGCATCAGTGTTGGTTTCTGCTGCTGGAACCAGCTGTTAATGAGTAAAGGGATGAAAGTTTGATGCTGAACTCGCAGCATTTCTTCCAGAGGGTGTCGGTAAACACATGCTAATACTGACAGTGGCTATATGTTGTTAGCTTATAAAGGAAGGGAGACGAAAGAAGGAAAGACCTGTGGGAGGGACTGTGCATTCTCTTGTTTCTTACTTGTTAATTTAACGTTCTGGTGACGTACTGTCAACCAAACCTCATTTATTTTTTTCTTAACTTTGGTCCCATTAAATCTGAGTGAAACTGTCTGAATCAGCTGCTCTCTGTTGTCACAGAGCATCAGAGCAGACGGATCATTTATCTCCTCTGGTTACATACGACAGAGGCTTTGTGGATGGAAGCAGGAGATCAGATGAGTTGTAGAAACTTCAGTGATCCAAACTCTGACTTTGATTGTTTTTTGATTAATTTTGCAGCTCAGGTTGTCAGCAGGGAGAAGGAAACGGTGATATCAGAGAGACTGTGATTACATCCAGGACGGTCTCAGCTGACATCTGTCCTCATTAAACACAGAAACACGTCGTCTACTGAGAGGAAGAGGAGGAGGAGGAGGAGGAGGAGGAGGAGGAGGAGGAGGAGGAGGATGAAAAGTCAGGACAGAGCTTTGAAGGAAGTGATGAATACCGTGGATTCAGTCCAGTCAGAGTTTCAGGTTTAATATCCTGGAACAGATGTGTGTGCATTTAGTTTTCTTAATGCAACTGACCCTTCGCTAAGCTCCGCCCTTCTTAGTTACTTTTGCTAAGCCTGCCAAACTTGACGATGGCGGATTTTGTTGGCTAAGATAATGACTCACAAGCAGTTTTCAGAAATGTAGCTGACTGATGTAAGCTAATGCTAATGCTAACTGGACCTGAGTCAGCTGAGAGTCTCCAGCTGATGTTTTAATGTTTCGATCACCACAGGAAGAGAGCGGGGATAAGAGCTAAGCTAACCTGGCTAACACCTGAGACAGCAGGGGTAAAGTTAAAGCTAGCATTAGTTAGCTGGACATGCTAATGTTCACAGCTTATGTTAGAGCAGATGAAGATGCTGCTAGTTTGTCATATTTATGAGGTGGGACTCAGAAAGTTGACAACTCTGCTGCAGAGGAAGTGACTGACCTGGGAGGCAGAGGTCCACACAGAGCGGCGCAGCAGTTGGTCAGGATGTTGCCGTAGCTGTATGGGTTGTAGTTGTCCTTCCCTCGCTTGGTGGACCAGGACCCTTTGATCTGGACCAGGACAGAAACAGAGAGGACTGTTGGTTGAGACAAATGTAAAAACCAAAACAGAACGAAACTTTTTATCTTTGTAGACTCACGTCCTCGTTGGTGGTCTGGTTGGAGCTGATCAGGTAGGTGTGGAACCCCGACAGACCGACAATCGACCAGACAGAGAAGAAACACACCACCACCTCCAGGACAGTGCAGCACAGAATCAAGGACAAACTAAAGACTTTAGTCAGACGTTACGATTGGCTCCATGACACTGACTAGCTTGCCGTTTGTAAATCAAAGTCAAAGCCAATTGGCCAACCTCAGCTTAGCTTAGCTTAGGTTACAGTTAGTTAGTAGTGTTTATGTTCATAAATTAGCATCATGGATCACATTACCTAGTGTTGAAGAAAAGATTCTTTCAGGTCCAAGATCTTTGGCTGGTTCTAGATCAGCTTTATTCACTGCGCAGCAGAGACAGACTCACAACACGGTGACATGGTGCTGTCTGCTGAGTCACGTTGTTTGCCAGGTTATGTACAGTTTTACAGGAAATCACAGGAGGTTTTGAATGCAAATTATATCAGAATGTGATTTAGGTGCTAAACCAGTGAGAGTGAGTCTGAGAAACCCAAAGTGAAAGTCTGTAATTATAACAGCAATGGGTTCTTGTGTTAAAGAAGGACACAAACTAAAAGGGGGGAGCAGTTGGGGTAAGTAAGGTGTGATGTCGGGGGAAAACTGGGCTCACCTCACAATACAACAAAAGCTATGCTTTGATGTATGCTAATAAATGTAAAAAGCTGACTCTCAGCGGACACACTCAAATTCACTCAACAGAACTATACAAAATAAGAATAAAATAGAAAGAAATAAAATATCTTCTTCCACATTAGTGAAAGCTCACAAATAACACATCCACTCAGATAGTAATTTGTTAGCAATAATAGCAAGCAAACTAAGGTTAGCCAGCTAGCTGTGACTTAGCTATGACGCTTTGTAATGTCAGCTGATGAAGTCATTAGCAAATGCCAAGCCAGCCAATCCACTGGCCAGATCAGCTCCAGAAGTCTGGATGAATTGGTTGATGTTATCCACTCAAGACAGTATTTTGCTAAATTAGCTGGCTAGCAATTCATCTGCATTAGCAAGAAAGCTAATGTGAGCTAACATTAGCCAGCAAAAAAGACAACATCACAATGAATTTCAAATGCTATACAGTGATGTTGGCTTTGACTTTGGACTCTGGGTTCCAGTTGTGTGTTGACATCATCAGGCTTCATTTTCTAAGCTAACGTTAGCTAGTGTTGCACACTGGTGGTGCTGTGGAGGAACTGAAGAGAAGCAGGAGCATAAACGTCACATTCTTTGGATTTTTACAGTGATTTTGTCTCGAGTCGTTGATACTGAAATCAGTCCGCAGGCTGGGGATGGTCTCATCTTTAAAGGAACAGTGTAAAGGATTTATAAACTTACCTGCCAAACTACGGTGGCTGCAAAACATGAAAAACACTAAAGGCCATATGTGGAGTGACTGTTTCAGTGTTTTGACTCTGGGCTGCTGTAGAAAGACAGTTTACATAAATAAAACCGTCTCTTTCTAAGGTGACGAAAACACAATTATTCTAATAAAAACATTTATATTGATATTATATTGATTCTCAGCTACAAGATCCTCTTAAATGTTTCACACTTCACCTTGAAGTTACGATACAATCTGAAAACACTAGAAGAGTTGAGCTGAATATAAACGAGGCCGTTGGAGCGTGTGACAGTCTGACCTTGGCAATGCATTGTGGGACATATTGGCCAGTGGTCGGTGAGTGCGTCAGTGATTGATTTATCAGAAACACACAGTATTAACCTACACAGAGGGAGTGTGTGTGTGGGAGGAGTGTATGAGGGGTAGTTAGTGTCTGTTGACTGTGTGTCAGCTGTGTGGTGACAAACAACATGAACACATATGATGTAACGTAAACATGTTTATGAGTGAACAGACGGATTATTTATGTGCATAAAGGTCTAAATGAAGTTTAAAGTCATGTGAGTCTTTGAGCAGTGGAAGGATATCTGGCTGGACTGTCTTTGAGCGCGCTCAGGAAACCCGTCCGGTTTGATCCTGCAGAGACGAGAGACAGTGATGAGAAGATATTTGTTTTTTAAAAATGTTTAGGAATAAGACAACATACAAGAAAAATAATGATCAATACTACAAATATTAACTCTGCAGAAAAAAAACTAATCTGGAGACGAGATATTTCATCTTCAAACTGATAAAATTTATTTTTTTTTTTACAATAAAGTAAATTGATCTATCACAATATTAAAGTAAAGTAACTTGATTACTTTTAGCTACTTTTGGATTACCTCAACACCAAATGGTGTATTTGTTTAACCTGATATACTGATCCATGTTTATTAGTTGTTTGTCCAAACGTTCCTTCTTTTGTTCTGTGAATGTGTTTAGATTAATAACTCATTTAAATGAACTTTGTTAATAAGCTTCATACTCAAACTTTAAATAACCTGCAAATCTTTTTCAGTAGCAGCATTGATATTTTAGCTACCTGGATTCCTGCGTAGTGAAAATTAGCTGTTAGCGGTTTGTTTGCAAAGCTAACGTTAGTGGTTTGTGTAACTAACGTGTGAACACTGCACATGGCAGTTTGTTGTTCTTTATTATAAAATTGTAATCCTGCTAAGTAATCCCATATTTACTAAATGTAACTAATCAGATAATGTCTTTTTTTCTGTAACTGTAATGGAATACAGTTCCCGTTATAAGTAATCCATTACAATATGGGCTCCAGATGGATTAAAATCACTGATCAGCGCAGGCGACGATGACATCACCTCCCCTACAGACACAAACACAGTGTGAATGAGACCACAGATAAATGTTCTCCTAAATATTGGAGAACAGGCTGTCAGTGGACTTAGAACCTCGTCTTGGACTAGAGTTCTACAGATTATTCCTGGAGGTAGAGAACATCTCGTCACTCAGAGTAAACGCACACACACACACGAGACTCGCAGTAATGAGCTGAACTGGAGTTCCACATCTCTAAATTTACATGTTTCAGATCAAAGTCACAACGTTCTGCGGGTTCTTTTTATAGCTCTGCTGCTAAAACAAGCATCGTAGTGTTGAGAGGAGACACGGGATGATCTCAGACAGGCTGCTGCTTGTTAGTCTGCAGCCGCCTGAGGTTCCACAGTCTGGCCTGTTTGGAACCTGCGGGGCTGGAAAACAACATCAGTTGCTCCAACGCACGGAATGAGGTCAGCGACGCGTGACGGCGAAGAACCGGCAGGCGAGTTTAGATCAATGATCTGTTCTACACGTCCTCCAGGCAGGACGAGGATTCAATAAACCTGCAGAGAGACACAGTGGAACCTCATCATACAGTACAGCTCAATTTAGGATGGTTCCACTGGAGCACTGGAACAGTGGAGCAGTGGAACATTAACAGGAGAACCCTGTTAGAACCTTTTATAAAGATTTCACATAGGTCCTTTTCACAGAGTTTTACGTAGAACCCAACATAAAGGTTATATACCTAGAACCATGTGTGACACTTTTCACTCAGAACCCACTATGAGAAGTTCCACAGAGAACCCTTCTATGGTGTAATGGTTTCACCCAGAACCCTTCTATGGTGGTTCTATCAGGAACATTTACACCCTCTAAGGGTGCCACAAAGAAGCCATGCAGGGGGTTCTATTGAGACCCCTTTTATATTCCAAAGGTTTTATCTAGAACACACCAAGGGGGTTCTACAGGGAACCTTTTTTTTAGATCAGATTAAATTTGGTGTTTTCAGGTTGTTGTGTGTTTCAGTCTGAAGCAGCAGAATCAGAACAAACTGATCGATCAATAACAGGAAACAGCAGCAGACTGCAGCCTCAGCCTCTCTCTGACAACCTGTCAATCACAGGACGGTGGGCGGGGCCGACCGGGGGCCGACCGGGGGCCGACCGGGGGCCGATGGCTCATCCATTAAACAGATGAGAAGCTGCTGCAGAACCACGACACACAAAGACCTCAGAACGAACCGACTGGAGACTCAGAGAGCAGAACTCTGTCTGCAGCTGCATAATTAATCCAGAGTTTATCAAAACCTAAACATGGATTTCTGCAAGTTTCAAATCACAGGAGGTGTAATATCTGTGTGCCTTTAAACTTTAAACAACTTAAATAAACATCTTAAAAAAAAAAGATTTCCTCTAATATTGCAAATCATATCACAACTGGTATTATCAGTCAAAACAATCACAATTAGATTCAAAATTGTTTAGATTAAATTCTGCCTGAGCATAAAATCATTTTATCCACTATTTAAAATAATAACATCAATGATTTTTATTTAAGTAAACGTCTGGGTCATAATCTGTCTCCACGTTAGGCAACGCAATGTTGACTGAGTCAGTGGTGCAGAGGAATATTAAAAAAATAATAAATCAGATGAGGAAAATTTCTCTTACTTTGCATTTTGAGAATTAAGCTGAAATGTTGAGGAAAATTTTTTGGGGGAAATATTTTGTATTGAGCTGCAACTATGATTGTTTTCATTATGGATTAATCAGCTGATTATTTTCTGCTTCAATCAACTGATGGTTTTGTTTGTAAAAAAAAATGTAATCATATAATCTCTTCAGTTTGGTGTGTAAAAGTCCTAATTTGCAGAAAGAGTTGTAGAGGCTAAGACAGCTGTTAAAGGAGCTATTAGCCCCAGGTTAAGATGCTAGCCGCTATGCAGCTGCGCCACTTTGAGAGGTTATTTCCCAAAATTCAACTAAACCCAGGGTCTTAATTTGTAGAGCATTTAAAGTTAAATGTAGTGAAGTAAACAGAACAATATTTCCCCCTGAGATGTTGGGGAGTAAAAGTAGAAAGTGGCATGAAAGAAAAACACTCATGTATCTTAAACATGTAAGTGCAGCACTGATCCCTGCAGAGAAACAGTGTGCAGCAGCTGAATCAATAAATGAATCACAGCAGAAACAGTGTGTGGAGGAGGAGGAGGAGGAAGAGGAGGTGTTGACGGGCAGCGTTACTCACTGAGGATGACGTGTGTGATGACGAAGGCGAAGATGAAGATGGTGAGGAAGGACAGGGAGAGAATGAACAGGTAGAAGAAGCGGTAGTTCCTCCGTCCCACGCAGTTCCCCACCCACGGACAGTGATGGTCGAAACGCTCTGAGGGAGGAAACATGAGAGCTTTTATTTTAATATAAAACTCATATTAAAATGGCGTTAGCTAGTTGCCGCCCTGCCTTACATCACTCTTGGCGAATAGAAAGTTTCCGTTAGTTAAACACCTTTAATTTGTACTGTCATTTACTGTTGCTGTAATCAACAGCAATCATGGATCATGTTAGCTGGTGAAGTCATCTGGCAAGTTAGCAACCAACATATCCACTCAGATGGCATTTTGTTGGTGATAATGTTAGCAAACTAAAGTTAGCTAGTCAGCTGCAACCCAGCCATCCTTCATATATCTGCTCCAGCTACCCTGCAACACCAGCTGACAAAGCAACCTGCAAACAGCAAGCGAAACAACCACCCAGATCAGCCCCAGTAGTCTGGATAAATTAGCAAGTTCAAGACAGTATTTTGCTACTATAGCTACTATAGCTAGCAATGTATCTGCCTTAATGATGTGAAACCCCCTTTTTATAGCATTGAACATCTAATTAAAATGACAGGAGCCATTTTTGGGAAACATTTACTTCATGTGTACTTTCGTTTGGCCCATGTCCCATCTGTAAGCATGGAGGGGGCAGGGTTTATGACCTATACTGCAGCCAGCCACCAGGGGGCGATCCAGATGTTCCCAGGCTAAGACAGCTGTTAGCTCCAGGCTAAGAGAGCTAAAAAAGCTTTTTCTCTGACAAAAACCTGGCAAATTTCACAGTGGGCTAACCCCGTCTACCTCCTGCACTTTGTGGGGTTATCTCCTGAAAATGGACTAAACTCAGGGCTAAAAGCTGCCAGTGTGAAATGGAGCAAAAAGATCAAATTAGTAGTAGTAGTTACAGAACATCGTGAAATGTTCACATTAGTTGCAGAACCAACAGTTCAACTAACATTTAATCCTGCAGGGCTTAAAGAAGTACAGTGTGAATCATAACATTTAACCCTGGGGTAAAAATGTGTGTGTGAAAGGGGGGTAAATTATCCCAGGGTTAACTCTTAGCCCTGGGCTAAGGATAGCTTGTGAAAATCCCTGGGATGTCAGTGGTCTAACGCTAACAAACTGACCGACACAGTTGTCACACAGGCTGCAGTGTGATGCTCGAGGAGGTCTGAAGATCTTGCAGGTGAAGCAGTACTTCAGTTTGACCGTCTGTCCGTTAATCAGAACCTCTCTGGTGCGAGGTGGCGGTCTGGAGCAGCCCGCTGAGTCTGAAAACACACAACAACAACAACATCAGCCCTGCAGAGTCTGTTTCTGCTCAGCCAGATAAACTGCAGTCTGTAAATTCTCTGCAGTTTCTCAGCTGACAGGATTTACAGCTGCAGAGCCTGCTGGGAATGAAACATGATGTTCACCTGCCTCAGTGTGGAGCCGTATCGCAAATCACACAACACACCCAGCATGAAGAGACTCTCAGACTAATTTTCTGTTTTTTCCTGAAGACACTGATGTGTTGATAAAAAAAATCTGAAGATAAAATATCACCAAATATTCAGAACAAAAACAGAGATGTTTGAAGAGGATATGGCTAATTATGGTTTCCTGCAGGAAAAACTGCTATAAAACTGAATAATCAGACAGAGAATCTTAAAAAGAGTGCAGCTAATGAGCAACATGCTCAGCCCAGGAGTTTGTCAGCTCACTTGGTTACTTTTGACTTTATATTCTGTTAATTCATGTCTGTTGTGGGGCTTTGCCAGGGCCTGAGAGGACTGGGCAGAGCTGAGACAGAGCTGAAATAGTTTACATTTCAAACTTTTGGGATTGAAAAGTTGATTTATTATCAGTCCTGCTTCATAGCCCTCTGCAGCAGCAACCCACGAAGAAATCGTGGCCCTGTGGACCAGCCAGATGAGAGCTCAGTGTTTGTTTTTTAAACTTTTGGGATTAAAAAGTGGATTTATTTTCACATTTGCTTGTAAACCTGTGTGCAGCAGCAACAAGGGAGGAGACAACTGCCCTGTTTACAGCATGATAATTAGCCTCTGTTCATGTTGACTGCTGACTGGTGGATAAATGTATTTGAAAGTCACATCGTGAGAGTAGAGACTGCTTTTATCGCGCTGAGACGTGCCTCAGATGGACTGATGCTGGAGCAGAGACAAAGTGAGCCTGACTCGCCTCCAAGCAGGCTGCAGTCACGTCGCGCTGACCACAGCCAAACCGTGACGAACCTCCTTTACTCGCCCTCAAACAAGCGAGTGTTGTGATACTGAGCTTGTGTGTGCAGGAGAGCAGAGAGAAAGTAAATTAGAATGAAATATAAATACTTGAATTAGAGGAGCTTTAATGTCTGATTTGTTAAATGTTTGGTGTCTCTGTGAAAACTTTCTTGTCTGTCTTCAGTTTTGTTTGTCCAACAGGAAGTGAGGATGTTGTTTCAGGCTGTGCGTCACTGAATAAACTCCTGACCACCATCACCAAACAAAACACAGTAAAAAATAACTGCCCTGTGTTTCCATCCTCTCTCCACATCTCACACACACGGAGCCGAGTGTGTTTAGCTTCCAGCTCCGTCTCCATATTTGGTTGTTCTATGAGACCCGGCTCTGCGGTGATTGACAGCTATGTCGCTCCACACACTGTATCCACCGCCGCCGCCGAGGAAGACGAGGAGGAGGAGGAAATATTTAAATAAATAAACAAACAAGAAAAATAATAAGAGGGTTCTGAAAATAGACCAGAGAGCTTTGACAGTGACGTTCAGTTTCTGTGGAAACGAATCGCGTTTCTGACAGAGCGGAGGTCTGAAACTGAAGAGATGACATGTGACTGAACACACACACACACACACACACACACACACACACACACACACACACACAAACACACACGCACACACACACACACGCACACTCTGTAATGACTCAGGATCATTATTGAAAAGATTATTCTGCAGTTCCTTACATGTGATAGAAGAAGGAAAACCTGCACAGACGTGAAGCTGAGCAGTGAGGAGACGAGGTGATAAAATCACTTGTGAGCGTTTCCATTTCATGCTACTTTACACTTCTACTCCACTACATTTCTTTGCCAACTTTAGTTACTTTACAAATTAAAGGGGTAGTTTGGATTATCTGTTGCACGCTAACAGTGGCTAACAGTTAGCTGTTAGCTAATTTAGCAACAAATAAAGCTATCAGTCCTTCAGTAAACGTTATAATCAGATCACAGAGAATTGAGGCAGAGTAGCCGGAGGACATCAGAGGGGAAAACAGGAAATATTTTCTCCATAAAGTCTGATCCACTTTCACACAAACCAGTGAATAAAGTTTTAAAGTTGTGCTTTTGTACAGTGAGGCTCCCAGAAACACTGCAGTTAGCTCCAGTGTAATCATAAGAAAGAAAGAGTTTCATCAGATACAAATTTAATTAGATGCAAATTTAATAATGTTGAGTGCAGGATGAGTCATTAAATTTTTTTAAACATTTTTGCAGGAAACGTGTATTTTGGTGTGTGAGTGTGTATTTTGGGAGCAGTAGACTTGTTCTTGAGATAGCAGACAAAAATCTTTAAAGAGTTGACACATCCCAAAATATTTTTGAAGCAGTAAGCGTCTGTGTGTAACTCATCACAGACAGAACAATAGTTACTCTTTGATGTTGAGTATTTTGTTCTTCTTGAAGATGCCTGTCAGTCGTCTGTTTTACAGAATACAGGTAAAAAAAAAGCATTCTAATATGTTTGTGTGTGTTTCCATGGTTACCAATTTGCCTCTCCAGGTCAGCGGCCTCATCCGGCGTGGCTCGGGGCAGAACACCAGGGTCGGTGAAACTCGCCCTGAACAGCATCCCCATGACGAAGATGAAGAGGACGCCGCCGACTGCCGGGATGGCCGGGGTCAAGTTGGAAGCCAGGAAGGGACAGCTGCGGGACGGGACAGGAGGACGGAGACAGATAAAAAGACACAGAAGGTCTCAGCCAATCACAGGAGGTCTCTGGTGTTCTCAGGAGAATACACCAGGGACCAAAAACAACTTGGAAACCCTGCATCTCCTGTCAGTTTTAAGTTTGGTTATTATAAACATTTGAGACGATCTTATTGGTTTAAAAAGTGTTGAGTCTGAGAGGTGAATAATAGTTTTTTTTAAAGAAGAAATAAAAATTGATCAACAGTCGTGTTAAACTACAGAACACCTTAAGCATGTGGTCAACTGAATGTCAGGTTTCTCTATCCTTCCCTTCTTCCTTCCTTTCTCCTTTCAGTCTCCTGCTGTTACCGTAGTGACACAAGCTGCAGGAAACGGTTGCTGTGGAAACGGGAAACACCGGGGCTGCTGTGTTTTGGAAGTTGCAGTGAAGAATGTGGGAGGAAAAAAAAATAAAAGAAATCCTTCAGACGTCTCTCTGGACTCTGAGATTCTGTTTTCAGTCTATTTTTGACATTTAAAGATTTTCATCACCAAAAACACAAATTCATCTGAGAAAAATAGAAGTTAGTCGTTTGAGTCTTTTGTTTTTATTTGTGAATCTATAATTCTTTTGCTGACTAAAATGTCAAAAAAGATAAAAAATATTAAAAACTCAAAAGTGACGTCTTCAAATGTCTTATTTTGTGACACACTGGAAAGGTTTGATGAATGATAAATGTAGAAGATTTATTTGTTGTTTTGTTTATTTGTTTAACTGTTTGATTTCTGTCTTTGTTGTTTAGTTTATTCACTGTATTTTTTGGTTTGGTAAGTAAGAATTGGGCAGGTTATAAACCCAGCAGAAAGCCCATCTTTGCAAGCAGCTCACTACGATACGTATTTACGTTTATTGTTAGGCGGCGACCTTTAGAGACTGTAGTTATTATAACACGAGAAGCAGAAGAGCGAGGAAGTCCACATATGTCAGAGTGGATGGATGGAAGACTTTCACCCAGCAGACTGAGGGTCACGTCCAAAAGTCAACCTAACCTGTAACTACAGTACGTAACTTTAACATAAATTAACTTATGCAACTTTATGTAACAGATGTGATGTGAGTTACTTTCATGTCCTGTGTATCTGTATCTGTATCTGTATCTGTATCTGTATGTAAACTGACTGAGCTGCTGTATTTGATGAGTTGGGGGTGAGAATGTGTTAGAAACTTGATTCTGATTCTGCACAATGAGTCACTACAGACTAAAAACATCATAAATGATCAAATTTGTTGATTAATTATCTGTTGATGGACTCATAGTGAACCTGAGGGTGAATCTGTTTTCTCTGTTTGTGGATTTAGACTCTGGATCGAGTCGTTGTCAGCGATGAGACACTTGAGGGGTAAATTTAGCTCTGATGAAGCTTCAGTGGCTGAAACTAACAACCTTTACCTGATCAGGATGCTCTCATTACAACAGCACACACACACACACACACACACACACACACACACACACACACACACACAAACACACGTGTCCTGTCAGCGTCGCTGTGTTTGTTGTGAGTAAATCCTCCGAGACGAATCAGAGAACTGAAGCACAGCGAGAGAAATCTGCAGAAAACAGCCTGAGGTTTGGTATAAAAAAAACTGCAGTCACATTCCTGTCAGAGCTGAAGTCTCCATGAGGACACAGAGATCATTTACTGTAGCGTATTTATACGTTTCTGAGAATTTAATGACCTGAAGAGGATTCTGAAAACTAAACAAACAAAAATTAAAGGGATTATGATCTGAACACCAGACCCTTCAAATTAAAATAAATCTGTTTGTGATCCATTATAACCAGTTAATCAGTTGTAATATTTTTCTTCTCAGGTTTCATTTAAAGAGACACAAGTCTTAAGTTAAATTAGATTCAATCCTCAATTCAACATCACTTCTCAACTTCTTATGTCTGTTACCAAGCAACCAACACAACTTTTTTCATCTCGCAGAGCGTAACGGTTTCATAACTGATGTTTTGTCTCAATGAAACTTTCTGAAATGTACAAATAATAATGAGCGAAAAAGGACTCATACTTATGAAACAAACGTCATGAACAGGACACTGAGCTCAAAACTAACAGAAAACTTCCAAGTCACGACACAGAAAATAAAACATGACGGGTCGCTGAGGCGGGTTCATCTCATAAACACATCCTGCACCAACCATTAACTACTGTTAACAAACACTGCTGTTAGCTAACACTGCTACTGTTAGCTTTACTGAACACTCCTTCTGTTAGCTACGGTAAGCTAACACTGCTACTGTTAGCTTTACTGAACACTCCTTCTGTTAGCTACTGTTAGCTAACACTGCTACTGTTAGCTTTACTGAACACTCCTTCTGTTAGCTACTGTTAGCTTTA
The DNA here is from genome assembly GCF_056507025.1 of Lutjanus erythropterus. Classification (NCBI taxonomy): domain Eukaryota; kingdom Metazoa; phylum Chordata; class Actinopteri; order Lutjaniformes; family Lutjanidae; genus Lutjanus; species Lutjanus erythropterus. Next base: position 37,322,198 of record NC_139331.1, on the reverse strand, counting down.
CTGAACACTCCTTCTGTTAGCTACGGTAAGCTAACACTGCTACTGTTAGCTTTACTGAACACTCCTTCTGTTAGCTACGGTTAGTGAGACCTGCAGTTAGCTATGTTTAGCTGGTTCATAAGTTAGCTGCTACTGCAGGTGGAAAAGTGAATGTTAAGATAAAGTTAAGGTTATTTATGTCAGGAGAGTTTGTTTAAGATTTAAGAGAAGTTAGGATGTTTGTGTAATACAGTTTTCTGTAGGATGGGAACATTAACTTAGGAACTGTTCATCTGTGATGGCTTCTGTCCTAAATCAGTCCTAACCCTGGTTACCCTGGTCACCAAGCAGTTAAGATAGGATCTATAAGTTAGGATGTTTCTGTAACTCAGCCCCTGAAGCATAAAGTTGACTGTACATTTAGTCAAGTACTGTATTTTCAATTTTAATCTACTTGAGTATTTACATTTTATTCAACTTTCTACTTTTACTGCACTGCAGTTCAGAGGGTAATATAGTACTTTTTACTAATCTACATCAGAGGTCGTCAATTGTTTTACCATTACAAATTAGAAAATAAACCAAGATCCACTCGTGTGTTTCTGGGCTGGTTCCTACCATTAAAGGGTGACATGAGCTGGACTGGTGAGAGGAAGATTTATATGTATATTTATTAAGAATTAAAGGTTAAATTAGCATGTAATCTATTAACTATATTAGGTTTCAAAAATTAAATATTACTCATAAAACAATGAAGCTTTTTGCAAATAAATACGTGAATATATACATATATATATATATATATATATATATATATATATATATATATATATATATGTATATATATATATATATTTATATATATATATATAGCTATAAACTAGTTAAATGTCCTCATCAGTAGGTCATGATCCAAAATTAAAGGTGTCAAAGGTCTTTCTTTTTCTTTTTTCTGGACTAAAACTTGTGGAGGAATTTTACAAAACTGGATCATTGTGTGTGTGTGTGTGTGTGTGTGTGTGTGTGTGTGTGTGTGTTGCACTCACTCGAAGGTGAAGAAGAGGCCGCTGGTGAGCAGGATGAGGACCAGGGTCAGGTAGAAGACCCCGGTCTGTCTCGCCATCATGATCCGTCCTCCGCAGTAGAAACGGTTCCTTCCCGGGAACACCTGCCACTTCCTGCGAGGGGAGCGGCTCCGGTGGCCCGGGCAGGACGGCTCCGGAGCCTCGGCGGTGCAGCCGCCGCCGCTGCTGCTGCTGCTGCGGGTGCAGATCTGGTTGTACTGGTTGTACTGGGCCGGCTGCTGCTGGTGCTGCTGGTCCAGAGTGGCATGTTGGATCTGAGACATGTGTCCTCACAGAGAAACAGACAGGTGAGTCCAGACAGGTGAACGACGGGACAATAAGGGAGCTGCCCTGCAGCTCAGTCAGCCCCCGACTGAACCGTCCTGTCCAGAAGCATATAAAAATTCCAAACCGACATCTTTAATCCAGATATTGACGCTTTTATTTCGTCATATTTCGTAAACAAACACCAACTCGTGGTCAGACGCACGCGCGTGGGGTCCAAAATCCTAAAAAACCGCCACAAACACCTCAAAACACCTCCGCTCCGCGTCACAGCAGCAGCCGGTGAATCCCGGGAAATAACGGGTCCACAGAGCGGGTATGAACCCGGTCCAGATCCGGAGACAGCAGGAGGCTCAGAGGGTCTGTGTCGGTGAGGAAGAAGAAGAGGAGGAGGAGGAGGAGGAGGAGGAGGCGGAGGAGGAGGAGGAGGAGGTGGACGTGAAGAGCATCCTGATCCTCCGCAGAACTGCTGGAGCTCCGATAGCCAGGCTGCACAGATCCTCTACTGAGAAGAGGAACCACTCTGTGGAGGAAAAACAAAACAAAAACAAAACACATCAGTGAGACCCCTGAAATAAATAAAAGTGTTCATTTATTTATTTTATTTCAGGGCCATGTTTATTTATTTATTTATTTATTCATTTGGGTCTCTATATATTTATTTATGTATTCATATATTAATTCATTTATTTTTATTCGCCCATTTATGCATTTATATGATTTATTTAATATTGACTTAAAAACATTAAAGCTATTACAAACACTGGGAAGGAAAAATTAAGCCCAGCTTTTCTTAAATCAAAAATCAATTAAGAATTATTAATCAGAAAAGGAAAATAAAGAAATGAAAAAAAATAATGTAAAACATATAAAGAATAAATCAGTTATTTAAATGCAATAAATACACATATTTTTGTTAAATATCTAAATTAATTAATTAATTAATACTAAAATAAATAAACTTATATATGTAGAAAAAGCAAAATGTTTATAATTGTTCTATTATATTTTATTTGTTCTTGAATCACCACATATATTTTTTCATTCTTTTACAGAGTTATTCGTTATGGCACTAATATGACTCCATACTTTTTGAGATACCTGTACTTAGTTTTTAATATTTACATTTTATACTGCTTCGTACTTCTACTTGACATTCATTTGCTGCTATAGTTAGTCGTTATTTAACTGATCAAGACGATGAATAATCTGACCCAATCTAATCACAATAGTTTTAGGAAATAGAGTGAAACCTCTTCATGTCTTCCTCTTGAGCGTTAGAATAATAGACGATCTTTGCTCCGGGAATCCGTTTCTGTGACTCTTTCCGCCTGAAAAAAAAAAAAAAAAGATATTCGACTTAAAAATGTAAAATAAAACTAAAAAACTGGTCTTTATTATAAGTTTTGTATATCATAATTTTCTGCCTGTATAAACCCATGTTTGATTTAAAAAAAGAAAAAAACGACAACAGAAAACAGGACGTTCTACCGTTCCTAGCTAGTATGTTTCTCTCCGGTCACTTTAGTCGGACGGACCGAAGCAACATGACAGCAGCGACAGAAGCTTCAGCTGTGGATGTTGGAGAAGGAGCACAAACTGATGAAGAGGCCAAGCTGCAGATGTTAAAAGGCGAGTTAGCAGTTAGCCTTTTAGCTCGTAGTTCATGATAACTGTAACTGTTAGTGGAGTTTGTACAGTAGTTTGTCGTTTGTTGTGATTTTCTATCTGAGGTCACAGCAATGTCGACCTGCGTGCTGCTGTGTTTTTCTCATACTAAACAAAACTCCAAAATCAGGCTTTTTTTTTTTTAAATCTAACCCTATTTATTCAGAAACTCGAACACCCCGTTAATATGATTCATGGCCGCTGCTGAGTTTGTAGTTTCCTCCGGCACGGGGACTTTGTTTTTCCAGTCGTGCAATAAGAGCGCGACACCAGACTTCTTTCAGGACTTGTACGATTTAATGTTTCCGTGATTATCACGTATTCCTCACAAGACATAAATTATTATTAAACGTTGTTTCTAAAACACTCAGGTCTTATGTTCAATTCGTCTGGATTTATATGTTAATTTTGTTCATGTAAACGTTGCTACCATATTTTTTTTTCCAAAATTGCCAAAAGATAAAACGGACATATATATAAATAATTCAATAAATTAATTGATATGCCATTGATTTAACCAAAAATAGCATTTAAATCATGTAGGTATTTATCAATTTCTGAATATATACTGTTTTAATTTATTTCTGTATTATTTTCCCTTTGTATCACGTATAGTCAATCACATAATCAGTGAAAAGAATTAAAACAAATAGCAATTTGTCACATTTTTATAAATTCAGTCATGCCTACATTTATTTTTAATATTATTTTTGGTGCATTTAATGGCATATTAATTTACTTATCGAGTCATTTATTAATACAGTTTGTCTGAGTGTTTTTTTTTAACCTTTAAAAACACATTTATATAAAGTGTTTTTAAAGTTGAACATTTTGGATTTCTGAAGCTTCCAGAGCAAACAGTTTTCCTCTTGGTGAACCTGCCTCTGAACGTCTCACCTGACTTCCTGTGTGCAGGTGCAGCGTTTCTGACCACGGTGGCGTCTGCAGGGATGATCGCAGGATTTGGCTCCACGGTGGCGCTCGCCAAGAAGAAAAGTCCTGACTGGTTTAATAAGGTTCTGGTCTCCAGCCTGTGAATGTTGTCACGTCTGTTTTAACCTCCTTTATAATCTTCACATTATTTTAAGCCCTGAGTTTGTCCTACAGGCACCAAGAAGAACTTATGTTTAATAGGTTGTTTTCCAGCGCCTTTTGATTTTCTAACAAAGAACTGTGAACTGTTGTGATGTCTTACTCTAATTTAACCAGTGTTGTTTTTACAGTGTCTCTGATTTAATGAAGTACAGAGCAGAGATCAGCTCGTTCCAGCTCACATCCTGTTTGTTTGGTGATGAGATCTCAGAATCTTCATCTCTTCAGAAAAGATGCTTAGTGATGATATCCAACATGTTATTTATCTTTTTTACTTTTATCCTCTAACCGAGCCTGAGTTGGCCCCGAACATCTTGTTTTTTTCTGTCTTGTTACGTCTTTTTCTTTTTTGTCTTGTTGTCTCGTTATGTCTTTTATGTTGTTTTCATCTTTTCTGTCTCGTCCCGTCTGTCCTGTGTGATGTCCTCTGATGGATCCTCCAGTCAATCGTTTTTTCTATGTCTTATTGTTTCGTCCCTTTAGTTTAAAATCAGTCTTGATGTTTGAAGGCGGCGCACAAAGATGCAAAATGACAATAATCAATAATTCACCTCAAAGTCATTTAAACTAAAGTAAGGAGTCTGTTTAGAAAATGTGAGAAAGTTCAGATATTTGTGTTCAGATGTCAGAAAAATAAATGTTCAAGTAAAGTACAGATACCTGAAAAATCTAAGTACAGTAACAGTATTTGTACTTAGTTACTTCCGTCGTCTGCTGACGGTTGATTTAGCAGGTAGCTCAGTTTTTTTCTTGTGCGTGTGAGAAGCTAACGATGCTAACAGCAGGTTGTTGAAATGTCGTGACGGAGAGTTTAAAGCGGTTTCTGCCGTCTTTCTGACTGTGATTCAGTTTGTGTTGTTTTTCTCTCATTTATAATCTGATCAGTTTCCTCTGCTGTCACTTTAATTTTTTCCCTCCTGACTGGATTACGTGACGAAAACATCCCGACACATTCCTCCAGAGGTCGACCTGAAAATAGTCCACGGAACAAACTCAGCGTGAAATCTCAGTTTTCGATGACACGGCCTCTAAACTGCTCCTGTTAACTGGAACTGCGTGCTGATTGGCCGCTCACAGGATCTGATTAAACATGACGCACATGGACACTTGTGTGTGAGATAAACTTGGCGTGGACGAACAATCGACCGCTTGTTCCTCGACTCTTTTTCTGTCACAGACTCGTCTTTGTCGTCTCCATCGAGGTCTCGGCTGCGCGGGACAGAGAGGAGCGAAACAAAAGACAGAAAAATTAGATTAAACTTCATGTGGTGACGAGAATGTTTGTTTCATGCCAAACTGCTGCTCTTTGCCGAGTTTGAACAAGAACAACAAACTTCATATTATTTTCAAATGTGGTTGTATGAGGGACTTAATCTGCATCAGTTTAAGTGTACACTATATTTCTGACCTCTTAACCTTTTTGTCAGATAGACTTTTATGACAGGAAACCACCGTTACATATGACCACAAACCAACCAAACTCCATTGATAAAATCATTAATTTTACCTCACAGAACACAGGAGTTGTTGGTCTGCTGCTGCCTCGATTTCTTAGTTAGTTTGTGTTATTGTGCGACTCTGGCGAATCAGAATTAACACTGAAGTCTCACAACAATACAAACAACCTAACAGATGGAGGCAGCAGCAGACCAACAACTGCTGTGTTCTGTGAGTTTAAATTACTAATTTTGTCACTGGAGTTTGGTCTGTCTCTTGTGAGCTTTAAATCCTGTTTATTACATATAAAATGTCATTTTGAATTTTAATTTCATTTTATTTCTGCATATAGAGTTTGTGATCAGTGTGGTGTTTGTCTGACTCTGGTTCTGTCTCTGCAGGGCATCGTAGCGACGGCGGCGGCCCCTGAGAGCGGGGCCTCTCTGGCCCTCAGGGCTCTGGGTTGGGGCTCTCTGTACGCCTGCTGTGGAGTCGGTCTGCTCAGTTTCACCGTGTGGAAAATCCTCGGAGTTCACAGCGTACGAATCTTCATCACTACGACTCACAGTCACACGTTAACGTACAAATAATTAACTTCACATATGAATATTAACGACTCGTCTACAGTTTGATCTCTGAGGTCAGTCGACAGATTCATGGTCCCAAAAACATTAACTCAGTCTCATCTGAACTGACAGGAAGTGTTGAGAATAAAGAAAAAATATTTTGAGGAAAATGAAGTTGTAAAATTTCTAGAATTATTTCAAAAAGAATAAACTTGTTAAAATGTTTTAATTAGTTCAGTGACCCTGAACCGTCGGACAGCGTCACGTATTAAAGGATCAGTTCAAATCATTCAGATTATTTGTTGAATTTTTGGAGGATTTTAAATTTTTTAGTTTGTCTTTTTACAGCTAAAACCTGCAGTTTGTTTGTGTATCTGAGTCCAAACACTACATCAAATTATTATAAAGTTATTACGTCAGACATGTTATTACTCTGCTGTGTTAAAACAGATCAGAAACACGAGTCTGTCTCAGCGTTACCAGTTTGTCTCTGAACTTCTTCTTCTTCCCTTCCAGCTGTCAGAGTTCAGACTGAAGCTTCAGTCCTTCTTCCCGTCCATCCCAAAGAACCCTGAGTCTGCAGCTGGATCTGAACCGCTGGACTGGGACTCTGTCTTCAAGTCCAAGTGACCCGCAGCTGCTGGACGACCAATCAGACGAGACGACACAGAGACTGAAAAAAACTGACTGTGCCCAGTCTGTTTCCCAGCAGCCGTCCTGGTTCACATGTTGTGTATATTTGTAAAGACGTGTTTGTTTCTGTGAATATGAAGTTGTGTTTTTTTCAGAATTTCTTGTTCTGAAAACGGGAAAACTGTCACATGATGGTTGTAACATGCTTGGCTCATAAAGGTCAGAGGTCACAGTGTCTGGGTAGGTAGTGGGCGGAGTCAGAACTAAAATAAAGGGCAGAAATGAAAAGGGTCAGTTATTCTTTTGTTTCACAGCAGCTGCAGCCGACTGAAGAATAACCTGCAGGAGGAAATATATAGGACATGTTAGCATGCTAACATGTATTTAACATGATAGCATTCAACGGTTAGTTTAAAATATGTAACGATTTAAATGTCAGCATGATCACAAAACTGTTGTAACATTATCATGGTAACATCAGAGTCTCAGCACACAGCTAACTGTTGGTGCTACTTCAGGACAGTTTTGACGTACTTGTATTTCCACTTTATGCTGCTTTACAGTTTAACTTGACTACAGTTCAGAGGGAAGTATTTGACTCTTTACTGTGTATTTCACAGCTGGAGTTTCTTTTCAGAGTAAGATGAATAAACAAACAGTTTTAGGAGTGTTTACATTTTCCTGCGACAGAAAATCTCCTGTGATTATAAAGTTTCTGCTGGCAGACTTAAAAAAACAAAACTTGATTTTTACTCAATAAACTTTGCTTGTTCACACGCTAACAACTACAACCTTTAAACATGAATGTTATGCTAACTATAACACTCTTAGCTAACGTTAGCATGTGACTGTGTTGAACTGTTTGACAAAATCAAAACGGTTACTGTAACTGTTAATGTTAGCCATATAACATATCCAATGTGACAATATGTAAAATGCCACTATTAGCACTTAGCATGCTGAAGGCTAACATTAATGCATCAACTGATACTATGGAAGAATGCTAATATTAGCCTTTAGCATGTGAAAATACTAACATTCTGCTACTAAGGACAAATGCTAACCCTACAGAAAAATACTGCTCTGAAAATGAATCATGGTTTAGTACATGTGATAGCTGCATATTGATAAATATGTAAATACTAAATTTACACTTTTGTATTATTTCATTTTTAAAAAGATAAACTAACAGAATAAACAATCTGTCAGTCTGGTGTTTATCATGAGAGATAATAGAGTCTGGAAGACAAAGTTCGGAGTTCTAGCACTTCTCAAGTTCATCCTCAAATTATTATGACTTTGTTTTCAAAACTTTATGACTTTATTGTGATTATTGAATTAAAACTTTGTCCTGCTCTTTAAGTAACATCGTGACCACCGGGTTTAGTCACAAACCTGTGGTGAGAAAACGAGCCGTGCGCTGCGTTCACAGTGCTCAACCAGAGTTCATGTACGTTTATTCTTGTTGTGGAACATAAAGATCTCATACTGAAGAAACAACGTCTGTCAAATCAAACAGGAGACGTTCTGGATGTAGAGATTTTCTTTTTTTTCTCTCTTTACATTGTTATAACTGTTTCTGAAGTTGTGTCAGTTAGCAACATGATGAGTACAGTCCCCGCCCCCCGCCCCTCCCGACCTTCTGTACACACAGTCTGTCAAATCAAACGCACCCTCCCAGTTCAGACACCCCCCCCCCCCCCCCCCCACCCGCCGACACCTCCTGAAACTTAAAACACAGAAACACGTTTTCAGCTGCGGGAGAGAAACCGTCACGTGAACGTCGTCTATTTACAGGAGGATGATGACGGTGGAGGGAAGCTTGGATCTGATTGGTGGAGGACACGTACAAAGTTCTTAAAAAACAGGAAGTGATTTTTGATACTGTTGTGGTTCGGCTGAATACTGATGGTCAAACTGCAGATGGTCCAATGATTCACATTTAAAGTAAAAAAAAAAACAAACCTATTGCACCGAAACAAAGAACATGACTGAACATCAGAGAGTTTATCTACAACATGAGTCACTATTTAAATTAATCTGACCCCGCCTCCAAAATCTAACTAACCCCGCCCCCCAAACAGAACCAAACCACCAAGTCGGTTTAAAAACGTCAAAGAGAGGCAGAGCCGAGCGTTCTCCACCGTCACACTTTGGTTCAAACGAAACAAAACAACAAACTGAATAAAAAATTAAAAATACAAGTATTAAATATTTTGTATTAAAATTACTTAAAAATCCCAAATAAACACTTTGATGGAGCCGCGGAGCTTTTATAGATTCTATATAGATTCATTTATGTAAAAACATTTCTGTTCTGTTCTTTAAATAAAAATAGAATAGGAGCCACTTCGTCACATGGCCGGAGCTGCTTCTGGCGCCACTGAGCGTGCTCCGTGGCGGTGTTCGTGTCACGAGCGGCCGATCTTAAAAAGTACTTCGCACATGATGGCCGCCACTGAGGTGTTGAGGGCGGCCGACAGCGAGATGTCCAGGAGCCGGCTCTCGTACAGAACGAACTCCGTCCGGTTCTCCTCCACCCTCGCCATGGCCAGCAGTGCCTTGGCGGCGCGGCACATCATGTTGATGCTGGGCGGCTCCGATGGCGCGGTGGCGGCGTGCAGCAAGCCATGTGAGCTCTGCTGATACTGAGCCATTGCCACGCTGTCCTCCAGGAAGCCAATCAGAGTTGCCACACTGCCCTTCTGCAGTGCGATGATGCGCGCCGCCGTGGGGTCACCCTGCGCCAGGTTGGACAGCACGGCCACCGCCATCTCCCGACACACCTGGCTCTTCCTCTCGCCCACAAGGCGAACCAGTGTGGCGTAGAGCTTCTGCTGGCGGCTGAAGGGCGGCGTGGCGAGCAGCAGGTCCACGTTGCAGTCCTGGATGCTCAGCTTGCACAGACATTCTAGCACGAGTCTCTGCGGCGTGAGCGAGGAGAAGCCGCCCGCCGCGGAGAACGGGTCCTGCGCCTCGGCGGACGGACACACCATCCAGTGCAGCAGCCCGTCCAGGACGGGCAGGCAGATGCTCTCTGGGTACCGCGACAGGTCCAGCTGGCCCGCCATGTTGGCAAGCGTCACCAGCGTGTTCTCCCGCAGCGCCGCCAGGCAGTCCCACCACCACTCGTCCCTGCTGCACGCCAGCCCCTGCTCCTCCTCGCGCTGGTAGCTGGGCGGCGTCCGTTTCCGGCGCGGGTGGTGGTGGTGCAGCAGCACCAGCCGGCCCAGGATCAGCACCAGGCCTGGGTGTCGCGACATGTCGGCGTCATTGCCGGGGACGAAGGAGAGGCCGCGCACGATGTTAGAGATGCAGACGCAACGTTTGGCCAGAGAGTCCTGCCACGACTCGGCGGTGGACAGAGGAGCCTCGTCCCAGCAGCGAGGCTCGTCCTCCAGGGGGCTGATGGGACTCCGACCTCTGACCTCTGACAGGCCGCCTGCAGACCAGAAACAGAGCGTTAATGTCAATAAAGTTATTTAAATCTGTGCTATTTCATTGTTATTTTACTCTTAAAGTTTCATGTCATTACCAAGATTCAGTTTATTTCATTTTGTTTCACTTTATTCCATTTCTTTTTAATTAAATTTCATTTCATTTTATATTCAGGTCTCATATGTAAACAAGAAAGTGACTTCCTGGTTAATAAAGTTTATTTAAGGACAGACCTGCAGTGAGCAGCTGATCATTAAAGGGACAGTTCATGTGTTCTAACAGAGTTCCTGATGATAATAAACTTCATCAGGCTGTTCAGGATGAATTAAACAGAAAGAGAGCCACCTGCTGGTAGAACACCAGTATGACGCCGACAGTTTAACTCCAGAATAAATCTGATTGAAGCAGAAATAATCAGCATGTCATCCCTCACTGTTTGTATTTAGTGTTCTGATTCTAATAACTTTATTAACACGTTAATTAACACAGTGGCAACAGTAGTTTAAATAAAAACCCAGACAGTTCAGAGCTGAGCTCAACAGGTCTGAGGGGTCCTGGAGTGCAACCTTGTTTTGGTGAATACTTATTCTTTAAGGATTTATATTTATGGAATATAAGTACTTTATGAAATGTTTTGGTTTGTTTTCATTGATTTAATGTGTAAACTGTCTCTGGGTCAACAAGAATTCACAACTTCAAACTATTTAAAAATTTTAAAAATGGTGAAAAATTAATCCTGTTATAATCTTGTCATTAGGTTCAAACGTGAAAACAGGTGAAGCGAACGTTCGTATATATGAACACACACACACCCTCGAGTCTACGTTACCCATAATGCATTTCAGTGAACTCCTTATGCCAGCCCTCCTCGTCCTCCTATTTACCTTCTTGTGTCTCCAGTGGCGTCTCCTCTCCGGGTGGCAGGCTCCTCCTCTCCGCCTCTTCCTGCCTGTCAGCAGCTTCTCCCATTCCATCCTGACTCCTCCCCTCACCCCCTCCCCCTCGCTCCTCCCTCTGGGCGGGGCGGTTCAGAGGAGTGGTGTCTCCTGTTTGGATGTGGGCCGTGGAGTCTCCTCCTCCGGCCTTCCAGTGCAGAAGGCCGCTGATGAATCCGTTGGGTCGGCTGAGTTCGGCCCAGCGCTCCTCCACCTCCTCCCACTCCTCCCCCGTCTCCTCCACCCTGATTGGCAGCTTGTCGTACTTGCTGGTCTGTGGTGGGCGGGGCTCTGCCTGCTCCTGCTGCTCCTCAAGCAGCTCCGCCTCCTGTTTGACGTCAGCCTCCCCGTCTTTCACCTCCTCCTTGGCATCGGTGGCATTTACAGCCGTGAGAATCGGCGGTGTCGTCTCTGCCTCCTCCTCTGACCTCCTCGGTGTCCTCTGCTCTTCAGCTGATTGGCTGTTAGACTCAGAGACGGCAGCGGCAGCTGGCAGCTCCTTCTGCACCTCCTCCTCCTCCTTGGGGGGGTCAGGCAGGGGCCCCAGCAGGGTCCTCTGACCCTCCGTCCCCACCTCATACTCCTCCAGGATACCGAAGATCTGGATGAGGCAGCGGCGGTAATACTCCACGATGAGCTCCAGGAAACCCGGCAGCTGCAGGAGGACAGGAGACCAGGGAGGAGGAGGACACGAGGAAGACAGGAGGAGGAGGACACGAGGAAGACAGGAGGAAGACAGGAGGAGGAGGACAGGAGGAAGACAGGAGGAAGACAGGAGGAGGACAGGAGGAAGACAGGAGGAAGACAGGAGGAAGACAGGAGGAGGAGGAGGACACGAGGAAGACAGGAGGAGGAGGACAGGAGGAAGACAGGAGGAGGAGGACACGAGGAAGACAGGAGGAAGACAGGAGGAAGACAGGAGGAAGACAGGAGGAGGAGGACACGAGGAAGACAGGAGGAGGAGGACGCGAGGAAGACAGGAGGAAGACAGGAGGAGGAGGACACGAGGAAGACAGGAGGAAGACAGGAGGAGGAGGACACGAGGAAGACAGGAGGAAGACAGGAGGAGGAGGACACGAGGAAGACAGGAGGAAGACAGGAGGAGGAGGAAGACAGGAGGAGGAGGACAGAATCAACATACAGATCTCCATAAAATCTCTAAAAGTGATTTTATTTAACTCAAGGCTTTTATTTTGAAACAGGTTTACATTAGAAGCAGGCTTTTAATTTTAAATGCTCCAGTTTTATAAGGTCCTCACACTTTTCTGTCTTTGCACCTGTATTTTATGATTCATTTTTTAATTTACTATTGTAATAAACTGAACTATGACAGTGAAAAAAATGTTACTGTGGCAAAAAAGAAAGAAACACAAAAGAACATAAAGGAAAAATGAGAATATTAAGGTCACAAATTATGAAAAAAAGGATATACTTCATGATTAAGGACACAACTTTATGAGAAATGAAAAAGGAGGGTATTCTTTGAGATTAAAATGAACAAATTATGAGAAAAAGACTAGTATAGACTATATTCTCTGAAACAAATTGTGAGAGAAAAACTCAGATTGCTGAGAAAAGACCCCAAAGATATTCTCTGAAATTATAAAGCTGTAAATTTGAGAGAAAAAAAAACTGCAGTATTTTCTGATATTAAAAACAAATTTATGAGATTAACGTCCCAAATTCACAAGAAAATAAACTGATCTCAGACAAAACTATGAGGTTCTGTAAGACAAATCAAAAATGTATTAGAACATTTACAACAAAGTCGTACAGAAGGTATGAATCCAGTGTGTGTGTGTGTGTGTGTGTGTGTGTGTGTGTGTGTGTGTGTCTGACCTGTGTGAGGCTGAAGGAGCCCACTGTGCTGTCATCATACAGCAGGATGTTGATGGTGTCCAGAGCCCAGGTGCTCTCTGCTAATAGGCCCGACTTCAGTGACATCATCACACGCCACGCCTCCGGGGTTCCTGATTGGATGAGTTTGATTACAGAATATCTGAGGGACAGATCTACAGTGTGTGTGTGTGTGTGTGTGTCGTCTTTTTACCTGTGTCCTTGGCTGTGAGGCGCCGTCGTGGTTTCAGTTTGGGGGGCGTGGCCTCCACAGAGCCCAGGGGGAAGCTGACTTCTCTGTGGAGAAGGTGGAGGCTCTGGGCGGGCGGGGGGCCGGGTGGGACACCGGGGGGCCCCGGCTTCTTTAAGGAGGGCAGGAAGGGGGCGCTGTTGGGGGACAAAGAGCCGCCCAGGGGACGGGGGAACGAGGAGGGGCTATGGGAGCGGGTCACATGGTTTGGGACGGGGGGCGTGGCCTGGAAGGAGGTGGGGGGCTGTCTGGAGGGAAGGGGGGGGATGGAGGGGGAGGAAGAGGAGGAGGAGGAGGAAGAAGAGTGGGGGGGGTATGGGGGCTGGCGTTGGCCTGGATGACTGGGGGGCCACTGGCTGTCCTGGGGGCCCCTGGGGGCCTCCTGCTCATCTACCCGGCCCAGGCCGGGGTAGGGGGGCCCCTGGCCCTGCCGACTGTACGTGTAGCCCACGTCTGTCCTGGGGTGCCACATGTTGGCTTGCGGCCCCTCCCCGGGGCCCCCGGACACTGCCGCCGGCCCGGAGCCCATCATGCCATGCTGCGGCGGTCCCTGCCGGTCCCGCGGGTACGGATATGGGTACTGGCCCTGAACTGGCCGCCGCTCAGGGCCCATGTAGCCCCCACCTCCCCCTCCGCCCCCACCGCCGCCGTAGGGGCCGAACATGTCGGGCTGCTGGGAGCCAAACTGCTGCAGGCCAAACGCTTCGCCTTCATGACGCTTCGCCGGAGGATACAGAGACTCCATTGGACGCTTGTAACCCTGCACACACCACAAAGACACGCTCTGTTACCTAGCAACAAGCCAAACTGAGACCATGATTGGACAGGATGTGTGTGTGAGTGTGTGTGTGTGTGAGTGTGTGTGTGTGTGTGTGGGCGGGGGGGGGGTTATTTACAGAAAAGTTTAAAAAAATATTTACTGTCAGTGGTTTGAAAAACATTTACAAAGAAAAAATATTTGGTTTAGTATTTTTACAGGATTCAGAGCGCTCACCTGCTGCTGAGGGTACAGGGACTGATGGGAAGTGTAGGCCATGCTGTGAGGATACTGCTGACTGTAACCATCGTGTCCATGTCTGAAGAGACGGAACAGAGTTTATTCACACACAAACATCAGATGAACACCTAACAACACCTTTAAACTCGTGTGTGTTCTGTTGTCTGACCTCTGGTGGGGGTATCTGCTGGGGTACATGCCCGCCTCGTTTCCTGAAGGACCCAGGCTGTTCTGACCTCCAGGGGGCGCCATGCCTCCTTCAGGCCCCATCACATGATCCGGCCTGCAGAACGGAAACAGACAGCAGACACACTGAGGAACACCAACGAGAGAAACATCAGAATAGAACCAGTCCTGTAACACAAACATGATCAATGTTTTTATGATCAAAAAAGCCAAAAAGAAAAAGTAAATGGAATTAAATTTTCTAAATGATTGATTTTCCAGTACAGTTGTGACTCTGTTCAGATACTAATCAGAAAATCATCTTTATTGGACAGTTTTATTGGTTTTGTTGTGAGTCCTACACACAGGATCCACCAAATGGAGATCATGTTCATCAACTCCTGTTCTGTTCAAACTTCTACAAACTGAATAAAACACAGAGCCTGAGGGAGAAGAAGAAGAAGAAGAGGAGGAGGAGCAAGCAGAAGAGGAAGATTAAGAAGAAAAAGAAGATGGTGATGATAAAGAAGAAGAAAAATGAGAGGCAGAAAACGAAGAAAAGGATGAGGATGAAGAAGTCAGAAGACGAAGAGGAGGAAGTGAAAGAAGAAGAAGAAGAAGAAGAAGAAGACATCTTTCATCGTATCCATAATGATGATAATCATTAACAGATGTATCTAAATGTTCATGTATACAGATGTATAATGAACCACAGCGGCCCCTCAGACCGTCTCTCACCTGCGCTCGTAGCCGGGGCCGTAGGGGTACTGTGGTCGGGGGCCCATCCCTGCCAGGGGCCCAGATGGTGGCCCGCGGGGGTACATGTCCTGCATGGCACCGCTGGGCATCTGACCGGGGCCAAAGGCCTCTCCGGGCCCTGAGGAGGGACAGACAGAAACATCCTGTTTATTTTGGTGAAAATAAAAACGGCCAATCATTAAAATGATTCATTTATTCAATTATTTATTTTATCAGCTCGTCTTTACCCAGAACACACTGCTGCTCAGCGCCCGGAGGAGGAAAATCTGGAGACTGACTGAGGGTTTGTGGTGATGTAATGTGTGTGCAACATGAGCTAACAGGCTCACACAGGAAATAACACTGAGAACAACCAGCAGGGGGCAGCAGAGCAACACAGAGTAATGACACACACCACCGATCCTGCTCTCTGCTGGTTTCAAACTGGTTTAACTGGTTTTACTTTGTGTCCTCGGTGGAGACCGGTCCTGATGAGACGGGCAGAGGAGAGAGCAGCAGGAGTCTGTCCCTCAGTGTCCCGGTTTGAAACCACAACATCACCAGATCAAACTTTAAACTGACCACAGAGCGACGGAGACATCTCTGATGAATGTCCAGAGACAGGAAGTCACTGTCCTCCGAGCTCAGTGCATCAGGAGGACATTGACCTCTGTGTGTGATTGGCTGCTGTTGTTTTGACACATCTTTGTTTTATAGTTTATTTCTCCTTCAGGAAAACAAAACAAGGTTGTTTTCATCAGTTACTGAAACGGAATTTGTCCTACAGACGTGTCAAAATGAACGTCTTACAGGTTTTCATCTCACGGCGTCGTCGTAGTGAGCAGCCATTTAATTTTTTAAAGCGTCTCAGAGTCTCTTAATGTTAATCAGACACATTTTAAACCATAATTCTTATTGATCTTTGATTTAGAAGGACTACAGAGTCGACATGTTATGACTGAGACACATCTGATAGAAATATCATTGAATTTGTCTAAAAATAGAAAGTTTACCAGAGTTTGAGGAGTATTCACACATTTTTTAAACCAGGAAGTGAGACAGGGGTCCTTTAAGTATAGCTGACCCTTTTAATGCCTGATTAAATCATCTGGGACACAACTTTAACTTTAAAGGACCAACATGTTCATAAAAATATAGATTTTAAAACAAAGATTATTATAACAGCACATTTTGACACCTCTGTTATCAGCAGGTCTTGTCTGAATTCTTCTCTGAGACAAAAGTTTTCAGACACAGATAGTTTAGGAAAAAAAAGGCAAACAAACATTTAATAAATTACGTATATTTCATATATTATATTTCATTTTTAAAGTTTATTTTTAGAAGGACATGATTTGTCTCAGTTCTTAGGAAATGGGTGAACTAAAAATAGAAACGTACAGTAGGTGAGTGTATGAAAATATCCTTCAGATTAAAGGAATAATCTTGGTGCATTAAATCAGTCAAAGGTGATCATGGACTGGATTTTTCTGAATAATAATTACTAACTTCAGATCACAGATAGTCCAGTTTGGGTAAATCCCTACAAATCACCATGGAAACATGAACACTGCTTGTTCAGGAAACATTAATGTGTAAGAGTTTCTGTCAGAAAACATCTGTTCGGTTTTAAAATCACAGCTGGAGTAAAGAGTGAAAGTGTTAAAGGATATATTAGTTCGATCGATGTGGACATGGAGTCATTAATAAAAAAACTCATCATCATGTTTTCAGCAGTGGGTTTCTCTCCTCACCTTTCCTCGCTCCTCCGTACGGGTCTTTGTTGGCGTCGTACTGCATCCTCATCGTGGGGTCTGCTGGTCCTCCTCCCTGCTGGTAGGGGGCGCCGCCGGGTCCCGGGCCTCGCTTGCTGTGAAAGGCTGGATCGCTGCCTTCAGAGAACGGGTCCTGGATGCTCACTCCTCCTCCTCCCGCCACGTTCCTGAGAGACAGACGTCACATAAACACACACATCCTTTACTAAACATACTCGTGTACAAAAAGACTTTTTGCGTCT
Organism: Lutjanus erythropterus; assembly: GCF_056507025.1. Taxonomy (NCBI): domain Eukaryota; kingdom Metazoa; phylum Chordata; class Actinopteri; order Lutjaniformes; family Lutjanidae; genus Lutjanus; species Lutjanus erythropterus. Next base: position 37,305,098 of record NC_139331.1, on the reverse strand, counting down.
TTTATGTTGTTTTTGTCTCGTTCCGTCTTTTATACCTTTATCATCCCTTTAAGTATCTTTTGTCTTTATGTCTTATGTCATTTTTACATCTTTTACATCTTTTGTCTGTTATGTCGTCGTGTTTTCGGACGTTACATCTTTTATGTCTTTTTCTTCTCTTTTATCTTGTTACATCTTTTACCTCACTTTTGTCTTGTTACATCATTAACAACGCTTGTCATGTTATGTCTTTTATGTAATTTTTGTTGTTACATCATTTTTGTCTTGTCCTCTGATGGATCCTCCAGTGAATCGTCTTGTCTTTGTCTTATTGTTTCGTCCATTCAGGTTGAAATCAGTCTTCATGTTGGATGTTTGCAATGATGCAAAATAAAAACAATCAAGTCATTAAAACTAAAGTAACGAGTCTGTTTAGAAACTGTGAGGAGGAGAAAGTTCAGATATTTGTGTTCAGATGTCAGAAAAATAAATACTCAAGTAAAGTACAGATACCTGAAAACATTACTGAAGTACAGTAACTAAGTATTTGTACTTAGTTACTTCCCTCCTCTGCTGAGAGATGAACCACAGCAGAAAGTGTTTTAAACTTGTAACAAACCCAGGTTACATGTTGCTGTACAGGTAAAAACACCTGACTGAATCCTACCTGCTCCCCGGCTGGGGGCCCATCTGGCTGTGCGGGGTGGAGGCCGGGGTCGGGGGCTTCAGGTCGGGGGCCTCGGTCAGGGAGCTGCTGCTGGACTGAGGGGTGTTGGGGCCCTGCAGGGAGCCTGAGTTGGCTGCAGAGATACAGACCAGACAGAAAACCTGCTGAGAACAAGGGTCACGTGTCATCATGTGACATCACAGCGCTGCAGATATTCAGACATGATTGAAACAGGACAGGTGGAACCACTGTGGAACACAAACAGAACTGGGAACAATTAAACTAATAATAAAACGAGACCAAGCAGGTCGCATGTTGTTAAGAAGCACTGGACACACATATGCATCAGTTTGACCCTTTGACCTCTGGGTCCCCTGAGAAGACGACCTACAGACCGGACCACTGAGGAGACGAGGTTTCTACACACTTCCTATAGGCTGAGGCAGTGACATCACATGTACAAACCAGACATTTTAGTCTGATAAAACTTAAAAACGCTTACAGAAAGATAAAATTCAGAAAAGACTCACATCATTCTGCTGGTTTCAGAGGTTTTGTCAAATATTTTAGTGACATTTGATCAAATACTGAGTAAAAAAAAAAGACAGCGAGATATTAAATATCACTACAGACTGAACATGATTCATAAAACAGATCATAAAACTCACGTCACAGTTTGGAGTCACAGATCGGATCATTTTTCAGATCAGCAAAAAAAAAAAGGGGGGGGCATTAGAGGTAATTTTAGGGCAGTACCTAACAATTACTTTTTCAATTAATCAATTCTTCAATACAAAATCAGAGAGAGAGAGAGAGAGAGAGAGAGAGAGAGAGAGAGAGAGAGGGAGGGAGGGAGGGAGGGGGAGAGAGAGAGAGAGAGGGAGGGAGGGAGGGAGAGAGAGAGAGAGAGAGAGGGAGGGAGGGAGGGAGAGAGAGAGAGAGAGAGAGGGAGGGAGGTAGGGAGAGAGAGAGAGAGAGAGAGAGAGAGAGAGAGGAAGGGAGGAGGGAGGTAGGGGGAGAGAGAGAGAGAGAGAGAGAGAGAGAGCGAGAGAGAGAGAGAGAGGCATCGTGGGAATTAGGTCAGATTGAGGTCACTGATGTTTACATTCACACTCTCCTCCCCCGCCTGACAACTCACTCTGCTTCTGTTACATAATCATGCCACTGTGTGTGCGTGTGTGTGTGTGTGTGTGTGTGTGTGTGTGTGTGTGTGTGAAGCAGTAATCTCACACAGAGAACCTGGAACATTTCTGGCTTCATCTGTCTCACAGTGATGACGCCACGTTCACACTGCAGACCAAAGTGGCTCAAATCTGGTTTCATGACAGTGTGAACAGCTCAAATCAGCTGGAATCTGATCTGTTTAATTCGGATTTGGGCCTCGTTCATACGGTACGTGGTCCTAAACCAGATCTGAGTATCTGTAATGCGACCTCAGGCCCCGTTCACACCTGGTACTTAGTTACTTCTCATCTTTGAATAAGTGTCGAACCTCTGTCCTGTCTGCTGTTCATAGCAACACAATGGGGTTTTTTAACAGGAAAATAAACCAAATGTTTTGCATTTCATACAAAATTTACAACAAAACACAAATGATAAAAAATTCACTGTAGCTGTTTTACTCAAATAAACACGTTCAAAAAGTGTTTTCTAACCAGCAGATGGTTAAAAACAACGGGCAGAATTATTTTTACACAAAGTGGAAATAATTTAATGTTGACTATTTGCTGAATTTACAAGAAAGCCCAGATAATTAAGAATATGTTGTAGATGATGTTTCACGGTGTTAATAAAGTTCCTCCTCAATCAACAATTCACAAAATTGTGTAACTTTCCGGTGGAGTCGTTCTGAGACGTCCACTGAAGGTGAGAGAAACAAAACGAAATGAAGCAAACGATGAACCGGACCACGTCTGAATGCGTCTTGTTGTTTACAGATGTGGTTGCAGTGGCCCTCACGCCACCATCACGTCAAACAAAACTTCAGGTTATGACCAGCCTCAGGTTACAGGTTGTTAAAGGTTTAAGAGAAAACAGGTGATTCCTCACCTGGGGACGGCGGCTGGATCTTGGCCTGGAGTGACGGAGGTTTTTTGGCGTCTCCGGTGGGTCCCAGGGCCTCGGGCGGAGGCTCCTCCCCTCGCTCAACCTTACACTCGTAGGCGAACAGGTACTGGATGTACTGCTTCTTCAGAGAGCTGGCCGAGCTGCTGGACGTCCCCACGTTCAACTGGGACGACAACTCCCTCCACTTCTTGTTCTTATTAACCTGAGGAAGAGGAGAACAGGTTCATGCACTAAATTCATCACTGAGTTTTTATTTTATGAACCAAACAACTGATCGATTAGTGGAAATATTATTGCCAGATTGATCCCTAGTTGAAAAATAGGTCCAAACAGGTGCAAACATGTGGAGCGCCTGGATGTACGTCCGTGCGCTCCACATGTTTGCACCTATTTTTCAACTGACAGGATTGTTGTGTGTGTGGTTTTTTCATATAATGTTCAAACTGATTCAGTGTTAAACCTTCAGACGAGGAGATAATGGACAAAAACCAGGATGAGGGTGTCGTCTCACCATGGCGAGTCCTCCGATCTCCCTGACGGCCAGGTACAGTCTGCACAGGTCCAGAGGTTTCTTCCCCACGGCGGGAAGGTTTGGGACGGGCGTCCCCCTCTCCTCCATGAAGGACAGGTAGCGGTCCACCCACAGCCTCCTCTCCGGCTCAGAGCCCATCTCGTACAGCCGAGTGATCTTCTCGTTGGTCATCGTGGCCACGCTGGGCTTCTGGAGACACCGAGACACAGAGAGGACGGTCAGAACAACAAAACATCACTCCTGTCACAGCAGACTCACCGACCAGACAAAAAACAGCTGGATGTAATTTGTTTTCCTCCAAATTTGTCGCAGTATTTGTCAAATTAAGTGTTAAGTTTAGATATATTTTTAAAACAATATTGATCAGAGATCCTCGATTTCAGTTCCTGATCCATTTGAACCACTGACTGTATACAAAGATGGATGACATCACAGCTCTCTAGAAGTGAGGCTAGAACATCTGGATGGCCCCCTGGTGGCTGGCAGCAGTATAGGTCATAAACCCCGCCCCCTCCATGTTAGCAGATGGGGCATGGACCCTAAACAAATCAAGGGACACATCAAATAAATGTTTCCCAAAGATGGTTTCTGTCATTTTATAAATGGAGGGTTCTACATCATGATTGACAGCTGATCTCTGCTCGCCATTGATTTGGCTGGCTGTGTGGGCGGGACCTTTATAACGCGGCTCCACCACTGCACAGACTCCGACTTCAAATGATGTCGCAAGACTGCAGTACTCGAATCAGAGATATTTTGGTTTTATTTTTGTACAGTGAGAGCAGAGCAGACTGAGTTTGGGTATCTTTTCTATTTAACGATTGCGATTCCAGTCCCACTCATCGATTCTCAGTTTCAGTTCTTTGAGGGGACGGTTCTAAACAGGTCACATGCTCATTTCATTTTAATTTTAGCCAGCAAAAATGAGTAAAATAAGGAGTCGTGAAGCGCCATCGAATTCTTAATGATTCATTTGAAATTGTTATTTTGGAAGTGAATATCATTTAGAGGCAGTTCTCACTGCCCGACCCTGGTGGAGACACGGCGTCCATCTTTATGTCTGTCAATGGTTTGAACCATAAAGCACAGGTGTTGAAAACTGATCCAGTTCAGTGTCTGTAAACATCTGAGGAGGCCGGGCGGCACTGAGTCAGACAATCAGCACTAAAAACACGACCAGAGGTTTGACCGCTGTGTTCGCCACAGCTGAATGAAGTCAGACAGAAACAAAGATGGCCGACGACACAGTCACAGCTCACAGAATGAGACTTTCTCATTAAAAAAAGGACATTTTGTGTATCTCCTGAGTTTTCACACTTTAGGTCAGTTAGTTAATTCATGTGGCGTCTTTAAGTTTGTCTTCATCTTTTTTCAAAGTGCACAAAATATCAAATTTCTGGAACTTCCACCAAATAGTGGTGAGCTGCTTTGATTTGATTTGATGACATAATGATAGCCAGTACATATAAATAAACAGTGATGTAAACCTGGCCCCTTATTTGTTTGGTCTTTTTTGGTGATTTTCACTTTCTTTCCAACAAAAAAATCTATAAAACTTTACTGAGAGGCCAAGATGAAGTCAAAGTCTTCAATGACAAAGTTAAATCTGTGTTAACCTTTCATGATGCTGATAAACTGTCCTAAACCTAAAACTGGATAATCTGTGACATCAATATGCAGATGATGTTGCCTTTCATCTGAAAGATTTTCTAAACCCCCTCACTGAAATTTAAACGAGAAAGTCTCACAGTAAACATGTAGAAATTCATACGTAAAACATTTACAATAAAAAAGAAGCTTTTAGACTTCAATATTTACAAAAAGAATTTAAAAAATTAATAGTACAGATCAGATGCAAACCCAATGCTGCTCTGTCCAATGAAAACCCTTTATCTCCAAAAAGTCACATTTTGTAAAACCTGTCCAATAGAGGAAACGTACTTATTTAATGGGTTTGTTTATGAGAATGAAAAAACAGTAAACTAATCATGAGTGAAAAAAGCCGCATTTCCATCCAAAGTAACTGCAACTTTTAGGCCATGGAACAACTTTTTAAGAAACTAAAAGGTTCCAGCAGCCTGTTCTTGTCTGTTTCCACCACAGTTTAAAGACCCCCAAAGTTTAGGCATATTATTCCACTGACATGTGAAAGAACCAGCTCATTTTTAACATCCTTTTTGTGCACGACTAGGAAACAACGATGACAGAGTGGTTAGGATTAATGACTGGTACAGGTGAGAATCTCGGATTCAGAGGACAATGATTCGATTATAAAACCATTAAGGATGCATCTTGGTTAAGTTCATGGCCCCAGTGCATTTAGGGCGTGTCCAACTGCATTTTGCTGTTTAAACGGTGCATAACTTGGGTACAGAGAGGTTGTAATTAGTCTGTTAATGAGTAATAGGTGGGTTTGTGGTGTAACATGAATTAAACCAATCAGAATGTCACCCTCCATTCCCTTTAAGAGTCAGGCGCCACTTGTAGTTGTGCAGATACTACGGTGAACCCATGGGGCATAAAAATAACAACTGTGATCAACAGCAGTTGGTTGCAGGTGGGTGAAATAGCATGGAGCGTCTCCCCATAAAGACAAACGCTGTGTGACATTACTGCATGCATGGAAACATCACTTTGTTAATGACTGAAAGCAGCCTCTCTAATCATTAAAGAAAACACTCAGACATCAACACAACACACTATAAAGAAATCACCTGGAAAGCTCTCGCAGCTCAACATCACTTCAATGATGACTTAATGATTAGAGAGGCTGCATTCAGTTTCATTTCCATGTGTGCAGTAATGTCACTGCAGCAAAAACTAAAAACTGTAGGTATAAACCTGACAACAGAGGGAATGATTTGTTAGACAGCCCAGATTGAAGTCAGGATCTATACAGCTGCTTTACTCCAAATTATTTCACTGTATGAACTTTGAATGTGTGTGAAGAACACAGAACATTAACAGATCCTGACCTGTTCTGTTGGATTTAATCAGTGAAGTTACAGCTGCTGTGCCATAAGCATCAATGTACACAGTGCCTCAGTCCTTTGTTTCTAAATATATTAATTTAAACTTTATTTGACAGGACAGCTTCAAACAGACAAGGAACAGGGGAGAGAGAGCAGGGAAGTCAAGAAACAAAAGGCCACAGGCTGGAACTGAACTTATGGCTGCTGCTGAGGACTGTGACACTTCCCCCTTTTTCTTCCACCTGCAACTCATCACAATATTCATTTTATGACCCGTGGATTAACTGCACTTCCCCCGAAGCAGAGTGTACGCGCCTACATACACACATCTCACTATCTGGATAAAGCGTCCTTTAAATAGCAGGAAAATTCTGTACCATAGAGTTTAAACCAGGTTTTCATTGGTTAATGGCACAATTGGCAACGCGCCAACAATGATCCTGACCACAACTTATTTTAAGACCGCTTTGATTTGATTTGATTTGATGAGAGCTTTAAGGCGCACAACAATTTCTACCAATACACCATGGGTTGTCACCAAGAAAATGACAACGCGTCAGTCAGAAAATAGCAATGACAGCTGCACTGTGCATCGCTTTAGACCCTTAGTGACCTGACAATACGGTATATTTGTAATAATCTATAATTCGATTTGAGAGATGAATTTACTTCCATTATCTTTGAAATACTTTAAGCCAGGGAGTGCTGGATAGACTGCATCCACCTGCAGCTGCTCACATTCAGGCACCCTCATCATAACTGGCCTCAAATGTGTCCTCGCTTATAATGTAAACGTGATACATGTGTTTATGTCAGTTGCGTTTCACGTTCAGTTGGTTCAGCCTGGTCTTCCAAAACAAGCAATCATAAGGCCCAGATTTGGGGTTTAAATTTCAAATTATTAATCTTTCATGGAAGAACTGAGATGCACCTACAAATCGATTTTTTCTACCACCTCTCGTGGTTGGTGTTAGCATGTAGCTAACATTAGTATTTGTTTATATGGCCTGAACTTGGTTGCTCCTCCCATCGTCTGCTTTCTTCTGTCACTCCATCTTGATGTGTCACAGTAATGTGAACAAAAAAAAAACAAACTAGTTTGTGGCTGCAGGATTTAAAAATGGTGGCTAAAACGCTGCGAGAAATGTTCAGTGCTGCAAGCTCCACCCCCAAAGTTCAGCAGGGACTTTTCTGGGGTAAAATACCTTCCCTCCAATTTAATTCAGATTTTGGTTGGTGTGGTGGAAACACACTGTGTCTGTCCAAAGGTTCCTGCTTTCTGGGGAAAAGTTCCTGCAGTGGAAACGAGGCCATAAAAAAAAGTGATAGACTCTGGAGTTTTTAGGTTTTCACACATCAGCAGCAGCAGCAGCAGGGCTTTATGGTGATGAAGGTGCAGAGTCAAACGTCAAAAACATCAAATTAAAAAAAGGTAGCATGATGCGACATTTACACACAGTAGAACCGTCAAAAATACAAAAAATACAGACAAAACTGTGCGTTTGTTTTGAACTTACAGGGCTGGTGGACGTCTTGGGCCAGGCGGGGCTGCTAATGCTATCACTGTCCTCCCCGTGACAGGAGGACAGACTAGCTGAGCTGGGGGACATGGGGGAGGGGGTGGGGGGCTTGGACACACACTGAGAGCTGTAGCTGTCCTGTGATACAAAACACACACATCATTCAACCAAACACACACATCATTCAACCACACACAAACACACACACACACACACAGAACAGAGCCATGTGGTGAGGGGACGTCAGGACGGCCGGTTAGAAATTAAAAAGTTAGAGTTTGTTTGGTTTTTTTTTGTTTTTTTTATATTTCTGAGAGAACAAACAGAAGTGGACATTCACAGCGCCGACAGGCAGAAGCTCAGGAGTGAAACCTCCCTGCAGACATTAGTGTTAGCATTTAGCAGACGGACAGTCAGGTTAAATCACACAATGATTGTTAATATCCGTCTTTTCTGCTCAAGTTCTTCTCAAAATGTGACTAATAACCCTCTGAAGACCAAACATTTAGAAACAGTCACACATCTAAACAAATGGATATAATTTGCCACAAGTGCAGAATCTGTGATGATTTTCGGGTCTCTGTTCCACTGTAACATTTAATCCACTTAGTTTTGGTTTTCTGTTATGCAAACACATGAAAGAACTCGTATATGAGTCTGTATACTTGACACTGATTGGTTTGTAGAGTGTGAGGTAGGTGTGAAAGGACCCTTGAATTTAATAAACCCCTGCAAACGCAGACTTTACTTGAAAATTATTTATTTGGTTCACACTCTGCCTTGATCTTACAGCTGTAATACTAAGTTTTCTTCTTTAATGGGGAGTTGAAATTGGAGTTTAATAATCAAATATCAAAAATACAAAACAGGAAGGTCTTCCGCTTCAGTCTGCAGGTTTCAGTGATTCTCCCTCGAAAAATCTAAATAACTGGGAAAAAAGTGGAATATTTGTGAATTTTAACAGCCACCTGAGCTCCTAGATTTTAAAGTTTCCACCCTGTTGTCTCACATCTATTCTGAAGTCTCTCTGACAGCTGACATGAAGAAAACACACCGAACCTGCGGAGCGTCAAAATGTGAGCAAACTGCTTCAGCACAAAACAAAAAGCAGCAGAAATTAGCAGCAGCGTCTCTCTGGAGCTCTGCAGAAACATGCAGACCTGCTGTTGTAACTCCTCGACAAACTGCAGACACTCCTCATCAAGCGAACCCGAGTCAAAGCAGAGACAAAGACGAGTCGTCTCACGTAACCCCGACCGCCAGATCTACATCCTACACAGATCTGTGATCAAGGCCGACTCTTCACGATTGGATAATGAGGCAAGGCAAGTCAAAGGAGAGCAGCGAGGAGGAGAAGTCAGAGCTTTCAAAACTCTCCAGCTGCTGAGCCGAGAGTGAACTAAACAAGAGGGGAAAAACAAGATGAAACGAGCGGGAGAAGAAGAAGAAGCTGCGTCGGAGGGAAGTCTGGCTCGTGTTGGCAGGAACTGGTTATTTTGGGTTTTCTGCATCACTTCCAAAACAGCCAAACCTAGATGAAATAATGACAAGAGTAACGAGCGCCATGCTGCTGGAAACAAACTGATCAATACTGTCGAATAAAACGAGGAGTGCCGACGAAGAAGATGGGGGGGGAAAAGCACCGGGGAATCATTTTCTTTGTGAAACCTCTCCTGTTTGGAACAAACAGACTGAACTTAACATCCGACATGTCAACTGATTCACAGGTTTCTTCGACAAGTTGCCTGCAGAGTCTGACAGCTGCTGTTGTTCAGGGTCACGTTGATCTCTCTGCCCACAGTTTCCTGCTGTGTTCCCCAAATTCAATTCTTTATGAGGTGATTTTTACTTAGTAATAAACTACATTTATCTAAACCACTGGAAAGTCAAATACACAACAGCCTTCTAAAGATGTAATTTAGTTTCTTGTGTCGCTCATTCTTGAGAACTGGGATAAAACTGTATTTTACTCTTCAGTGATGCTGGAACATATATTTTAAAAGACCAAACTCCTGGTTACTAAACCTTATAAAGGGCCAACCTCCTATTTTTTTTTTTATTAAATATAGATGTTGATCTAAAATCCGATGAGTTAACGTCTTTCAGTCGACAAAATGTTCCACGTTTGAATTTCACAGTACAGTCATAGTGAGCAGCCATTTTATTTTAAAGCTGCTCAGAGTTCTGTTAATGCTAATCAAAAAACACATTTTGATTTATGCCTCAGTTCTCGTCCTTCTGTACTTCCACCTTCTGTTTCTGGTGCACACGTGTGTTCACATCGACATTTACAGCAAAATGAAGCGCGCTGTTCGTACCTGGACATTGTGATGAAAATGTAGAAAACTGGACAATTCTCACTTCTTCAGCTGCGGTGAATAATACAGACATAAGTCCTGTATGTATTCATATCAATAAGCACCAATATACTGTTGTCAGATTGAAGCCACCATTGCTTCAACCGTCCCATTGACGATGATCTGTACTTTTCACTTGTGACGCCTAGAAATATTTCGACTGACACTGAAGGGACTGAACAAAGTAGTACAACAGACACAGCAACTCTTCTTCATGCAAGGACGTTATTTTGATTTCATCTGTAGTGCACATATGCAGAATATTTCTTCCTATAGATCGGTGGTTCTCAGACTGTGGGGAATATGGGACATCAATGACAAGGAGAAAAATATGGAATGAAACTAAGTTAAATGAGTTTGCTGATGCGACCGCGCTGAGCTTCTAAAGTTTGAGAACCACTGTTGTAGACGACAATCTACTGCATGCAGATCCAGAGTTCTCTATTCTCAGACCTGAGAACGTCTCAGGACCAATCAGTAGGAGCTAACGGACAAACCTGAACACCAGAACACAGATAAACCCCGAGTCGATTCATGGATTCTCATTTGACTCTGCACAACCATGTAAGAATATTTCTCATGAACTAAAACATCAGTGGAGCTGAAACATTTTTTCAACACTGCAGCTTTGCATGAAAGGTGCAACACATACTGAATGTCGTCCTTCAGAACCTTCAGCAGTGCTGATAAGATGCATTCTTGCATTAAGCTCAGCACACATGCATCAGTTAGAGCATGCCAGCAGAGCATAACGGCGCTGTGGAGAGCTGGTGTGATTGGCAGAGCAAACAGCCACTGTGATTGGTTAATAAAGCCAAAGGATGTACCTTGGGTTTGGGTGGTTCAGTAGCGGGGCAGATGCCCTCTTTGCTGAGCTCCACCCTTTGCTTGGCATCTGGATGAGCCCCCATTGCCTCTGCTGGCATCATCACGGGGCCTAGAAGATCAATAATGATGTCAGCGACAAAAATATTCCAAAAATACTCCTGAACCCGACAAACTCCAGGATCTACGGTCCTACCTGAGGGTGGGGTGTTGTACGGGGGTCCCTGCGGTGTCATCCTCCCAGAGTTGCTGCCTGGTTGCTGGCTGTAGGGACCTCCAGGACCTCCAGGGCCCCCAGGGCCCAGTCCTCCTATTGGGGCCATGCCCAGGTAGCTGCCCTGCCTGGACACCACAGAAAAGGAGAGTTTTAATCATCATTACAACATGTGATCAGACTGAGGTGGCAGCTGGCATGCAGGAGGTTACGCTGAGGCATAAGACGTCGGTCTCTGGGAGTGGTGCAGTTAGTGGAGACAAAAACAGAAGAAGAAGAAGTGAAAGATTCCTGAAGATCAGTTCTCGTCTTTTGCAGCTCAGCGGCAGGTTAGATCAGCACTTCTCCAGCTTGCTGTCTCAGGTTCTCTCTACCATTTTGTTCTCTTGTGCTTTATGTCTATGAGGCAGAATTTATTGCATCCATTTGTTTTACACCAACTTTTGATCAGTTATCCTTAAAAAATTTTCCTGTTTAATAGGATGTAACAACTTGATCGCACCGACCACAGCTACATGACAGCGCTCGTTTAACCTGCTCAGATTTTATTGACTGGGAATCTATGCAGGAAGTCTTATTTTGAAAATTTACTGACTTCTCTGTGCTGTTCCCGTGTCTGACTTCCTGCCCGGCTCATTCCACTCTGTGCAGATTGACACGACTTCCATAAAAAACAGACTCAAAGTAAAAAAAAAAACTTCAGAGGACACAGCACAGCTTACTGGCTTCTCCGTCACACTGATACACAATATTTGTTCTAGTTTCCTGCCACAACACAATCTGCCATTATGTGAAATAAAGCTGACAAGACGTCATCATCAGTGTGTAACTGTACATGTTTATCTCTGTGGTGGGTGAACCAGTAGAACCAGCAGAGTGAAATCACTTCACCATCCTGTTACTGACATCTAACTGTGACCTTTCACCTTTCATCAAGAGACAGCTGATTAGAGATTCACTAACAGAGCAGCTGTAAATATGAAAAGTTTAAGTTTAGTTTATTTTCTGATGATCAGCAGCAGCAGCCCCTCTGAAGCCATGCAGGAGCCAGGAGGGACAGGAGGGACAGGAGGGGCAGGAGGGACAGGAGGGACAGGAGCGACAGGAGGGACAAGAGGGACAGGAGCCAGGAGGGACAGGAGGGACAACAGGGACAGGAGGGACAGGAGGGACAGGAGCGACAGGAGCGACAGGAGCGACAGGAGGGACAGGAGCCAGGAGGGACAGGAGGGACAGGAGGGACAAGAGGGACAGGAGGGACAGGAGGGGCAGGAAGGACAGGAAGGACAGGAGGGACAGGAGGGACAGGAGCCAGGAGGGACAGTTCGGACAGGAGGGACAGGAGGTGGTCTGGTGAGAAAAACATCCCATAACCTCTCTGTGAGCAGCAGAGCCTGACACAGACTGTACATACATAAACAGCTTCAGGTGTCTTTTTTGACAGAATAAGCCAAATGTCTGAAAATATCTGGGTAGGAGCGTTTCCTGGACTCAAATTGAGTTTGTTTGAGGCGCTCTTTAGATAAAGACAACAACTCCAAGGCACACCTTTATGAAACAATTAAAATGTCTTTATTGTCGCAGCACGGTCATGTTAGACCTTAAAATGAACAAACTGGAAGCAGTCAAACCAAACTCTGTCCCTGATGAAGGCTTGAAGCCACAACACGCTGGAGTTTGTTCATTTTAAGGTCTAACGTCCGAACCGTGATAGAAGAAGCCATTTTAATTGACATTTATTGGACTTTTGTGAGATAAACAAAAGCCAAATTCTGGATTTTGGACGACACAGCAGATAACAGTAATCCAATGAGGAAGACATCCTGTTTCTGTACATGTCAGGCTCTGGTACCAAACCTACCCATAATGCTCAGGGGGGGTCTGCACGGTGGGTTGGGGCTGAGGATAGGTTCCCTGCTGGGACTGGTGAGGAGGGTGAGGATGGTGGTGGGGGTGAGGGTGAGGAGGATGAGAGGGGTGAAGGGTGGGAGAGAGGGCAGGTCGACCCCCGGGCCAGGACTGGTTGTGGAAGGCCGGGGAGCGAGCGAAGGGAGGCCTGGAGGGACGGAGGGACGGGACGGAGGAGAGGCAACAAAAACTGTGATTTGGTCCAAACTGTCAACTCGCTGCAGCCAGGTGGCGTTTCCAGATGTTTATGACCGGGGCGGAACTGGATTATGCCGTTTAGATTACAGTATTTTATAAGTTTATATATAAAATATTCCAGTTTCTCTCTTTTTTTTTCAAAAGATAAATAGTACCAACAAATTACAACAGAGACACCAAAAAAATATATCATCAAGCTTCTATACTTTAAGTCCTCAAAAAGAAAGTGAACCTCCACTGTGCCTCTTTCTTCAGGCTGTGAGACTCCATCATGAAAAACTTTTTCAACTTAAATTTATCATTTATTATTTAAGTAAATTTACCATGTTGAAAAAAATTAAACGTAGGCTACACACAAAACAATCCAAAAACATACAAAACTACTGAAACAGATCAAACTAAGGCCCCGCCTCTCACTGGACAGATAACCAATCAGATTTGAGGATAATGGGGTGGCACCTGGTGTGGCCAATCAGAAATGCCCCTGACTGCAGCTTCAAACAATGAAAAATATCAGTACCAACTAGAGCCAGACAGATTTATTGGTTTTCCAATATTACTGGCCTGATATTGACCCAGCACAGTTATATCAGCTTATATCAGTATCGGTGTATATCTGTATCTATATATATATTTTTTTCTTTTTACAGAACATAATGTATTTAATTTTTTTTCATTTAAATGTTTTGCAAATGGGATGCTGTGTAAAAATGATTTGCACAAACATTTCAACCCAAATTCTGTTGAATTCAGAACAAAGACAGATATTTATCACTGAAACTGATCAACTTTACAGTTTGTTGTAAATATCCAGGATCCTGTTTCTCTCTGTGATCCATCATCTTTTCTTCTAACACTCAGTCAGTGTTTGTGAACTGAGACACTAACTGTTGAAGTTTTCTTGTTTCATATACGACTTTTCTTGAATCAGACTTGTACAGTCAGTTAAACAGATGAATATTGGCCAGTATATTGTTATTGGAATTTCTTTACTCCATAATATCGGAAAAAAAAAATCTTCAATAAAACTGTTCCTAAATCAAACAAGAAAGAAGAACTGGGTGATTTCAGTGTCTTAAAATTAATCTGAAAACTGCATCAATGTTTCTGAAACCCTGAAAAATCTGAGACCTGACAGTCAGCTGCTGAGAAGAAATAAAATGATCAAATTAAACCTTTAAGACAAACGATTACAGACATGGATCTTTAGTTTGACGTAAAGGCTAAATTCAGTCACTTACTGTTTTTATAAAGTTTCTGTTCAGCAGAAAATTGTCAAACGTCATTTAGGAATTTAAAGAGTAAAATGAAAGACACTAAACTCAGACTCACCTGCTCTGAGCGACAGCGGCGGCAGACGTCGAGGACGATGACGAGTTGGCACTTGGCCCTGCATTGGGGCCGACCTCAGGCGGTTTGCGGCTGGCATTGGGCCCCGGGGGCCCCATGCCCTGCCCGGCTGGCTGTGGCATGCCAGGTGAGGTGGGGGCCATGGCGCTCCCCCCCGCAGGGTAAGGTCGGCCCCCGGGGCCGGGCCCAGGGCCACGGCCCGCTGGGGTGGACGGGCCCTGACCGTGCATCGGACTGCTGGCGTTTAACCCCAGGCTGTTGGCCAAGCCAGGGCCCGGGCCAGGGCCACTGTAGTTGGCACTGGGGGCCCCGCCATAGTGTGGGGGCCGAGGGTAGTTACCTGCAGAGGGCGAGGAGGAACATTCGTTTAAAGTTTTACTTTTTGTTTCTTAAATCAAAGTGTTTGAGGTCACAGTGGTTACCTGGGGGTCCATACTGGCCGTATGAGCCGCCCTGCTGGTAGGAGCCGTGATGCATGGGCCCCCCTGACGCTGAGTGAGGGGACATAGATGGTG
Organism: Lutjanus erythropterus; assembly: GCF_056507025.1. NCBI lineage: Eukaryota > Metazoa > Chordata > Actinopteri > Lutjaniformes > Lutjanidae > Lutjanus > Lutjanus erythropterus. The sequence goes on along the minus strand of NC_139331.1, from coordinate 37,289,994 downwards.
GTGCTGATTGCTGGGGGCCAAACTGAGGCCCCTGGGTGCTACGCTGCATGGAGGGAGGGAAACCTGAAAAGATAGAGACAATTAAGGGGACGGTGAGATTTTAAATAACTAGCACTTAATCAGTTAGCTTGATGCTAACACATAACAAGAATTCCCATTAACATGCTACAAAACGATGTGAGCGCTCAGACTTTCAGGTCAGGTGGAAATATTTTATTTATGATCACTACTTGATGCTCAGAAACAGATAAATGTAGCCGTTTACTTCAAAAAGAAAAAACAACAAGAACACACTGAGGCAGCAGCAGACCAACAACTCCTGTGTCCTGTCAAGTAAAATGACTGATTTTATGAATGGAGTTTGGTTGGTTTGGTGACTTCAGTCTCCTGTTTGAAAGTCTGTCTAACAGCAAAGTAAAGTGGTGAAATATTGTAAATATATACATACACTAACACTGATACTGATCAGGTTTTCTAATAGTTTAATCCACATTTCCAGAGACTTTAACAGTGAGAGAATGAGCAGCACCTCTGTTGTCCTGAGTCATGGCCGACTGGGAGGGATGAGGACCAACATCCGGTCCAGCACCAGAGACCTGAGGGGTCAGCTGAGAGCCTGACAGGGACACACACACACACACACACACACACACACACACACACAGGGTTAGTACCCCCACACTGAGTCTGACTGAGCTGAAACAGGAAGTGACATCACCACCCTACCTGGTCCACTGGCGGCGGGAGACATCGGTCCGGATCGTGATTGGCTGCTGGACCCAGCGGGGGAAGGTGAGGGGGAGGGCGAGGGCCCGGTGCGAGCTGGCGGGGGGAGTCGAGGCGAGACGTGGGGGGAGAACGGTGACCGGGCTGGGGTACCCTGGTCGCCCTGAGTGCTGCCGGAGCCTGACGCCCCTGAACTCACCGCCGCCTCGGTGCCGGTGGGCAGGTCGTCGATGGAGCCGGACAGATCCTGAAGTACACATGGAGCAAACACAGCTGAGACTTTTATTCAGTTTTTATCCGGATATACAGAATTCAAGTTTTTGATACTATTTCCAAAAATATGTTACGTTCACTTGTCTGTAGGTTTGTGTCAGAGCTGCAACGATCGACACAGTCCACGTCTGCTTTTTCTGTTTTTTCATGTAGTTGTTAATAAACTTATAGCCTGACCTAAAAGTTATTGTGCATGTTCAGTAAGTCATAAATAATGCTTAATAAGCATTAACTACTGTTAACTAATGGACCCTTATTGTAAAGTGTCACCAAATTCTCTGATTTCTGGTGTCTTTACTTCTCTCTGATAGTAAACTGACAAACTACATGATCAATAATTATTGATATCTGAACTGATATTGAACTTCACTATGGTGAGACCCTGACAGACAAAAATAAATTTCATGAGGAGATCAGGATCAAACACACGACCTTCATACACAACTGTCCACAACTGACTGTTAGGTAGTCAGGAAGAGTGGAGACGAGCAGCTCAGATAAAACAAGAAAAGACAAAGAAAGAAAGAAAGAGGCAAACAGACTGATGGAGTGAACAAGAAGAGAAGGAGATGAGCACAGACAGAAGGAAGGAAAGAAGGAAGGAAGGAGAAGAAGAACAAGTGAGAGGAGGACAAAGAGGGACAGAGCAGAGGAGGAAAAGAAGGACAGCAGAGAGGATGAGGATGGAGAGACGATGATGAGGGAAGGAAGGAAAGACAACATGGAGGGGTAGAAGAGAAGAAAAGAGAAAAAGATGATGAAGAGGAGGAAAAGATGGAGAGAAAAGAGAGACGAGGATGAGAGAAGAACAGGAACGAGGAGGAGAAGCACTGCACTGAAATCTCCCATCTGCCCCTGGGCCTCGAGCCAGCCAATCACAGCGCAGCAACCCAACCTCCCTCCTTCCCTCCACCCCTTGCCAACAGCTCAGCCAATCAGCTGCTGCACTGCATCACACACACACACACACACACACACACACTCCTGGTGTGTGTTCTAATTATAAAGAGTGAGAGTGTTTGTCTGAAGCCTTGCTCAACCTTCCTCTCCTCCTCCTCCTCCTCCTCTTCTTCTTTTTCACCTCCTCCTCCTCTTCCTCTTCCTCTTCCTCCTCCTCCTCCTCCTCCTCCTCCTCCTCCTCCTCCTCCTCCTCCTCTGCTCTCCTCCTTTCCTCTCATCTCATTTCCTCTTATTACCTCATGCTTTACAGCGACATCGATGGCGATGATGATGTCACTCCATCCCAAAACGACCGAGCAAACTTATCTGTCTGTTTTTTTGGGTCATTTAGATTTAAAGGTTTTGTTCTAAACAGTTTTTTGCACAAAAGTCTCGATGTAAAGATCCAGTGTGTGTGTCTATTTCTCAGGATCATGACTGAATAAAATACTGAAATATTCATGAATAAATGATCATTACTTTAAATTGATAGATTAATCGATTTATCGAAAAAATAATGGCTACATTAATCGTTTAAAGAATAATTGTTAGGTGCAGCCCTGAATGTAATGAGATCAGACAAAACGACGACGTAATCAGAGGAAAACAATGTAAAACATGTAACAAGATAAAAACAAGATTAAAAGATGCAACAGGATGAAACAAAATGGAAATTACATAAAAAAAATCTAACAACAAAAACGCCATAAAAACAAAGCAGACAGGGAGGGAGACTCTGGTGCAAAGTAGAAATGTCTTTCAGAGGACGACTTTTTACTTTTACACTTTTACTGCAGTAAACAAGTTGAATCAGTACTTCTATACAAGTATCTGTACTTCTACTGCAGTAAAGACTGAGATGACTCTTACCACCTCTAGTTATTAATAACAATTTAAGAAAGTTTAACACTGCAGCAGACAGCAAACTGAACGCATCACAACGCATGAGAAGTGCACAAAGAAGAAGACGGAGACGGGATACAGGAGACGAACAGGAACATCTCAGATCTCTCAGTCTGTGGACAGAGACTCCAGTCTGCAGTGTAGCTCAGACGCTTCATGCTGCAGAATCAGACAGTTTTTATATCATGTCGACATTTCTGTCTACACATGCGTCCGCTCTCTGATGTTCTCTGACGCTCTCTGACGTTCTCTGACACTCTGACGTTCTCTGACGTTCTCTGGCCCGCTCTGGTGCGAGTTTGCATCACAAAATAAGATGTCTGACTTTTTTAAGACTGAATGCAAGAAGACCTATTTCATGTTCATAGTGGCAAAGAAAGTATGTTATTTAATCTTTTAATGAAATCCAGATTGTATAATGTAAGACTTATCCTCTCACACTGAAAGTTAGACATGAAGCAGGATTTTTGGTTATTGGTCCAATGTTTGGTTTCATTTTTTCAAGATCAAAACAAATATTTCTCAACAACACATTTAAAGTGAGTCAGGAGTTAATGCAACTTTCCAAAAATAACGTTAAATAAAATAATCGATATTTGTCTGTCAAACTTGGATTTAAGAAATTTTGAGGCCTAAAATTCTGATTATTGGATTTTAGATGTTATAAGGATCTGCAGAAGCTCTTTTACTTTTCTTGTCACGTTTCGCAGCCACTGTGTGTTCCCCTTCATGACTGGAAGGAAAAAGTGAGATGAGGTGTTTGCAATATGCAAGCTAACCACTAGAGGTCCTGAAATCCTCACACTGGTCCTTTAACTTACTGAAATTTTAGAAAAGTGAGGTTTAAACGTTGAATTTTATATTTTTTCTTTTTTTTCAGTGAGATGAAGATTAAGATGTAATGTTTGTTTCCGAACAGCAGAGCTGCTTCAATTTGAGGTTAAACCTTAAAAACAATTAACGTTCTATCTTATTAATATGAAACTGCAGAGATGAGACAATGGGAGAGGGAGCTGACTAAAATAAACTAACAGAGAATCAGGTTTTAGTCTCAGCCGACAGTTTAAACAGGAGCAAATAAAACATATCATCAAGTCAACTTATTAAAGAGCCTGCGAGGCCTTCAGCTGCAGCTGATTTCTGCTCCTTTTTTTTTCTCTTCCTGCAATGGAGCCGTCTCCCCTCCGCCTGTCGCCATGGCAACTGCATCAGCACCCCTGACTTCAAAAGGAGGCTCCGAAGAGAGAGAGAGAGAGAGAGAGGAAGAGGACAGAAAGCAGGCTAACGCAGGGAGGAAAAGAGAAATAAGAAACGAGAGGAAGAGAGAGAGGAAGAAATAAAGGGGATGGTGAAGGAGGAGAAGGGGAAGACGTGAAAGAGACAGAGGGACAGAGGTGGAGATGGAGAGATGGGAATGAGAAATAATTAAAGGGGGAGCAGGGAGAGGGGGAGCAGTGGGCAGACAGAAAGAACGAGGAGCGTTCACAGTCACAGCCGTGGAGCTGAAAGTGATTTCAAGCAGCTTTAAATCGGTTTTCCAACAGAGTGAAATGTCTGCAGTCCAAATGTGACGGAGACGTGAAACTGACCCACTGAAAATATTCTACTGAAGTCTGCTGACGTTTCCTTTTTCACACCTGAAGCTCTGAAAACAGGCTTCACGTTGATCCCGTTAGTTTTAGCTTCACGTTGAGATTATGTGAGCGCGCTACACGACAAACCCACGACCTGTCGTCATCACCTGCGTGAGCTGCGTCTCTCTGTTCCTCACACCGATTGGTTTGTAGACGGGCGTGTGTCTTGATGTCAGCATGTCGTCAGTTCAGTTCCTGTCTCTGATCCTCTTGGAAAATGAAGAGTCTGAATTTTGGCAATTTTTTCCAACTCAGTCTAGTTGCTGTTGTTATTTCATAACTGCTAATAAATAAATCAATTTGTTCAGCGGTGAGTAAAACCTGGCTTCGGGCAAGTAAAGTTCTGACCCACCTGAGTCAGTTAAAAATAAAAACGTTAACACTGAACCCTGACGTGTACTGTATATATATTTTAGTGAGCTAGTATTGGCTGATACACAAAGTTCGGGTGTCAGAACTTCTCTAAAACCCGACCTCTTTAAACCTGCAAATCAAAAAAAAAAATCAGTGCTGACAGATGATAATATTATATATTTAGACTTCTCAGAATAAATGATAAATTAAAACAACAGGTGAATAAAATCACAATAATGACTTGAACCATGTCTTAAATAACAGTCGTGTTCATGAGGACGGGTCTTTATTTCAGGTGTGTGTCAGCAGGAGGTATCAGGCGCTCAGAGCGTGAGACCTGTCGGGCTCAGGTCCAGAGAAAAGAGGACGCCGCCATTATCTCCAACGACAACAATCAGACAGCAGGGAGGCTCTGAAACACGCCTGAACCACGACCACCGAGTCTGACTCGACAAACTGTTCGTCCTCTCACACAGCGGAGCTCCGTCTGTCAGCCTTTATGATCATAATCAAGACAGGAAGTCAGTATCTCACCGCTGCTTCATCTCAAGACTCAGCCGTACTTTTTCAATCAAACAGGAGTGTAAATAGAGTTTGATGTGATGAAGAAACTCTCTGGACCAAACTGTCACTTCACGTCTCACTTGTTAATGATGTGAAGCAGCACAGTTGTGGGTCAGGAGGGGATCTGTTAACACGTACCGGAGGGCGTCCCGTCCTCACACAACCTCCACAAACTATCAGCTGTTTTCAGATCCTCCTGTCATCAAAGTGACAACAGCAGCTGGTTTTACAACCAGACTGACGACAGAACCAAACACACTTCTTCTGTCGTTTATGAAGACAGAAATCAGTTGATGTAAACTCAGCTCCATTTTCACAGTAAGAGTTCAACTAATAAAAAACTCCTGCACTGTTAGTCTTAAAGCAAGTTTCCCTCCAGAAAAATCCAGAAAAAGACTGATGTTGACACAAATGCTGCTGCTGAAACACTATTTGCTGACTTTACAACTGACCCCAGCAGCTAACATTTTGAAAAACAAATGCCAGATCCATGCAACGTAGCTAAACTACAGCTCGCTGACTAATCTTAGCTTGCTTGTTAAGATAATTGCTATATTGGGGTGGGAATCTCCTGGTACCTCATGATTTGATTCTGCTGCTCCATTAACATCTTAATGTTACTCTCTAGCTGATAGCATAAAAACTTCTCACAACGCACTTGATGTTCATCTCGCAAATGCAATTATTTAGACACATAATGAAAAGATTTGCAGCTGCTGCCTTTAGAGAAGATGGAGAACGTCTCTCCCTGTTAACTGGCTGTTGCTTGACTTCACACTGTTGATATGCTGTCGGTTGATTTGTGGCGTTGGCTAACGGGGTGATTTGCAAACAGGAAGCTAGTTAGCATCATGGAGCCGATGGTCCAAATAAATGACGGTAACATCCCAGATAGTAACGTTGTTCTAAATGTGATTCATTTATTTTCCAGCAGTAATCAGGATGACACTCATTCTCACTTACAGAGTCTCAGTGTGAGTCCAAGCAACAAGACGCTGACTGCATCATTAATAACAAGGATTTTCTGAATTTCCTTGCAGAAATATCCCATAAAATCCTGTTCTTGTACCTTTTTAAGTGTCTCTGACAAATTAAACATCTTTTTAAATAAACTGATGGAGTTTTGTTGATTTTTATCAAATCACCTGATATTTTACAGCTCTGATCGTCTCTAACATGATTTCTCTGTCTGACATCCCGTACTGTTCAGACTTACCGGCAGGCTGGACGGCCTCTCCTGTTGGCTCAGACTCATCTCCTCATGGTTTGGTTTCCCAGGAGTCATAGCAGCAGACTGGCCACGCCCCCCGTATGCCTCCTGCGGAACCTCCTGAATTGAGACACACGAAGATGCAAAGTTGAAACGCCAAGTAAAAATTCGCTTTCCTCTCCTACAGTTGGAGAAAGTGGAGACACGTCGGCCATCTTTGTTTACAGTCTGAATTTTTCCTACAAACTTCTGCAGCTGCTGAACATTATGAGAACAGAAACATGGCTGCACAAACTGATGTAATGTTGTCATTTTGAAGCACAGAGGTCTTTGAAATGTGAGCAGAGTTAATTCAAACTATCTCACAGGAAGTCCCACTTTACTTCACTGTGACTGGACTTCTTTCTTCTCGCACACCTGACAGTTTCTCCTTGATGCTGATTACATTCAGCTGAGTTGTTCTGTTAAACGTTACTTTCAGCTCAAAGTTTAGTTTTTTCTGTCTGCAGTTTGTCTGTGAGACGACACTGAAGCTTTAAAGCTTCATAGTGTGAGTTGTTTTGAATCATTTTTTGATAAAAGAAAAGTCCTATTTCTCTGATTTCAGCTTCTCAAATATGAATATTTTCTGGTTTCTTTACTGCTCTCTGACAGTAAACTGAGTATCTTTGAGTTGTGGATAAAATGAGACACTTCAAGACGTCATCTTGGACTTTGATCAACATTTTCTGACATTTAATTGGCAAACAACTATTACTTGATCGTCTAAACGACCGATTAATGGACTATGAAGATAAGTTGCAGCCCTCCTCAGAATCGTCTAAGAATTGATTTTTCCTCCAGTCCTTGTTGTTTTTTCTTTAAAGACAATAATCCACAGACGCTGAATCAACAAAGTAAACGTCCCTGTCTCAGTTTCTGATGTCCACATTATTCAGCTGATCCACTGAACTCTGTGTCTCTGAGGTTACATCAGAATCTTCCTTCAGCCTGGTGGCTCCTTAAAATAAAATAAAATAAAAATCTCTTCATTTGTGGACTCGACTCAGTTAGTTTGTTCTCTGTTCAATTGATCTGATTTAATTGAATATTTCCACATAAAAATCAAATGTTTGAGGCTGAAGTAAAGTCGACCCACTAGTACAGTCTGGTTCTTGTCTTAAGAAGACAACGATCGGAGACACAGTGTTTTGCAGAACCGTCAGGGAGGTGTTGACCTTCCTGAAGCCTGTGTAGCTTCACGATGATGGTGATGATGATGAGGATGATGATGATGACACGCATCCTGACAGTCTCACCAGCAGAAACTTTAAGCTCTCAGGAAGCTTTGAATAAGCCGCTTCGCTCATGCTTTTAATAAGTTCGATCCAGAAAGACGCACAAACTCAGGACGAAGACGACCAGACAGACTGGGGACAGGATCAGCCGGATAAGAAACCTCCCTGCACTCACATCTCGTTTGTTGTCATGGTGATTTACTGCTGACATTCATACAAACTCAAAACTTTCTCTTTAACAATCTTCTGTCACATGACATATCAGATCTATTAGAGTCGATCAGAGTCAAAGAATCAGCCAGATCTCCGTCAGCGTCGTGGTTCTCACCTGTTGTGGCAGTGGGCGGGGCTGCATGTACGGCGGCTGGCTCGGGGCGGCGGGCTGCTGCTGCGGGGGGCTGAAGTATGGCGGCTGACCCGGCTGACAGTAACCGCCCACGTTCTGCTGTTGCTGCTGCTGCTGACTATACTGAGAACCCATCTGAGAACACAAGAAGAAGAAGAAAAGTCATCACCACGTAACAGTGACGCTGATTCAGTTTAGATCCAACTGTTTTTATATTTCTACAAAAAAAACTGACTAAAAAAACTTGAGACTAAAAACACTGAAAACGCTCCAAGTCACAGCCTGCAGGATTAAACCACAGACTCCTAATAGAACTGGACAGGGAACACTCAGGGAACACTCAGGGTTCACTCAGGGTTCCCTCAGGGTTCCCTCAGGGAACACTCAGGGTACACTCAGGGTATACTGGCTCAGTGCTGCCACCAGTTCTCACTAGTGGCCATTTGGGGTACTGCAGTAAAAACTCGTGTGCCATTATAAAAAATGATTACATGTATGAACCACTTTGCGTTGACAAGGTGATGTAAAAAAAAACAAAAAACTGAGACCTTCCCTGATTGTCTGGAAAAGGTGTCCAGTTATATCCTGACGTACGTCTGTGTCCTCCACATGTTTGGACCTTCTATCAATGATTTTTAATGGTGAAAAACTGATCCTGTCACGATCTCGTTAATTGAAAAATAGGTCCAAACGTGAAAACAGGTGGAGTGCACGGACCTGAAGTAAAATAATCCTGTTCACATGTTTGGATCTACTTTTCAACCAGTTATCAATCTGGCAATAATTTTTCCACTAATCAATTTGTTGTCCGGTTCAGAAAATGTCAGAAAATGTTGATCAAAGTCCAAGATGACGTCCTCAAATGTCTGGTTTTATATTCAGTTTACTGTCAGAGAGGAGTAAAGAAACCAGAAAATATTCACATTTAAGAAGCTGAAATCACAGGATTTTCTGATTTCTTTCGTTCTTTCAGAGAAATCAGAGAATCTTGAGGGTTTTTTTGGGGATTATTAAATTAATCCTTGCAGCCTGAGTGATGTAGGATTTGGAGCCGTCTGTCGTGACAAAGTGACGGACAAAGAATGATTTTCAGAAATGAGGATGAAATAATGAAGAGTGGATAATAATCCTGGAGTAAACAGTTTAATGTGTGTGTGCAGCCTCAGATGAGATCCAACACTCTGACTGTTGTTTCTCAGTCTGGTTTCTTTCTGCTCAACACGTGAAACAAACTGAAAAAAGAAACTCTCTCTGCTGTGTTCCTGGAAAGTGACCTATATATTTAAATTCATCCTCCTGACAATTCAACACTGCAATAAAACTCCCACAATTCCACAAAACAGTAAGACCGCAGATTATCCTTCAGTCCAGTGCAGGACACCTGGCCTCTGTCCTCCTGACTGTCCCCGTCTCTGACGTCTCCGATGTGTCTGCAGTTTGTTGTTTGACTGCAGTCACAGGAGAATCACATGATGATCGTCACTGCGAGCGAACGCTGCAGCAACATTTATGATTTTTAACGCATTCCTGCCGACTTCAGAGCAGCTCAGAGACAAACCACAGATCAGACACTCAGAGAACTTTCCATCCACTTTATCTTACAAACAAACAAACAATAAAAACACCATGTAAATAAATACAAATATAATAAATAAATAATAAACAGTCCAATGAAGCGGAATTTACATCAGTACAATTTTAGAGGCTCAGCTGACAGAAAAATAACCAGACTGACAGTCGACATGTTAGTAGCTCTGAGGCTGGACTCTGACACAGCGGTGCTTTGAGCTAAAGGCTAACATCAGTATGCTAACATGTTGACATTCAGCTGGTGGGGATTATTGATCCACGATATTTATTGATATCCAATATACAATCACACATGTTATTATCCATCTAATGCCAGAGAACATCAAGTCTGTCCTGCAGTGAATCAACACATTACTCTGCACACTTTAATCATGACACAGACATAGAATACAACGCTTTTCAAAATAAAACATAACATTTTTCAAAATAAAACAATGCTTTCCAAAATAGAACACAATTCTTTTCAAAATAAAATACAAATGTTTCCAAAATAAAATACAATGCTTTTTACCTACCAACAAACATTTATACCATCTTAAAAAAAATGTACACCACCTTATAAAAACATCTATACAACCTTAAAAAAACATTTCTACCACCATAAAAAGCATTTAAAACCCCTTTAAAAAACACACACATTTATACCACCTTATAAAAACATGTATACCACCTTAAAAAGGTGCAGAGACTGTGTAAGATTGAATCAGTAGTGAAGAGCAGCGTAACGCCTCCACCGCAGATCATTCTCCTCTAACAGTACTTCCTGTTCTCGGGAGTAAAACGCCACAAAATGCAATCAGACGTAACCTCTGTGCAATCACACACACACACACACACACACACACACACACACACACACACACACACACACACACACACACACACACAGAGAGAGAGAGACGGGGAGAGAGAGAGAGAGAGAGAGAGAGGGAGCAGGAGATGATGCGTGATGATGTAGGTACCAGTAGTGATGTCGGACAAACAAAGTGCAGCTGAGACACGATCAGCTGATCAACAGAAAAATTTGATTTTGAATAAAACAAAAATTATTAAGGCGATATGGTGGAAATCTGTTGCTTTGAATGAAACCACGCGGTGATAAAAAGAGAATTTAAAATGTTTTTTATTTTAGTTAAATGGAGTCAAACCTGTGAAGATTGTTGCCGCTGTACGTTGTCATGTGACCATTTGGCTCATAATTAAAAACCTGAGATCAATCAAACATTTAGATCAGTGTTTCCTAAACTTTTTATCTGAGTCCCACTTTTTAAACGTGACATGATCCGGTTCACAACATCATCAATAAATCTGAGGAGAGTTAGTTTGTGCATAAATGATTGTTCCTGATCATTTCTACTGACGTTTCCACCTCACTGAATATTATCTCGACTCAATACTTTATGAATGAGACATAAATGCATTTATTCTGAGTTAACAGGTCATCTCATTGTTTTCATTTCCTCTCATCAAATAAACAAAACTGAAAAAAGTTGAGACAACTCATGATTTAAAGGCAACTCACTATGATAAACAAACCCAAACTCTTCAAATATTCACGGTGAGCTGGTTCGTCATGTGGGTGCTTGAAAACTAAATGATTTTAATTTAAAATATTAAAATATTATTCATTATTTACTTTCACTTAAATAGGTGTACTCAGTAATTTTTGAAATATATATATTTTTGGGGGGTTTCTAAAACTCCAAGTTTATCCAAAGAAGAAAAGTAAAAACTGCATGGAAATTAATAATGTTTTCTTTTTTTGTTTTACAATTTAATTTTACTTTATCATTGTAGGCCTGAAGTGATTCTTCAAAAACGTTGTGTAAACACATCATTTCAAGGTAACGGCATTCATTCTTTTTAAACCAAACTCTAAACTCTTGAAATAAACTAAAAAAAAAAAAAGTTTTGCTGACCTATAATCTTTTGTTGAGATAGTTTAATTTCCTTCTTTAGATAAACTTGAACTTGGAGAAACCCCCAAAAATCTGAATTTCAAAAATTATGATTTGTCATTATTTGGGTGCCTGAAAATTAAATGGGTGCAGCTGCAAATATTAAACTATTAACCTTTATTTACTTTCACTTCGGTGAGATTACTAACGGAACAAAACATCATTATTTGGTTAGACTTTTTTAAACTGAAGAGTTTGTGTTGGGTTGTCTTGAGTTTTTTTTTTTTTATAGTGCAGGACATTTTAGTTGACTTTATAAACGATGCAAAATGAGTGCACTCAGGTGGAATTAATAAGCTCTTGTTTTTCATCTCATCAGTCAAATACTATACTCATTTTAAATGCGTTATAAAAGCTGTACTGCAGATATAAAGCTTAAATTTCTTCCACAGTCTTTTATTTATTTGGTGACCCAAATAACATCTCCTTTGACCCACCTGAGGGTCACGACCCAGTGTTTGGAGATGACTGATTCAGAGTCTGTTTTTAAGGTGTCAGGAAGTCGACTGTGAAGCAGAAACCTCCTGAAACCAGCATCAATCTGAGCAGCAGGACTGGGGGGAAGCTGCCTGGTCGACATCCAATTTCATGTGGAATCAGAGAGTTAATAAAGGAAGAGTCCCGGGGCCACCTGGGGCCCCGCTCACATAAAAGTCATTACATTTCCTCCCTGAGCCTCGGCGTCTTCATCCGAGTGTCAGCGAGCACAGATGACAACGCTGACACAAGTTCCCTCAGGCTGAACAAAAAGAAAACGTCTGTCAGCCTGTAATGATGTAATAACGTCACCGTCACTCCGTGATGACAATCTGAGTCTCAGAGGCTTCTGGGAGCCCGACGACATCAGAGGGAAAAACTCAGCGGGAGGAAAACTGTGATCGGAGTAATCTACGACCTCGGAGAATGGAGACGAAGACAGGAAATAAATAGATATAAAAAAAAAAAACTGAAATCTTCAGCAATCAGGCGCCTTTCCACAAATTATAGTGATTCAATCTGAGTTCATACCCAGAACAACGAGGAAACATGTGTGATCAGCCAATCAGCTGACAGAAATGATGCATTTCACCACAATTCAACCCCCAACAGTTCAGCATTTAAAAAGTAGTGACATCACATCACTCATTCCCAAACACTGGGTCGTGACCCTCAAGTGGGTCACAGCAGATCTGAAAGAAATAAAACACATATCTGCAGTGCAGCTTTTATAAAGCATTTAAAATAAGTAGACTGTTTAAGTGACGAGAGTAAAAAACAATGTTGAAATGAAATAAAAGAAGCTGAAATCAGAGAAATTTCACTTCTTTCTTTAAAAAATAAATATTCATACTGATCAATTGATTAACAAAATTGTTGGTGATTAATTTAATAATTGAGTAATAATTAGGGATACACCAATCGAACGACTAGCGATGGGAACTGGAACAGTCGACGTCACATATCTGATTCTGTCCCGGTCAGATTCACACGGCTGGGTTAAAAAAACAATTGTTTTGAATCGATTTTCCTTTGTTCTGATATTCCTTCATAAAATCCAAAAATCAATCACTTAATAATAGTGTGTGTTGGTCAGGTCATGTTTAATAAAAAGAACATGACTGATGTAACTGCTTCGAGGTCAATTCTTCATGTAAACATGAATATTTTTAATAATGCATCAGGTCACAGGGCTCTGTGTACAATTTACAGCATCAGTTTTATGAGAATCTCTTTCCTGTCAAAATTGATCCTGTAACTGAAATATCCCAAACTGAGTAAAGATCAAACTGAATCGAATCAATCTGGGAAATCTGATCGACACCCAGTCCTGCTCCTCACGATGGTCACATCCTGCTCACAGTGACACCGACAGTAACGTCACAGCCACAAACACTCAGACAGATACTGGCAGATGTCCATATGTGTGTGTGTGTGTGTGTGTGTGTGTGTGTGTGTGTGTGTGTGTATATAGTTTTATTTAAATTTATACAATATGTGATCCAACAACAACGACTTCATTACAATACTGTTTTATCACATCATTTATTTGGATTTTGCACATACAGAAAGTTAGATTATTTTGAGAATTAGTTACGTCACGTCTCTCAGCCCTGACGGAGACACGCTTTGGCCAAATGCTGGTGATCATACAGACAGAGAGCAGAGAGTCGGACCGTGCTGCAGCTGTCGTTTGGACAGGTTTTACAGATGTTTTAATATCTTTTCCTCAGTTCTGAAAACTTGTTCCTCACTGTAACTGAGTAAAGTCTGCCTGTCTACTCTGTGCTCTGATTCCAGCGACAGCAGCCAAACGCTGACATTATTTAATGTTCTTGTTTATGATGTATCAGAGGCAGCGTCAGTCATCACTGAACCCAAACCAGCAGTCTGAATCTAAAAATAAACTGAGCCCAGTCTGCACCAGAAATAGTCTGACCTGACCCGGGCCGGCTCGCTCTGCGACCGCCATGTGGTCCAACATCAACAGCTCTGTTGTCCACGGTGATGAGAAGAGGTGACAGTGCACATGAATCAGCAGGACGAGTCCACGAACAAACAACCAGCTCAAACTCTGGACAAGTCAAACCATAAAAAAATACACGAACCACTTCAACTGTTTCATCAGGATGAGACACAGAGACACAAAAACCTCTGATGGTTGAGGGAAAATCTGCCTCAGAGCTTCATGATGTTCAGGGACGGAGATTTTTCATCGTTTTTGTGTTATGGTGGTGGGCGGAGCGTCTCCTACCTGCTGCTGAGGGTACTGCATCCCTGCCATCCCCATCTGCCCCCTGCTGGGCATCCCCATCGGGTATCTGTGGGCAGAGGGCGAGCTGTAGGGCTGGCCGGAGTACGGCGCCCCCTGCTGCTGGGAGTACGGGTTGTTGCTCATCCCGTACAGCTGAGAGCGCTTCATCGTCATTGGGTCCATGGGCGGCACCTGGGGGACAGATGTGATTGGTTAATGAGACATTTTTAGCTTTAGCTCTCTGACTGCAGGTTTACTGTGAGCTGAAAGTTTGTTTATCAGAGTTTAAAAAGGCCAAGAATGAACTTCAACCTTCAATTGATGAAACACTCTTAAAGCAAAGAAAAAATTTAATTTGAACATCTACAATTCTGTGACATTTACTGATGACGTGATATCGTCCAAAGCTTCAGAGCAGATAAATGGACTTTGTGTTGAGACAGTTAATCAGTGAAATCAAGCATGTTTGATACAAACTGAAGAAAGACAATTAATTGTCAGATACTTTGATAATTGATTGATTTGTTTCAGTAATTTTTCAAGTAAATATGTCAAACATTTCCAGCTTCTTAAATGTGAGGATTTGCCTCTTTGTCACTTAAACATAAATGTCGCTGTTTGCCCCGAGCAGTTAGGGGTTCGGTGCCTTGCTCAAGGGCAGAGCCCAGGAGACGAACTGGCACCATTCTCTGCTAGTCTGGTCCATGCTGGAGCAACGTCCCTCCAGTCCACAAACCAAGTCCTTACGGACTGAGCTACTGCCGCCCCAGACCCGAACCTACACAAACATTATTGAATTAAAAAGGCATCAGATAGAGCTGCTGAAGGACACCTTGTGTTTCAGCATCAAACACTGAGGGGCAGTGATATCAAACAGCAGCCTCTTTTACTGTGGACCATAAGCACGAACGTCCCAGTGGTCCAGGAAACCACAGATGTTTTTATCAGCAACGTTGGACACATGACAGCTCGTAAAACCAGCATGGTTTGACAATGTTTTGATATAGAAAATGGAAATAATGTTGAATGTGGACTGTGACAGAATAAACTGGTATGTATCCACTTGACTAGAGCCACATTTGACCACATTCAGCGCAGACAGGGACATTAACCTGCAAGCAGAGCAGCTGCTGCTGCAGTTAGCACTGCTAACGTTAGCCACACTGAGTAGCAGGCTGGCAGATAACGTCAGCTCCTGGTCATTTACCCAAAGACAACGTGATCCTTCACTTCCTTCACTGAACCAAAAAAATGACAACTGAGACTAAACTGTGAAGTCAGAGCAGATTGAAGTGAAGCAGCACTCAGACTGAATGTGAGCAATGCAAACGCCTGGGAGGCCACTTTACACTGGAGTCAACAGTCACGCCTGGCTACGCTTTAATATATGCACGCACACGCGCGCGCGCGCGCGCACACACACACACACACACACACACACACAGTATTTGACACACTGACATAATAGTAGGTGAGAGAAGTGACTCAGTGAGAACAGATGTTTCACTGCTGCTCAGACTAAAAGGATAAAAATAGAAAGCATTTATGGATTTTACTCTGTGAACATGATCCAGACATTTAATCCCGTTCTTTAATCTTTCCTTTGGATGACACGTCTCCGTCAGTCAGCTGAGCAGAGAAAACAAACACACAAACACTGGAGCTCTGCCAAGTCCATACAGCTGGCTGTAGCTACGCCAGAAAAAAAACAGCTGATCAATAATCCAGATGTAAACAGAGGGACGGTCAGGTTCTCATAAAGCTCCACCATCAGCTCCAATCAGCTCACTGATTAACTTCAATACATCAAACTGCAGCAATTTAAGTTTTCCAAACTGCAAAGAAAACTGGACACTAAAATCTTCAAGAAATTCACCTTAATGATAATTTATATTATGAGATAATCAGATTTTGCTTTGCTGTAAATATCCAAGTTGTTCAGGAGGGTGTTGATTGTAAATTGTGGCAAAACAATTTTGAAAGAATAAGACTGATATGGCAACCGCAATATGATTTTGCAATGTATATATAAAATATAGAAGTAATTATAATTTTTTACAGCTACAGGCCTCCGGCTGCAGGGCCGAAGCTGCAGGCTCCCACCGCCACCAGCCGGGCTGCTGCTGCTGGAGGAGGAGGAGGAGGAGCATGACGAATGTTTAGCTCCAGTGTTATGCCGCTGGTTACGGCCACATGGCTAATCTGCATGTGTGAAGGTCAGGGCTCTTGTGTAGAGATGGGGCCATAACGGGCTCCCTGCCAACTAAAGTAGAGGCAGGATCCCAAGCTGAGAGGAGCAACACACACACACACACACACACTGCTGATACAACTCCAGTCCTCTCTGTGCACTGGTCTATTATCATAACAGAGACGCCAACAAAGGCTGTGGAAACACCAACATAATGACCAGTGACACCTCCGATCACTTCAAAAGACGTCATTAGCACACGTGAAGCAATCAGCTAATGTCAGACGTCAGACTGTCCGGTCACCGTGTCTCAATGCTCTCTAACTTTATTTCACAGTTTGACAGCGATGAATGTAATAACTGTGTGTATCTCCATCCTCACAGTCAGCTGCCTTCTAACAGCCAGTGTTTTAGCCCTAAGTGTTCGTTGATGTTCTTTTATTTCATGAGTTGTGGCACACGGTGGGCTTAACAGTCGTGGACCACTGAGGCTTCAACCATCGTAACATCATGATTTAAAAGTGCATTAGACCTGATGAACATGTATTTTAAGGAGCGTGAGCCAGAAAGCACAAAAATGAAGGATGACTGAATTATAATAGCATCTTGTGCAGGATTTGCTAAAAAAAAAGCATAAAGTTTTGCCCAATTTGTAATAAATATCCAACATGTATAAATATAAAAAGTAGAGCTGTGTGTTGGCAAGAATCTGGCGATACGATATGAATCACGATACAAGGGTTACAATTCAATATACTGCCATATACTGTGATACCGGGAGCAAGATGATATATTGCATTATAACCACCATATGTATAAAGTTAACCTTTTTATTATAATATTATTGATTTAGTAGTCATGAGTCTAAACACAACACAAAATGAACCACCGCTGCATGATACTAGGGGTGGGGGAAATTTCCGATTCTTAGATGCATCGCGATTCGGACGTGGACGAATCTGAATCGATTCACAAACGTCCAAATTTCGATTATTTAAATCTGTTAATTAAAGTGATACAGAACCTTCTAAATAATGTGGAACTAAGAAGCGCGGTACGCGTCATCGCCGGGACACTTTGGGAGGCGCACCTGGAGCGACACGCGCACAGCGGAAAACAAACATGGCCGACCGGCAGCCACCTCGCCATGAGGTCCGAACAGCTCCTTCTAACTTAAAAGCAGCCGTGTGGAAACACTTCGGCTTCTACAACGTCGACGGCGGAAGCGAACTGGACAAGAGCCACGTTATATGTAAGCTGTGTCGAGCTAAAATAAAATACTTTGGCAACACAACAAACATGAGAAGCCGTAACTCGATTCCACCCGACGGAGGAGTCGGGGAGACGGCAGGCTGCTGTTGCTGCGGCTACTAGTGGCTACTGTTGGTACTTTCCAGTTTGCACATATTTCCAATAGTTTAATAAAATATAATCGAAATGAATTCTTATTACAAATGCGCTGTTTTTAAAAATTGCAAGTGACGAATGCTTATTCAGTGAGACAAAAAGAAATGTGTTTGTGAAAAAGTGCATCAATATACATAAAGATGCATCAATAATCGTTTTATAATCGAATCGTAGCCCCTGAATCGTAATCGTAATCGAATCGGCAGGTGCCCAAAGATTCCCACCCCTACATGATACTGTATTGATTTTCAAAACACTGTATCACAAAATATAGTACTGCAATACTAGATATTTTCTTACACACCTAATAAAAAGTATAAAACAAAGTATATAAAAATGATTGTGGCTGCAACCAACAATTAATTTCATTATCAATCAATCTCTTGATTATTTTCTCAATTAATCGATTACTTATTTGGTCCATAAAATGTCAGAAAATGGTGAAAAATGTTAATCAATGTCCAAGATGACGTCCTCAAATGTCTAGTTTTGCCCAAAACTCAAAGATATTTAGTTTACTGTCAGAGGGGAGCAAAGAAAACCAGAAAATATTCACGTTTAAGAAACTGAAATCAGAGAATTTTTATTAAAAAGTGCCTAAAACGATTAATATATTAATTAATCTTGTCACTTGAAAAACAGTAATAGCAGTATGTCTGTGTGCTCCACATGTTTGGAGCTATTTTTCAAGTCTTTCCTATAACATTCATTTTCATTATTGATTAATCTTTTCATTATTTTCTGGATCAATCGATTCATCCTTTGATATATAAAATGACAAAATGTTGATGCAAGTCAGAGTTCATCATTCCCAATGAGGAGGGGGCACCTTATGGATTAAAGATGTGCAGAAAAAGCACAAAAGGCACCTGAAAACACACCGTCCTACAGCGTCTGTCAAGGTAAATATCAGTTATTTAAGTTGACTGATTCAATAACGTGGATGTTAATGCGATGTTCATGTTGCTCAAAGTAGTGCATGAATTTGGGGCATGTTACCGAGCTCTGTTAATATTGAGCTGAACTCACAGCAAACATCTTCTCCTTCTAGTCCGGATGGAAAAAATGCCAAAAACTCACAGTACAATAATACCATGATAAAAACTCCACAGTATGATATTTATCATAATATTACAAAAACAATGCATAATGACGACTTGAGAAAATTTATCACATAATAAATCTCATGTGTACAGCATTTTTCTCATATGTAATTAAAATATTTCTGCTTTCCCTCTTTAATAAAATAATGTAAAAATAGCCAGTCATGACCCTAACATTTGCAAAAACTCAACTTTGGCAATGAATGTTTGAATTGTGCACAACTGAAACACAAAACAGCAGCCAGTCATGGTCCCTTTATGAGATAAAATAAAGATGGGCTGACTCCATAAAGATTTTCTTTCATCAAATCAGATTTGACCGTCCTACATGAATATTCAATCATTCATCCTTTTATATTTTCACAATTTAGCGCGCCACGCTTAACTCATACATGAGTCTACACAAGAATGTTTTACCAGTTACACTCGCATTAATGTTGTCAGACACTAACAAGAACAATCTGAGCCTGTCAGAGACAAAAACAAGCGTCAGCTGACCTGCGCTCCGCGGTGCGCTCTGGTGAAGTGTCTGACGGCGCGTCAGCTGCGCTCCATTTCTATCTGCTTCCATCACTGTTAGTTTTGTGGTTTGTGGTGATTTAGAGACTCGGTTTGTAAAGTTTACAGCCTGTCATGATGTTGCATTGATCTGTGTACAATGAGGCCAGTTGAAATGGAGCAGACCATCAGCTTAGATTTTGGGTATCTTTACATCTCGACATGCTGTCACCTTCATGAGTTGTTGAAAGTGTTTTGCTGATTTTAAAGTGATGTCATTTACTTATCTTACCAGATTGTTCTGTTATTTGTCTTTGTCCACTTAAGTCATATTCACATTACTGATGAAAAATCTCATTATGTTGATAATTTGTGAAAGCACCTCAGTCATCCCTACAATATTGTCACAGTATCGATGTACTTTGTGAAGAATATTGAATATTGATATGTATCATAAATATCAATATTCATAAATATCAACAAGAAAATTGTTTAAAAAGTTTGTTCAAAAGTTTAACTTTAATGCAGACAATGCAAACCCCTATGACAGCTCATAACAAATGCAGCCTGGCTCATAAACAGTCGATCATATCCCTTGATAAGGGAGCGTGGTACAAGTTACACACAGAAATTGAGAGGTTAAATTTAGTTAGTTAGTTAAGCGGTTTCTTTTTGTGGCTGAACTCAATTTTCTTTGTCCTGGTCTTTATATTAAATAAATTTATTAAACATTATCAATAATCACTGGTAGTTACTGTAATGAAACATTTTATTTAAATATATTTTTTAATTATATTTGCCAACCCCAGTACAGTCCCAAATAAATGTTACACTATCACGATTTAAAAATTTTTTGATGAAAATTATAATGCAAAACTTATCTACTAATCTCGCACTACGAGTCAAAATAATCACAAGATTTCTTTTTCCATATCATGTAGGCCCAGTTTGAACCAACTGAGAATTCATGGCATTTCGACAAAATGTGTTTATTGAGACACAAATCTTACGTAGAACAGCCTAAAAAAACCCAATATTATTTATGAACTGCATCACAAGGCCCTGCGTGTTAAATGTTGTATATAGTCTTTAAAATGTAAAAGCATTTACAAAACAAAGTGTTATTTGTAAAGTTATTAAATTCAGTTAAGTATCTGATTTATTTGTCAATGTTTGCACTAATTTGTTCCATGAGTGAAGTTAATAATCAGTTAATTTGAAAATAAAGGATTTTTAAAAAAATGAGTTATAGGCCTGTTACTGTTTATTGACTTTACCTGATAAATAACGTTATTCTTAAAGATGTTTACTGACTGGCCCCTGTCATTCTGAGATTGTCCCCCGAGCAAAACAAGTTCCCTGTTTCAGTCCTTACTGGACGCGACCTGTCTTCACACAGTCTCCTCAGGCCTTGCACGGCGGTCGAACCTAGACGGGAACTCTTAATTTGAAAAACTCTCGCGAGATTTGTCAGCGTTGTTTCATCGTTGTGTCCATTGTACAAACTAATTCTGTTTGATCACGTAAGAATACTGGTGTTAAAATCTTAGTATATTTGGGGGATAAACGATAGTTGGATATGATTCAGGAAAGATAATAATTTGGGTTAAAATAATCACTCTCGCGATATCTTTCGCGAGTCTGGGGTTCCCTTCTCCAGAGAAGCCCGCACAGCTCGGTTACGAGAGGCTAAATTTGCTAATGTTAGCCTAGCCTAGCAAGCTAAAAACGGAGTCACCTTGGACACAGAATCGAAACACTGTCTTTACTAACTACTGTTTACTCATGTGGTTGTTATTTAATGTTTAATGTGTAATTAATTAAGTCGGGACGAATATTTATGTATATTATTGTCAAAAATGTCCAAATGTATGTGTCCAGTTGAATAAATGACGTCTATCTGCAGTGGAAATAAAAAAAAAAACACACCTAGCTCAGCAGCTAACTGACGTTAGCACAGCGGCTAACTGGGTGATATAACGAATGCTAGCGGGTTAGCTGTAATAACAGGACTATCAGACCGGTTTATTAGCAGCTAACAGCCGTGCACCGTAGCTTAATACCGGGTTATTCACCTGGGACCTGCCGCTGCCCTGCCCGTTGTTTCCCGGGCTCATGCTCGGGTGACTTCTTTGTTGTCCTCCCCAGCCGCCGCCGTACTGGGAGCTCATGTCTTTAGACAGCCCGATGTTCGGCTGCTGCTGTGCGGGAGGATTATTATAATCTGAATATCCACCTCCATAACCCCGCATCATGGTGCTGGGAGACGTCAATAACTGGTTCAGAGTCGGTGTGGCTCCGGACGGGTGCAGCTGCTGCTGGTTCTGCCCGGGGAACCGCTGAAATCCTCCGCTGCCAGCCGCCCCTGCAGCCGCTCCTCCGGCCGGGGAGCTGGTCGCAGTCATGGCCGCCTTGCTGTGGTTAGCAGCGGCCGAGCCGCTGCCGCTGCTGCCCGGGCCCAGCAGGCTGTTCCCCTGCCGGGAGGGACTCATCATTCCTCCGTATCCACCGCTGCCATAGCCGGGCCGGTAGTTCGGGTAGTGGTTATACGGGCTGTTGTTGTTGTAGCCTTCGTGGGAGTTCTGAACCTGATCCATGGTGCTGAGTACCGACTGATCCGCCGCTGTTACCCCAGTCCCTGCGCTTTGTTGTCCGCCATGTTGATCAAAGCTGGGCCCTCCTCTTCCATTCCCATAATAATGATTAAACTCGGAGCTGGTCCCACTCGGAGGAGGGTTGTTGTTGGTGGTGTTGGTGGCTGATCCCAGACTGGCATCCATCCGCTCCTCCTCCTCCTCCTCCTCCTCCTCCTCCTCCTCTTCCTCCTCCTCCTCTTCCTCCTTTAGTGATGGGCAAAGCAGTTCTTTTCAGTGTCCTGAATCATTTGAATCAGTTCATTCAAAAGATTTGTTCAAGAGATTCGTTCACTGACTCGTTCACTGCTTGACTGGAGATCATAGCTGTCAACCCTCAGATTTAACAAATAAAACAACAGTTGACTTTTATTTTGAAGTCCTCACAGGAAATGCAAAGACTTTGTCAGTATGCTAAGCTTTGCTGCTATCGTCATAAGTTTGTCTACAAAACAAGACAAGACAACTTTAGTCACTTTTCAAGGAAAAATCCCCAAACTTTGATAGTTCTATGTTCTCATATGTTAAAGTTTTCTGCTTTTGTTGGTATTAAATTGTAGCTGACTGAGTATTTTTGAGTTTTTGACTGTTTGTCAAAAGACAAGACAGTTAATGACTTCTCCTTGTGCTCTAGGATTAGTGAAGGGCAACACGTTCTTCTCAGTGTCCTGAATCATTAGAACCAGATTTGTTCAAAAGATTCATTCACAGACTCATTTGGTGCCTTTTATTATTCACTCCTGAACTGAGATCAGTCGTTCATGAAGGATAATAAACCAGTGAGCTGAGAATTCAGTTGCATGAAGATCAGTCCCTCCAGGAAGCTGCAAAGTTGTGCAGCAGTTCTTTCAAGTTCAACCAATCCTTGTAAATTCTGTGCAATCGTACAATTTTGTTGAAATTCTGCAACTTTTCTGCAAATTTGATCAGTCACTGTTGCCTCCAGTGAGTTCTACCAATCACAGCAGTCCCCTGCACAAATATAACACATGCTCATCTCAGTGAACTGACTCAGTGTTTTGTTTTAGTATTCATCATATAAAAATAAAAAATATATAAATGCAAAAGCATTTATATATTTTTTTTTATTTTGTCACAGGTACCGAAAATAACACATGGTTTGTCATGTGTTGTGGTGGTTCATGCACTTTTCTATTTTATAATTTTGTACTGACTGAGCTCCAGAAAGATTTTTCTTCTTCGCTGAATCCCCCCAGGCGATCTTCTTTATTGACTAATAAAGCAGATTTTGTTGCACATTGCAGTTTTATTCTCCCTGGAACAAGCTGCCTTTGATTTTAATAAATTATGCAAAAAGAAATCACGCCTTTCTTTTGAAAATTTCATTGCAAGATACACCTGGAAACACTGCAACACACATCACAATTTTGAAGAAAAGCTGTTGTGAAATCAGGCATTTTAGGCCACAAGAATCCCAAAAACAGCCTGAGAAATCCTGGAGGGACTGAAGGCTGCTGTCCTGTCCTAGTATGTACAACAGAGAGTCTGCTACACTACAAAGCTGATCTTCTTGCTGAGTTTGGCTCCTGAGCCACAACTAAGTGAACTAACTCCAGTTAGTGGTTATCTAAGTCACTATAGCAACAAGTGAAGTTATTTTTCCAAGAGCAAACTCTGTAAACGACCTCAGTGCTGCCTTCCCTGTCGCTCTAGGACGCTGTTTGTCCTGATGACTAGTCGTATTTACTGAGAGGCTGCTGAGCCTGATTCTGTTGCCAGCTAACGGCAGCTAACAGTCATGGTTAGCTACTTTAACAACAAGCTAAAGCTATCTGTCCATCAGGAAACTGTTTTAAATCAGTGAGAGTTGAACTCGAGCAGCTGAAGGACAGCAGAAAATATCCAAGAATACCTGCATAATCTGTCATTGTTGAGCCAGACAGCGGCGTAGAGTTGATGTGTAACACAATATATATATGATAAAAACACTTAAACATTGATTTTGACTTTAAAGACGTGAGGTTTGAGTGACTCAGTGACTGTGATTCAGTCAGGGTTCTCCTTTGCTGTGTTCCCTCACAGTGAAAACATCAGCAGCTTTTGTGGACTCAGAAACGTGGTCTCGTCTCACTGTCTCTGAACGTTTACTCACAGCTGACGGAGGAATGAGGACGGATCGTCACTGGAAGTGATTCAGTTCAGTTCACTCACCCAAAAGATTTGTTATTTTGAACCAATCATTTGAGAACGACACAGAACCCTCCTCCTCCTCCTCCTCCTCCTCCTCCTCCTCACTGTTGTTCAGTTCAGTGCTGGTGATGGTGCTGCTCCGCTCGGCTGATGCTTCCTCTCCTCCATGATGCTGTGCCGTCTCCCTCCTGGTGTTGTTGTTGGTTTTCTGCTGCTGGATGAGTTGGCTGCACGATCGAGGTGTGTGGTGGGATGATGATGATGATGATGATGATGATGATGATGATGATGATGTTGATGATGGAGGAGGAGGAGGTCCAACGTTACCCAGCAGCAGCTCCTCCACTGCTGCCGAGGTTTTTCACTTAATGTCTGCTGAGCATCTCGGTCACAAAGGATTCTGTTACCCCCAGCGCCGGTGTTTCTGCCCCCGGAGGGTTTGGATCCGCTCCCACAGGATTCATGCTGATGGTGCGGCTCCACCAGTTCTCCCAGTGAGAAGTTGGGAATCTCTTGATAACATTAACAACTTCATCTTCCTCTTGCCATCTGTTGGCAGATGCTCTGGTGGACTGGAGACAGGGACCTCAGACGTCCTCAGAGGAGGACAGCTGGAGGAGAATTTGATGTAGAGTGTAACTTTTTTAGTTTATAGTCAGTAACACGTTCACATACATGCAGTATCTGTGTGTCATATGTAAACAGCCCCTATAAAACCCAGGATAAGGTTATATTAGTCCCATATCAGGGAAATCTGTAGCAGCACACTGAACAGCAAAAATATAAAGAAGCATCAATAAATAATCAACAAGCAATATAAACAAGGAAAGATAAAAAAAAAATAGGACCGATATAAACATAAAAATTTAAAATATTAACAATAAACAAGTTGAATTTACACTGCTTGAAATACTGATATTGCAAATTTTACCCGAGTGAAATATTCAATAGTGGAAAGAACACTGAAAATCTGTACTCAAGTAAAAATACTGTTACATTACTATAAAGTCATTAAATTACAAGTAAAAGTACTGGTGTGAAAAATATGCTTGATTAACAGTACAAGGTATTCTTCTCAAAAACTACTAGTTACTTTTTTAGCCACTGATGTTTAGTCCCTCCAGGAAGCTGCGTTGCTGATTCAGCCAATCTCCATGAATTCTGGATGACCTTGCAATTTTTGTCCAATCACCACAACTTTGCTGTAAATTTGACCCACTGATCATAGAAGCAAACGTCACACATGTAGGTATCAATGAACCGACACAAGGCTTCTTAATTTATTATTTTTTGTATTTTTTTTTAATTTTGTCACAATACTGCAAATAACACAAGCTGTGTCTTTATTAGTGACTTCAGTTCTCTGAGCTTTTAACTGAGTTTGAGCTCCAAAGTTTTTCTTTGCTTCTTTTTGAAATAAAGCAGATTTTGTTAGAATTTTTCTAATCCTGACAACTTTTGGTTACTGAGAACACAGAATATAGTGTGATTTTACTCTCAAATAGATTTTTAAATCACACACACACACACACACACACACACACACACACACACACACACGCATTTTAGACCAAAACCACTCGTCCACAAAAACCTGTGAAATCCTGGAGGGAACAACAGTCCTTCAATCAAAACAGCTTCTATTGCTTCAAATTTTCAGCCACTTCCTGCTCTGTTCTGATTGGTGGTCACTGTCACCACTACACACCTGAACATGCTGCAGCATTTTGTTTTAAATCCGTATATCCTGGTTTTCATCAGGCTGCGTGTAATCAGGTAGCATTAATGGCTACAAAAATGCAGATGAAAGGTTCGGATATTAATTCAAATTGTACTCAGTATATTCTATTATGATTTTAAAAGTAAATAAGTAGATTACATAGTGAAATAGTACAAGTAAAAGTACAGCCTTGAAAAAACAGTCCAACAAAAAAACTACTTACAGTAATCTGAATATTTGTACTTAGTTAATTCCACCCCTGGAAATATTGCATACTCATAATTAACACAAGGCCTGCAACTAAATATGAATATTAAATATTATATAAATTAATTAAGCAATTAATTAATGGTGAAAATAGTTGCTCTCTAATTTTATATCAGTTCATTAATGGAGCTGAAAAGTGACCGTCCACATATTTCATAACTAAATTTCAGTCGTTTCATCGATAAGATAAAACTCAACACACACACACACTACAGGAGAGTTAATGAGTAAAAAGGAAAAAGTTGCCTTGTGTGTGTGTGTGTGTGTGTGTGTGTGTGTGTGTGTGTGTGTGTGTGTGTGTGTGTGTGTGTGTGTGTGTGTGAGGGGGACCCAGCAGGGACCTCCCACAGCAGCACTGGAAACAACCCAGTCAAGTCAGGCAGGGAAACTGGGTCAGAAAGCAGCAGCAGCTCCCAGAAACCCTCTGATGGAAACACAGCGTTCTGCTGAAGACGCCACGCACACACCACACACACCTCACACACCTCACACACACCCCACACACACCCCACACACACCCCACACACACCTCACACACACTAAACAAGCAGCAGACAGGTTGGTCATATCTGCAGATCCTCGAGTCTCGTCATCAGTCCATCACGAGTTCTCGAGCTCGCTGGTTATGATCAGGTTTCTGGATCATCACCTGTTATATGTTGCCCAGAGGCTGAGGGAGTAACAGATTACATGTGACAGCATTATGTAATTGGGATACAAAAAAGATAACTGTATTCCATTACAGTTATAGAAAAATAGGATGTAATCAGATTACAGTTACATTTAGTAAAAATGGGGATTATCAACAGGATTAGAATTTTAAAATTACTTCAAACATTAGCTTCACAGACCAGCTGTCTGTTAGCAAATAATTTATTCTTGATTAATCTGTTGATTATTTTCTCAAATGATTGATTAGTTGTCTGGTCTGTAAAATGTCAGAAAATGGTGAAAAATGTAAAGTTTCCTGTCAGAGAGGAGTAAGAAACCAGAAAATTTATCACTTTTTTCTTTAAAAAACGTCTTAAATCAATAAATCGATCATCAGAATAGTTGGTGAGTAACTTAATAATCGATTCATAATCGATCGTTGCAGCTCTGCTGTCTTTTAACTAATTTAAACCTGTAAACTCGGGGATCATCAGAATTTCCCATGACTCGACTTGAGACTTGCTTGATTCTCACTACAGTAACTCGGGACTCGAAGGTTAAGACTTGTGACTTGTTTGTGACTTAGTGCCACCTGTGATAAAAACACTAACAACACATTTAAAGAAACATGTGGACAGAACGTGACGTCAGTTAGAATATTTGACCTTAATTGATGGGTTTAAAGGATATGATAGAAAACTGTGATTGCACTTTTGAAATGTGAATGAATTAAATCCTGACAGGAAGCAGCAGCAGCATGTGACCATCAGAAAATAAGAGCATGCTGCCCCCTGCTGGAGGCCTCTGATGATACATCCTGCTCCTGTTCTCCACTCACAGCTGATGAACTTGACTATAGATGATGGCGAAGCATTTTCGTGATAAAACATTTTGCAGCATGTGGTTCTGGTGATTTCTGACAATCATTGAAATTTTTGAGTGCAGGTGATACACCAACTTCACTGTTAACTTCTGTGGAGAGCAGATCCATCGTCAGGTGACCTTCGTTCATGGTTAACCTGAGACAGTCACATTTTGGTTTGGTCAGGTTTAGGCAACAAAAATAATCATATAGGTTTAAAAAAAGATTGTGATTTGGACGACCTCTAATGAAAAAATACTTCACTCTGTAAAAATTTCATCATTTCTTGTCTTTAGATCAATCAATTAATTAATTGAGTACAACAAAGGAATAAACAGTTGGGCAAACTAACAAACCCAACAACAAACATAAAACAGCAATAATTAATTTATTATTTATTGACTATTAAATTAATTCAGATCTATTTGTGATAATCGATTAATCATTTTGAGTCATCTTCTTCAATGTGAATATCTTCTGGTTTCTTTACCAAACAACTAACTGATTAACTGAGAAAATAAGACTTTTAGTTGCAGCCTCATATTTCACCATATTTTATATTGAGGTAATCCAAAGTAACAGGAAGTCAGTTGACATGTTTTTTTTCATGCAGATGACATTTTAAACCTTCGTCTGCTATTAAAGTTTTTCAGATGTAGAGATTTTTTTGGGGTATAAAGAGAAGAATAACCTGAGCTCCTCCAGCATCTTCACCCTCAGAAAGATGGAAACCAGAAGCTGCAGCAACATCTGATAAACAGACTTAATGATGAGATTAGATCCAATACATTCATTATAAAACTAACCCTCAAATAATTTACCACAGCGGAGAAAACAATCATTTAACTATGACTTGAGAAATTTGTAAAAATGTATCTGTTTTGAACATGATAAAGTTTAATATTGACGTTTATTAACCTGTTGACCTTGAGCTGTAATGATGTCATCCGGCCTGTGGGAGGCGCTGTGACCATACGACGAGCAGGAAACACTGTTCATGGAACAGCAGAGGTTGTTTGAGCTTCACAGATTTAAAGATTTATTTTCATAATTTCTTTATTTGCAGCTCGGTGAATAAAAAGTGCCACAGATGCATTTTCATATCAGTTCTTTGCAATATTTTATCATATCAATTAAAAATATTTTATTTTTCTAGACATGTAATCATTACAAGAGCTGTAATGTGACATCATGAATCAAACATCATGACCACTGACAGGTGAAGTGAATAACACTGATTTTCTCTTCATCATGGCTCCTGTTACTGGCTGGGATATATCAGGCAGCAAGTGAACATTTTGTCCGAAAAGTTGATATGTTAGAAGCAGGAAAAATGGACAAGTGTAAGGATTTGAGGGAGTTTGACAAGGGACAAATTGTGATGGTTAGATGACTGGGTCAGATCTCCAGAACTGCAGCTCTTGTGGGGTGTTCCTGGTCTGCAGTGGTCAGTATCTATCAAAGGTGGTCCAAGGGAGGAACAGTGGTGAATCGGTGACAGGATCACGGGCGACCAAGACTCACCGATGCACGTGGGGAGTGAAGGCTGGTCCATGTGGTCCGATCCAACAGACGAGCTACAGTTGCTCAAATTGTTGAAGAAGTTAAAGCTGGTTCTGATAGAAAGGTGTCAGAACACACAGTGCATCAGTTTGTTGTGTATGGAGCTGCAGACCAGTCAGGGTGTCCATGTTGACCCCTGTGCACCGACGAACGCCCCAACAATGGACACATGAGCATCAGAACTGGACCACTGAGCAACGGAAGAAGGTGGCCTGGTCTGATGAATCACACTTTCTTTTACATCACGTGGACAATCACACATATGGATAGGTGTGTGTGCGTCACTTACCTGGGGAACACATGGCACCAGGATGCACTATGGGAAGAAGGCGAGCCGGCGGAGGCACTGTGATGCTTTGGACAATGTTCTGCTGGGAAACCTTGGGTCCTCCCATCCATGTGGATGTTACTTTGACATGTACCACCTACCTAAGCATTGTTGCAGACCATGAACACCCCTTCATGGAAACAGTGTTCCCTGATGGCTGTGGACTCTTTCAGCAGGATGATGCTCCGTGCCACAAAGCAAAAATGGTTCAGGAATGGTTTGAGGAGCACAACAACGAGTTTGAGGTGTTGACTTGGCCTCTAAATTCCCCAGATCTCAATCCAATCAAGCATCTGTGGGACGTGCTGGACAAACAAGTCCGATCCATGGAGGCCCCACCTCACAACTTACAGGACTTAAAGGGTCTGCTGCTAACATCTTGGTGTCAGATACCACAGCAGACCTTCAGGGGTCTAGTGGAGTCCATGACTCGATGGATCAGGGCTGTTTAGGCAGCAAAAGAGTGACCAACACAATATTAGGCAGGTGGTCATAATGTTATGCCTGATGGGTGTAGGAATCTGTATTAGATTGGTTCTTTTAGTTTTATATTCACTACAACACATCACCAAGACAGAATGAAGGTGAAAAGTTTGTAGTTTGCCTAAATATTCTTCATACCTCTTAAGATATTGTGAAAGATGTTCCCACCATAGCTTCTTTGCACATTTGGCTTTTGAAGAATCTACTGTTAAAGGTGGGCTAAACGATTCTGGAGATAGACAGTTGATTGTTGAGTCTCACTCGCAGGTAGTCGAATACCAACGCTTTGTGTTGGTGGCTTGAACCAAAACATTTAACAAACAACAATCAACAATCAACCCAATGCATTGGAATTTGACAACCTTGGAATGAGACTCACAATCTACTGCCTTCCTACAATCACTTACTTGAGGTTTGTAGCTGTTCACATGCTGCAGAGTGCTTAGTTTGTCTCTGCTCAGGAAAGAACACATGGATTTCATTAGACTTTAACAACAACAAAGACATCAAACAGAGAAGTGCACTCAGCAAAGAGCAGATCCTACTGCAATGCCACCACAACTGCCAGATGCAGCTAGCAGAGATTTGCAAATTTACACCATTAACCCAACACACACACTGTTGATTATGTCACACTGAAGTTGACCTTTGACATTTTGTATATAATGTCATGTGTAATTTTTCCATAATTAGAGCTGTAGAGATTAAAAAATCAGACAAAATCAGCTTTTGTCAGCTCAGACTGCTGATGGGCCGTGTCACTGGTGCTGACATGGAGTATTACTTTCATACTTGTTGGGAAAGAGTCTGGTGGTTTTAGCTCCAGGAAATCAGCACCTGATTGTATTTGTGAAATGGATGCTTTGGACCATGAAGTTTCAGAGACAGACTTTGGACGAGTGTTGCTGGCTTATGCAAGCGGTTGGAACTGGGAGTTACCGATCTGCTCAGGAACCCAGAAGGATCATGCACAGCAGCAGGAGTTGTTTCGGTTGGAACAGGGTCCAGCCCCACCGCTGCAGCAGCTGTCCCAGCTGAAGCAGAATCTGGTTCCATGTGGGAAGGAGAAGCGTTTGCCATGTTGACATCCATAGGACGAACTGTGGTGTCGGCCAGTAATATGGAAAAGCCATTTGCAAGGTGTTTGGACAGAGGCGAGGCAGCTCAGATTCTTCCTCTGGTCTTTTACAAACTTTTAAATAGTTGCTGTTTTATGCAGACAAGTGTGTGACACACCTTAGGTACTTTATATAAACCTGTGAAAGACATTTAACCAAAGAGTCACTGAGACATTTACATGTCTCAGGGAGAATTTATGTACAAGAAGTAATTTTTATTTTATTTTTTAATGAAATTAATTTATTTATGCTTAAATCCTGTTATTTTCTAATAGGTTTTAGTGTGTTTATAATTTTCCTCCATTGTTTGAAGGTTTGTGGTCTCAGTTTTCTTTCATACTTATTGAGGTACTTTTTACTGACTTTGGTCTTTCAGCATAAATTGTTAAATAAAATATAATTATTATAAAGGATTTGCACAAATTAAGCAAGTTCCATCAGGTTATAAAACATGTTCATTTAGTTCTATAAGTACAAATAAAGGCCCTTTTCATATATTAAAATACACCGATACCTTACGATGTTTGTCTGATTTTCGCCTCGAGAAAAATTCACCAGAATATGGGAGCAGCACAAAACCAAACCCTAAGGTGACAAGAAAGACAACAAATTCTATAGACACAACATGGATATGAAGAGTTAATGTGCTGAGATTAAACCAAAGAAACAATGTGGGTCAATAACTATCAACAACAAACCAGAACCCAAGGAACATCACTCCAGGCCTGCAGCCAGGAGACAAACCAACTCAACTAAATCAAGGCTGGCAGACACAATGCCAGTAACACACACTATAAACACACACCACAGGAAAACTATATGCATGCATACATTACAACTGCTGGGAAGCCTGATTGTAAAATATCACAGCTTCTAAACCAGGAACACAAACCTCACATGGAAGCCAGGTTCCAGGAATGCTTAACAGCGCTGTCCAGTATGTATGGCAGCAGCGAATCATTGAATATGGCCTGGTGACAATTTCATGGGTGGGAAAGGAGAAAGACCCAATGTGCAACAATAAGTTATGCAATCATAACAAATGCCTGTGTACAGCTGTCCATATTTATGACAGTCAAGCCACAAAAAAAAAAAAAAGGATTGGATCATAAATAATACATGATCATACATCAAACATGTTTGACACCCTGCTAATCTCACACTCTGCTTTAAGTGCTGTTAAAGTAACAAAGTTAAAACTACTTCAGTGTTTTTTTTTTTTTACAGGGTGTACCACCTCATAAAATATTGAACTCTCCAAGAACCACCTGCCTGTTTTTGTTTGGTCTTGGTGCTGTGGACACTTCACTAGGACTTCCTGAATAGCCAGCAGGCCCTTGTGCTTGTTTCACCGTCATTCCTCATGTTATATTTGAAATACTCTCCTCCTGATCTGCCCTTCTTTTTGTAGTAATTCAACTTTGGAGCCACAGTTGGTGTTTTTGAACCCTTAATTTTCAGTGTCTTCATTTTCCTTCCACCTACTGTCTGACCATCACAGCTCAGCTCGAAAATACAGGTAATTAAGGTGATTTTTAAATGACAATATAGGAAAGTCAGCACTTATTTTAAATGATTATTCTTTTCAATTGCATTTCAGGGATCTCATATTTTATGTATTTTCATTTAAAATGTTTTTTGTCAAAATGAATTTTGAAAGTGTTTTAGGTTTCTAAATCTAAATTATGATCCATGTTCAGTTCACGTCGGTATTTGCCTCTGTCCTTTGCTTGTTTCTTACCAGTCGATGGCATGACTCTTGGATCTTAACAGTTTGAGCATTATGCATATCATGCTTTATCTTTTGGCTGACTTTTCTCTTCTTATAAACGGGTCAGGTTTGGTGTGGAGGTCCCTGCTACAGTCAAAGCAGTCACAGTAACCTGCTCACAGGTGTGATTAGATTTTACAGACATGATACCACACACAGTTCAGTGAAGCACATGTCTGCAGAAGACTCAAAAACAGTCTGCTTGTTCCACATCTTTATTAAAGCTGTATAATGTTTACACTGTTTTGGGAAGTTTATTTCTAGTAGTACTCTGAACTCTAATGGTTTAAACACACACACACACCCACACACACACACACACCCACACACCCACATAAAGCTGCTAACAGAAATTAAAAATCATTTTCTGGTGTTGAATATTATAGAATGTTTTTTTATACACCATGAAATTTAGCCAGAGTTGTTCATACACATCTGTCTGAACTTCATGCACATCTGTCTGAACTACATGCACATCTGTCTGAACTTCATGCACATCTGTCTGAACTTCATGCACATCTGTCTGAACTTCATGCACATCTGTCTGAACTTCATGCACAGTTATTGTTGGTGGACGGCCTCCGCGGCTTTGATGATGTGTGTCAGTGTGTTCAAGATCAGTGCATCAGTGTCACTGTTGAGTGCACTTTCTTCATGGTAGTTCTTCACAGGGAAGATGCAGTTCATGGGAATACCCACCTCTGCACTGAACTTCTCCATCTAGGTTTGAAAAATTACAACAGAGCTCAGAACAGATGAATCAAATACTGAGTGTTTTGACAGTATTAAAATATATTTCCTCTCTGTGTAAACTCTAAATTGTTAATAATAATGTACCCTTTCTTTTAGCAGTTTGCTCTTGTAGACGTTCTTTACATCTTCTTTTATTTCAGGAAAGGCCTCATCGATTTTGGTGAAAATGGCCACTTGAGGAATCCCTGCCAGGAGAAAAGAAACGTTAATATGAATCCATTATTAATTCAAACTGACCACAGCTGATGTTCTTGGTGTGGAAGTGTGTAAAAAGAGAAACAAGGTGATTTCTGCTCTCACCCAGATCAGTGGCTTCTTCTCTGATGTCCAGCATTGTGTCCAAAGATTCTTTTGTCATCAGAACTTGTTTGTTGGAATCAATGACAAAAACCAGAACATGCACTTTGTCATTGGCACATGGAGTTCTGTTGTAGTGTCGATCATCCTTTGATATCTTAGATTCAGGATTGAACTGAAAGACAAGTTAATGTATTTAAATGATGACAATAGATCCTTTTTCAGCCGACGTCATTGAAAAGCTGCGTGCACATTTTGTCAACAGAAGCAGTGGTTTTCCTGAGTCATCCAGACGAGTTATCAAGCTGCAACGGTTTAATTAAACATTTCACCAGCTTCAGAATTGATATTCCAGTGGTCGATATAAGGTGTCCAAAATTCAGACAGGATCATGACTGTCTCAGAGCGACTGGTGGCACCTACAGGTGCAAGCTACTAATTGTGTTGACTTGACAGAGGATGTGATCAAAACTGCTCGTGTTTGCAGCGGCTGTTGTGGTCTGAGATACTTCTGCTGCCAAAATGCACGTGCAGCTTTCTCATAGTTTACAAACTGTAAAAGGGTCTGTAACCAAGATTAAAGCTACTTCAAGGAGCTTTCACATTTTGCTGATGTTGGAGCCCCCTGTGGATTAGTGATGGGCGGATCCATCTTATCTTATCTTATGGTATCGATACCAACATTGGTATCTGTATTGATCAATACTTGCGTGATGAGATCGATACTTAAAATTTAGTTTCTCCTCTCTACATTCGGTACACAACTACTGTTACATCATAGTGTTTGTGCAAACACAGCTCATGGTCACTTTGCCCCTCCCCCTCCTCCCCTGCTATGCTGTGAGTTGTTGCCTGCGTGCAGCCACATGACTCAGCTGCTGGCTGTACGATGGCAGAGAGGAAGAAGAGCGCCGTTTGGAGTTATTTTACAGCTGCAGACAAAAATACTGCAAGCTGAAAGAATTTTCTCAAAGGCAGGACAGAGAAGAAGTGCAATAAAAGGGAAAAATGTAAACATGTTATTATTTCTGAACAAAAACCTATAAATCTGTGGTTCTCAACATGGGGACGGGGCCCAAAAGGAGACCTCAGGGAATAATTCCTTGGACACAGGAGGGCTTTGGGGGTTTGGGGGTCGTGAATGAGAGCCAATAATAGTTTTTGCTTTTCTTTAGTTATTTGCACTTTTTTGAATTTGTACTATTCTCCAGTAATAATTTTATGTTTGCAAATTGAATTTGTTAAAATTGCAAATATTGAGTTACTTAATACAAAGTATTTTTTATTTGCCTAAAATCTTTGTCCTGTGTTTTATTATGATCATAATCATGATCAACAAATTAAAGGAAAAATCACAAATTCATTCAATGATCATGAAAATTTTAAAGTTTCATTCAAATTGCACATTGATGATGCATTCACTTCATAAACTATGACACATTACTCTCCCCTACACCAAAGTAAATAAGCTGCTTTTCTAAGTAAAAATATCGGTATCAGCAATACTGGCCCTGTATTTACTTGGTATCGGATCGATACCAAATTTTGCAGTATCGCACACCCCTACTGTGGATAAAAGTGGTAGTGTCTCCACCACCAAAACTAAAATATATAATGTCAAAAATAAACTAAAATAAAAATCTCCTCCCTCTTCCCTTCAACTGGTGATGCTTCACTTGGAACAAAGGCAGACAAAGGAATTTTAAAGATGTGTCATAGAAACGAAAGTCATGTGACATGTTTGTTTTGCCTTCACAGATGCTTCATCCCAGCAGTCTGCAGGACCCTCCCAGTGCCTTTCTGCCAGACAAAACCACTATGTGGACACAGGAGTTTATGTATTCAAAAAGAGGCATCAGTAATAGAGTCTGTTCCATAATCAGTTAACTCCTTGTAGCAGCTTTAATGCAACGGAAAACAAACAGATAAATGTTTTGAATCTAAAGAATATCATACTTTTAAAGATGCAGTAACTGTACCGTGTAACCATCTTTGACGTTTCCCTTCATCACCCGTTTGAGATCCTTCACATAGACTTTTCCGTGTCTGCGGCTCTGGGCGTTCAGGCCCATGATGTCATTGAGGACAAAAGGGTAAAAGGTGTCCGTGCTTCTTTTTTTGATCTTGAAGGTTGAGTACTGTGAATCATACATGGACAAAAACACATCACATTATTACGTTTGTTCTGTCTGGTTAAACTTGTGATTTTATTTACAACACAAAATACACAAAGACACCTCAACATTTATCTAAAGTGCTGTAACCTGTAGTGGTCAGCACTTCCTCTTAGAGGATGACTCAGGAGTGGATTTTCACTCCTGTCCCACCCCACTCCCACAAAAATCATCCCATCAATCCACAGTCCACAAAAATATAGAATAAAGAACATATGTTTATTCATAGTACAACTGCATATTTAAAAAAAACTGGGACATTGTGCGAGACGTAAATAAAAACAGAATTGTTGGTGATTTGCAAATACTTTCCAATTTGTATTCAACTGAATGCAGGACAAAGACAATATATTTAATGTTCAGTACCTGAACTCTTTTACTACAAAGACACACTGTTGGAAAACGTCCACATGTCTTGGCATAATCTCTCTGAAATAAACAGGATCATCTCTGACAGTGTATATTTTAGGGCTGCAGCTATTGATTCTTTTAGTAATCGAGTAATCTATCATTTATTCTAGTGACTAATGGAGTAATGGTATAAAAAATATAGTATTGTTCAGCAGTTTTTTCTATTACATTCTTTGGCTTTATTTAGGAGCAATGATGACATAAAAAAGAAAATAAGACAGATCTCTGCAGTGAACAAGTAAAAGTACAAAGTAAAGTAACCTTACTTTTACTGTAGTATTTTGCTTAGTACTTTTTACTGAAGTACAAAACTAAAAATAAAAGTATTAATGTCTGCAGAAACCACGAACATGAGAGTAACTCACTCTTTTAACTGAAACAGTCACCAGAACGTTTTGTTAACATGTTAAAATCATATTTTTCTTCTGGAGCAGGACAGACGCTCCCAGACCCCCAGAGGACAGAGGACAGGGGACTGGTTTACCAACATGACACCTTTTTCTCCTCTTATGAGTTTGCAGGTCTGTATTTAGTCATCAAAAACTACCAACAAAAGTACCATTAAAGTACACCAGAAGCAATAAAAATGTTGTTTTCCAAAAAAACAATTACATGCAAGATTTTTATTTGTAACAAGGTATTTTTACATTGTGGTATCACTACTTTTACTGAAGTAAAAGATCTGAGCATGTTTTCCATCACAGCAGGTCAGTGATCAGTGTCTCAGTGACTCTCTGTGGATCAGTGAATTCAGTGTTTTATTTATGGCGGCACGCCACATTAAAAACTGCACACCTTTCTCAGCCGTGTCTAGAAGGGAACTCTTTATTTGCAAAACACTCATGAGATTTGTTTCTGTTGTCTATTAAGGGGCCTTCACATGACAAGAAATTTGCTATACGCTCACCGCCAGGTAGGGCGCAGAGGCGCCGAACGGACGAGGTGGAGCTCAGGTATACATCATCAACAAGTGCGAGCTATTCACCGTTGCTAGGCAACACAAAATAGTACTTTTCACTCCGGAAAAAAAAAGGACGAGGAGGAAAAAGCAGACTTCTCTTCTGCAAAAACTAACCACAGCTCTATGTAACAACATGATAGGATTTACTGTTGCTGAGCTAAAGGACAGTTTATATCTATGAAGCACTGATCCTGACTAACGTTAGCATTGTATTTAGCTTAACGGTACTTTGTAAACTCTGCCTAATCACAAGCCTGGTAGCCCGATCTGACTACTGACATTTGCCAAGCAATACTCTTCCTGCCGAGATCGTGGTGTGATTTTAATGTGGTGTTATACAGTTGGGGGAACTGTATAACACACGCAGCTGCTCTGCTGCTGTTAAAACTGAATCATGGGTGAATTTACACGTGGAAAAACCCCAAAACACAAACTGGGTTTAGGGGAGACTTCATAAAACATCCTGTGGATGAAGAAAGACAACAGATCAGATACAGACAGGGTCAGAGAATCACACTGACCTCCTGTGTGTGTCTGTACTGTATGTGTGTGTGGAGGAGCTGCTCTGACACACAGAGGAGAGACGCTGCAGCCAGGTGATAATAAATTACATCAGAACTTAAATGTCAGAGCTTATCAACACTCTGGTCTTTAATTATTCAGCTGTTCAATACCAAATTTCAGTACCCACCCCTACATGCAAAACAGTTGTTGGGATTTAAGTGAGGCCTCGAGGCAAAGGATTTGCTTTGGCATTTTAGTAATTAAATTACTCAAGGAATTGTTTTAGCCCCTGTATATTTCCAAAAAAAAACCCCAAAAACAATTAAGTTAATCAGTTTGAAAAGTAAATATCTTGTCTCTGTACTGCATTCAGCTGACGATAGGTTGAAATGTTTTTGCAAATCACTGCATTATGTTTTTATTTGTTTCCCACGACATCCCAACACTTTAGGTGGTCTTTTAACAAAACATCAAATTTGAGCGATTACTACTTTGATTCTGGTACCCAACAACACAGCAAGATGATGTATCTAGTAGAAACAGGGTTCTCCATGCATCTTCCAGAAAAATGCAGCTGAATCAGGTGTTTTCTAGCTTAAGAACAGTAAACTTGGGAAGAAAAGGGGCTGTGGCACACTGATTCATTTACAGCCTTTAATTATGTGAACAGACTTAAGTTTCAACACTACTGTGTCTTCATCAGAGTCAACAAAATGACACTGTGGCTACTATATGTGGCTGATTACTTCATGTTTGGCTCTAGTTTTTCTCTTGTTTTACTTCTAGCTAACCTCTTAATATAATTATGACGCTGGCTCAGAAAGGGTCTGTGGGTCAGTGAACGGGTTATCTGCCCCTGAAAGTACAGGAATACAATCCTAAATTGGTTTTTGGTTTTATGTGCATAACCACATTGGTTAGGTGCTGAGCTCTGAGCACTGCCAAAGTTCAGGTGACCTACAATACAGAGTACTAATACTGAGTCTGTGTCTATGACTGAAGCTGCTCTGCTTTCACTATCTGTTCAGCTGCATCATTATTACTTATCTGACCAGGACAGACGCAGCCACCTCAAACTTCCTGTTCCTCCCTGGCAGAGCCTGGCAGATCTGTGGTGGGTCCCTGCTGTGACCTGGCCCAGCTTGTGGCTGTAATGAGATCCCCCATGATGACACAGAGAACATGGGGCCAACTCGTAACACACCTGAATTCAACTGAACCAACCAGGTGCAGTGGTCCATCTGTCCACTAAGAGGAACAGTGAGTGTGGAGACTGAAGCACTTTACTGCAGCAGGTATTACTGTAGTATATCTTAGGTATATTTAATGAGGGAGTGTGCTTCTCACAGAGCATATTTAATGATTATCAGGCTATCATATCATAAGGTCATAAATATTATGCTTCAGCTTTTTGTTATTCAGAAATATTGCATGAAAATTAAAGTAATATGGCTGGGAACTGAGTGATATATGGTAAGAAAAAAACTGTTTGCAG
Source organism: Lutjanus erythropterus (assembly GCF_056507025.1). Classification (NCBI taxonomy): domain Eukaryota; kingdom Metazoa; phylum Chordata; class Actinopteri; order Lutjaniformes; family Lutjanidae; genus Lutjanus; species Lutjanus erythropterus. The sequence continues at coordinate 37,250,148 of NC_139331.1, read as the reverse complement.
CACTGGTGTGAGCCGCTGACTTTATCTGCAGTGGTACTATGATGAATTATAATGTATATCAATACTGTGTCTATTAAAATGTAATTTATGGTGCTGTTAGATAGACCACCCATTTACAGTATGTGTATAAGCTGAGGTCAAACTTATATTTTAACCTCAGCGCAAGTGTTGTTTTTCAAAGACTAAACACCAACAAATACAGACTGATTTATTTATCACCTCATTAGCATCACGATATACGAATGTGTGAATGTGCCTTTCAGACAGGTTTCCCAGCCCTCACACAGATCATCACTGACTCAACTGTTCACACTTCTGATGCAAACGTTCAACAACACATCGTCACTGTCGACGTCTGAACTACCTTAAAACAGTGACATTTTACAATTTTTCATATTACAAACTAAACAATGATGTCTCTTAAAATAATGAGCAACTTTTTCAAAATGACTTAAGTAGTTATTTTCAGGCACAAAGTTATTTTCAAAAGGTTTCACATTATTCTGAAAGACTAACTCAATATTTTGAGATAGGGGAGACCTGGGGCAATGGTAACATTTTACATTTTCTTTAATAACTAATGTATTCATACATTCATGTTGCAGCAGGTAAAGGTGGATTTTAATAACGTATACTGCTGAGTGGTTTATTATAACCTATGATAATGACTGGACAAAATTTAGATTATTGATACAAAATATAAATAAATTAAGCACTGTAACTAATAAGCCAAACTAAATCCTCAAAATAAAAGTAGTGCAATAAAACTGTAATATTTGCCTCTGAGATAGTGGAGTAGATTAATAATGTAGCACAGTATGGAAATATTAATGTAAATTACCTCAGAAATGCTAGTTACATTCTACCACTGAAAATCATTGTTTCAGCGTCCTTCACTCTGTTGGTTTCTGTGTTTCTGTGAGTGAAGCACCATCTCCTGGTGACATCAGTACCTGTACTTGAATAAACAGGTGTGTTACAGTGGAATCTAGGCACACTGCCAGAGGGGTGAGGGAGGTGAGAGGAAACTGGCTGAAAACTGGACGGAAAGCCGTAGATTTCTGAAAGCTTTTAGGAAGGGAGGAGAAATCTGAAGTGGCTGCATTTGTACTTGAGTTATTCGGGGGATTAGAACTAATTTTCAAAGCTTCACATGTGACAAATCAACAGTGTTCCAACACGATTAAACTTTCTGCGTACCTTTTTGGTGCAAGAATGTTGATTGGTGTTAGCCACAAAAGTCCTGTTGCTGATTTCGCCATGCAAGACACTTGTAACAGAGTTGATGAAACTGGATTTTCCAGTGCCAAGTGGCCCATGAAGGAGGATCCTGAGCTGCTGACCTTGAGTCTTTGGTTTGTAGTTGTCAACAAACGTCTGCTCACTCAGTTTGTCTCTGCTCAGGGAAGGAAACATTACATCATACTGAGTTAAATTGGATGTTACTGAATGAGGAAAGAAGACAAAGATAAATCATTTTGTGCTTTTTTTTAGTTTTCTGAAAAATATGTTAAACAATGTCATATTTGGGATGCAAACACACTCAATGTATTATAATGAGGGCCACTCGTACGCTGTAATGGTGGACATGATGTCATGTTTACACAATGAACACATCAGCTTGAAGTCACTGAAAAGCAAACTGAATGAAGCCGGGTTATACTGCAGAAAGGATTACTCCTCTACAAACATGATAATTAGGGCCATCTGACTGAAACTTCGTGGACCTGGACAACGGTTTGGTTACCACATGATGTGACAGGTACTCAAACAAAAGTACAATCTGTGAGTGAAGAGGGGTGAATGTGATGAAGGAGATATCAGTTTTCCTTCAGACTAAATAATCTTCAAATGTGTATCCATACAGTGATGGAAAAACATCCAAACCTTTTACTCAGGTACTCTACTTAAATACAAATTCAAAGTACTAACTGAATATTTCCATTTTATGTAACTTTACACTTCTATCCCACCACATTTCAGAGGTACACATTGTACTTTTCACTCCTGTTCAGTTTTGAATGCAGACCTTGTCCTGGTAGTGGAGTATTTTCAGTGTGGTATGAGTACTTTTACTTCAGTAAAAGGTCAGAATACAGAGGAGAGCGAGTTTTGGATCAAGTCAAACCTGTCACTGCTGCACAGCTCCGGGAGTGTTTAACACTTAAGATTAATATATTTAACAATACAGATTAAACGATACACACCAAATATTTTTTAGGAGATTAAGATCACAGAAGTGAGAGTTTAGGTCCAGAGATATTTTTGAACATTTGCATGTTTTGTTATTTTGGCTCCGTACTTACTTACTTTTTACAGAGTTTTTATTTTCTGTTTCACACATCAACCAAGTCTGTGTTTGGAATCACATTCTAACATTCTGCCTCTAAATGAACTACAACAAGTTAAAGGTCCAGTGTTCAGGATTTAGTCACATCTAGTGGTGAGCTTGTGTATTACTGCACACAGTAATCTGTATGTTGAACCAGTGGTTGGTTTGTCCACTCTGGGCCTCTGTAGACACATGGCAGGTTAACAAGACAAGTGATTACACACTGATGAAAACATACTGATATGAATATTATATTTGATTCTGTCATATTGTGAGAAAATAATCTGACACACTGCACCTTTAACTTGTGCTGAGAAAGATTTGTTGAAAGTTTGTTGAAGGTCCAGACACTCACCCCCAGTTTACTGTCCTCCATGGTCTGCTGAGAACTGACAAAACATGACACACGAACACAGAAGACAAAAACAAACAAACAAGCAAAAAACCAGTCAACATCAAGCAACAATCTGTAATCTTCTATAAATGAAAAACAAGAATTATGTTTTATAAAAGTATCTCACGTGGAGGTGCAGGTTTTGGTGCAGGGTGTGGTTTGGAATTTCCTCCTCCCATAGCTGTAGAATAATAAAGTTATAGAGTCAAACTCTGAGCTCATATTTGAATTAATTCCTCAGTTTTTGTCTGAATGGATTCTTTGGTAGAATGATGTACAGTTAATGAGGAACATTTCAACACAACATGTGATTCAGTTCACAGCGACTGCAGCAGGAACTTTTTATACTTATTACTGACTCAGTGTCTTACAACAACAACAACAACAACAACAACAACATGTGATTTCTTTCATCTCTCTTTTGTGATCAGAGACAGCAGACTGACTGGCTGTTGTCCTGTTATTTCAGCTGTGTGAGAGGCTGTTAGATCCATATCAAGTGAAAACTACCACCTGCTGGCATAGTTCTGATACTGAACCCCATTACCACCACTGCAAAGAAAACCATTTATGGGATCAAACAAACTACTTCAGTTCTTATTTCCACATTTAATTTCTTATTGTTTTATTCATGAATGAATTAACTCTGCTTTTTATGGCCCTCTGATCACTACAGTAAGAATCTGTGAAAATATTCTGATCAAATCACTTAAGAAGGCCATAATTCCTGCTTTTAGTCATTAAAAATGTCCTGTTTTTGTGAAATATGTCAGTGTTAGCGATGTGTTTTCATTTGTCTATCGCACTGATTACAATGACAAATTATCTGATCTGAATTCATCTAAACATTTTAATCCCTCTGACATGAGCACATTAATCACTCTGTTAATTAAACACACTATAAATGTGACAAATTATTAATAAGATTATTATTAGTTATGATGGCCTTGATTTTTTGACACAAAATTTGATCACAGAAGAATAAGAGAGTTTATTTTGACTGATCAGACAAACGTTACTTTGCAAAAGTTGAAAAAACTTTGTATAAAAGTTGATTAATAGCTACAGTTAAAATAAAGTAAAAATCCACATGTTGCTATTTTTCATTTCTGTTGGGTGAAATCAAAGCGTAGTAACGTCGGCCCACCTACAGTGAAGACCTGCTGATTGTGACACACGTCTCCCACAGTTTGTTCATTTATGCATAAGAAGAACTACAATCACTTCTTTAAAACATCACGTTATAACACTAAGGTTTACGTGGGTTTTCAAGAAACTTCATGTCACATTTACAACCAAGAAAAGTAAAAGCACACAGAAAATAAAGGCTTACCTTCTCGTGGAAAGTCCCCAACCAAAAGAGAAAGTAAAGTCAATGGAAGTGCTGGAAGTTTTTGTTCTTTGTTTTTTTGAATCCGCCTCGTGTGTTTTTTTTAAATCTTTCTTGAACAAATTGTAGATCACATTGGACACATCAAAAACAGTGAAAAAAAATTTGAAACATGCCAGGGAACAACTGAGGTGAGATAAATAAATTTAAAGAAACCATAAATACTTTAAAATTTTGTTGTTTTTAAAAAAGAAGGCAGTTAATAAAAAGGACAAAAAATATTACAAGCACAATATGTAAACACAAATGCTTTATGATAACACATTACCAAAAAAAAACACAGAGGCCTTTGGCTTGTAAACATATTGAATTTAGTCTGAATAATCACTATACTGATTATTGACCAGACATATTTTATAGCAGGTGAAAATGAAAGAAGTCTCTCTTATCAAGTTATCTCTTGTCCTGTAGTTCTTTACTATTCACTATAGTTCTCCTTGGTAAACACTGCTGGTCTGTTATTTACCCTGATTTAGCAGTTTATTAGGTAAATCTATACAAACAAATGAGATACAAACTGTTTTGTCTCTTGTTATATCTGTTTAAATAGAAAAGGAACAGTAGAAATATCAGTAGAATATCAGAAATGTCACATCTCTTTATTGCTGTCATTTGAACTCTTTATTATAAATCTATTAATTAATGTTGAATTTAATTTTTTTTTTTTTTTTTTTGCCACTTTCTGTCTTTGAAATATGACATCAAGTCACGTCATATTTAAACAACTTATATTGACCAAAGTGCTGTACATTTCAGAAATACAAGAAAACTGCTGAAACAAAAAGGCACAGAACTTCATAACTTGAAGGCACAAATAATCACACAGGGCTGTAGTTACAGAGTATGTCAGAAGAATTCAAACACACCTGTTGGTTTCATGGGAAACAATCTTTGACAGTGTGAAGGTTTGGACGCAGTCCAGCTTCAGTGAACAAGCCAGTGAGACGGGTTCGTCATGGGGGGGGGGGTGAAATGTTCATCCTGATAGTGTCAGCTTGGCTGATGAAAAAATGTAAGAACTGATCACATGTTGCAGGGGACACATCAAGGCTGGTATCAGTGTCGGGACAGATGACAGAATTTATAGTGTTCAACAGGACCTTGGAATTAAAAATGATGATAATAAATAATAATAAACTTCATTTGTATAACAGCATTCATACAAGAAATGCAGCTCAAAATGATTTACAAGAAAGAAGTTACATGTACCAAGTTCTTCACATTTACACCAAAGTTATGGCAGTTTCACGTTTCATGGCGAGACATCAAAATTTGACACGACGCCAGGGCCACGCCCTTCAATGCTGACTAAATCTTTTCACAATTTTTGATCACAAAGTAATCTAGATCAGTGTTTCCCCTAGCTTTTTTGCTTTGGCAGGGCGGGCAGTACGGCCGGGGGGGGGGGGGAATGAGCGAGGACCCTCTCGCGCTCTCTCTCTCCTGTTAGAAGTCACTGTAGCTCACCCATTATTCTGATCGCTTAGTTTCTCTCTCTCCTTACAATCAATTTAAAGAGTAATCCAGCCAGATCAAATGAAAATGCATTAAAAGGAATAAAATGACAGTTTTCTTAATGAACTGATATACTGATCTACATGATCCATAGTGAAAACATAGATAAGGAGATATCCTGTGCCATTTGAAATAAATATAAACTAGAAACTGAAACTGTTCAAAAGATTTTAAAAGTGTCATAATCAACTGGTGGGGGGGCTGAACAGGTGTGTTTGGGTCTAGTCGTGGCGACGTTAACAGGGGCAGGAGATTAATAACCGCTGTGGTCGGGGCCGGGAGAGATGCTCTTATTTTGGTTAACACTGGCCGCAGAGCTACCTGTGCTCCCCGCCTCGCCACGTACGGTTCGTTTAAAAAACGCCAATATTTTTGCGAACAGTTGGGGAACCTCCGGTCGTTCATTTACATTTTTGGTTTGTTAGTTGGTGTTTTTTTTACCTTAACGGTCTGAAACCGTCTCTCCTCGGCTCTCTGAGTGTGGGTGGGTGAGTCTGTACCGGTGCATCGGTGTGTGCTGTGAGAGAGGAGCGGAGAAATGTGTTGTAATGAATGTAATGAAACGATAGAAAAGCATCCGACTCTGAAATTGCACAAATTAGAGTTAGCTTTTTTTATTTGATAAAAAGAACACATGTTATAGGCCATTTTAAAATATAAATTAAATAATGGAATTTAAAAAAAAAAAAAACCTACAACTTGAATTTCTGTGTGGGCGTCCTGTTGGGGGGGCGGGGTGCCCTGCCAAATACACTATAGGGGAAACACTGTAGATGGTACACACAAAATTCGAAATGGCTGACTTCCTGTTGGGTTCAGGCGAGGAGTCCAGGAGACTATCTTGTGCATCTGTACATGATACATGTGTGTAACGATTTTCACACAAATAAGTGAAACGGGATGCAGGGGCTGCTCTGTTGAAACTGTTGAAACTTAGGAGGGGCTATCGAGCAAATTTGCAGCACTGACCGAACACTGGTCTGTAGTCGTCTTCAAGCCTGGACTGTTATCCAACATGTAAAGTTTCAGGCAGACTTGATAATGTACACTAAAGTTAAAGCAACTTCCTGTGTAATGGTGAAATATCAATGTTCGCCGTGCTGTCATGACAACACCGTTTGACGACGTCACAATCTTGACAATACAGCATATCTTAAGGTACCATCTTCTTCTCCCATGCTGTTCTCATGATCCTCCAGAGAAACCTCAAGACATCTGGTGGGTTCTTCTACACTTTACATAAAGTAAATCAGCAGCACTGTGTACTTTACATAACATTAAAGTAATAACAGATGTTGACCTAAACTTTATGTAAACACATGAAAACATTATGTGTCCTGTGTATTAACATTAAAGATGGCACCTTGTGACCCTAAAATAAAACCAGCACATAAATACATTACTAATGCAAGACTAACTTATAAATAATCTCAGATAAAAACCACATACAAACCAGTCTCACCAGTAGTTACCAGTATTTTTATGTAATCATTCTCCACTCACTCATACACTGTCTATTTTATGTGTTAAGGCCTGTCTGCAGTGTTAAAGTTCAGGGATTTTCAGGTTTGGACTAAAATGCAGACCACTCAGACAGAGGAGAGCATTTTAAATGATATTTAATAAACAAACAAAAAAACAAAAGCTTACATAAATATAATACAGGGAGAGTCCTCAGTCAAGGCAGGGAAAAAAAAATCTGTTCATGGGAAAACCAAAAATGACGAGCAAACAGAATTCAAAGAACACACGAGGAAAATCCAAACCAAACGAGTATGAAGCAGCAACTGAGGAGAAAAAGACACAGGGTTAAATACACAAGGGAGAGGGAGGATAACAAGACACAGGTGAGGGCAGTGAAGGACAGGTGAAAATAATCAGTGACCAAAAAGAGCAGGAAGAAGACAAAAAAACAACAAAGACACACAAAAGAAGACACACCAGAAACAAACAGGAAGTGACTGTGAAAAACCTAAACCATGACATGCAGTGAAATTACTTCATGTCTCATACTGACCAGCTAACACCATCAAAATGATCATGTGAATTTGTTTCTTTCTCACAGAAATGTGTTCTGACTGCTCGCTGGTTAAAAGGAAAATGAAAGACAAATTTATTTACTTCATACTGACTCCTGTTCCTGAACACTGAAATACCCAACATGAACTCAAACGTAACACACAGAATGTAACAACAACCTGAAATCAAAGTTACAGATCTAAGATCAGTTTCTCACAGACTGACAGAGCTCACAGGGAGAACAGCACAATGAACAACCAGAAACCTGTGACCCTGAAGCAGCCAACAAACACATTCTGCTGCTTCATGGAAGGAGAATCAGTTGGCATCAAATACAAATACACTGCAGCAGATGATCAAACTGGTCCCTGCCCGTCACAATCAGACGATATAAAACAGAATGAATGAAAGAAGTGAAAGCATGCAGCTTTAAAACAACCAGCAACAGTGAAATGCACTGAACAGCTGATGGTGACATGAAATGATTACAAGGAAAAACAGACTGTGGTGGAACAGAGGAGGAGTCAGCAAGACTCAGAGCAGTTTACTTAGAGGATGTGGTGATGGGGAACCATAACAGATTCAAACATAATCACTGTCAGTTCATCTTATATCCTATAAAAACTAACAGGTGAGAGAGCACCTTCACACACAAAAACACAGTGAGCTATAACAGGTGACGACAAACCTTCACTATGACACTATGATGAGCATTAGACAAAAAATCAATCATAGAAGTGTGTAGGTTGGTTATTAGTCAAATAAAATAATAAATAAATTCGACCTCTATCATAGGTGCACTCTCCTTCATACATCCATAGAACAACTTGTGATCACTGTTTCATCAATCTGAAACTTTATGAAAGAAAACTTCTGAAACTTTCTTTTTGTGTTTGTATTTTGCATGTTTCTCACTAACCTGCTGTCTTGACATTTCACTAGATAACTTTTCTGTGTTAATTTACCCTCGTGGTAATATTGTTCACGTCCATAACTGCAATAACCCAGAATTCCATGCAGGCACACTTTGTACGGTTCTGACCATCAAATCAAATGAATTCAGAAACGTGACATAGATGGATGAGTCAATAAACTACATACTTGTCAGTGTAAAACTTCTTTTGTGTTATTGTGATGTTATTTATTTGCTGAATGACACTGAGTATGTGACACCATGAAGTACTGAATAAACAATAAATCTCTTCCACACTCCTTCATGGAAACCAGCAGACACATGTTTGCCCAGAACAAGGCAACAAAAACATTCATGTTTCACATCCAGCAGAGAAATTAAACAAGTTACTGGACAGTAACTCATTAATGAAAGTAACTTTAGAGAAGAACTGCAGCTCCAAACAAACAAAAAACAATACAGTATATTTTTTCTTCATATAGCATCATGTCTAAAGCTCTGTGTCCAACCCTGAGTTACTGCAGTGGAAGCTGCAGCACACAGGCAGCTTTTCAATAACAAGGCTGCCTGAAAACTGAAGTAAGACCCCCACCTAGTGGACAAACTGGAAACTGCTCTAGTTAGGGATGGCTAATATATTTATACAGTATTATATCAATATCATGACATGAGACTGTTAAAATTTTTTTCCCAGTCCAGAATTCAAATCGTGAAAATGATAATTTCCTCTAATCGTGAATCACATCACAATCACAACATCTGTCAAAATAATCACTAAATGATTTTCTTTTTTTCTTTGATCAAACTGTGGATCCCTATATAAGACTGGATATAGTCTTAGATTTTGGATATTATTATATTTTGATATAAGTGTTGTCTTTTCCTGCTTTTAAAAGCTGTGTGATGTCATCTTCTGAACTTATCAGACTGTTCTAACTGTTCTCTTATTTGTCTTTATCCACTTAGTCATTATATCCACATCACTGATGATTATTTCTTGATGTATTTAATGACATTTGTGCTTTGTAAATGCTAATCATCATATTTTTGGGACTGTAATGTAATTCATACATTGACAGGACATACATACGGTTATCAAGACTGAACTTGATATTAAGATTCCATATAAGTTTGATGTATTATATTTAGGTTCAGTTAGCTATATTACAAGACTTTATTGAAATGATGAAATATATTTATGTGATGGAGAAGCTGACATTTTCTTTAAAGCTACAGTTGATACACTCCTCTCATACCACAGAATACAGTTAATTTATTCTGTTTTGTTTGTGAGAAAAATCATTTCCTATCAGTCCTCTAATGTAAATGAATGAAAACTGGAAACAGGAGATTTTTAAAAAAAATAATCTGATTAATTCTGAATGTGGTTGAATGTTTTACTTTGTTACTGAGATTAATGATGAAAAATGGTCGATGCTGTAAAACAGAAAACGTGTCCATCAAGATATCATATATAACTGAATAGACAAAAAATATCATGGTATTATTTATTAGTCACATGACCCAGCCTGAACTCTAGTCACTGAACCATAATGTAATTTAACATGTAGCCTGTTCATTACAACAAAAACCAACACAACAATCAGCTGTACTAACAGTTACACCTGTGAACAGGAATTTATGATCTGCTAATATCAGTTAAAACTCTGCAAGAAAACAATATTAAAATAAAGAAATGTGAGCAATTCAAAAACATCTGGAGCTGAACAATTCATTTAAATTTCATCAGATCATAATATGGCCTAATGCAATTTTTAAATCATAAATAAATTAAATTAAAGTTTGTCATGCTGCAGAGACATCCTGGTCAACACATCATATTCTACAGACTTAAAAAAACATCTTTGTTTGGAACAGATACCCACAAAAAAACACACAATAATCATTTTAATGTTTTTCAAAATGAGAATATTGGTGGAAAATCAAAAGTAAAATCATAATGCACTTGCATTATCGGCTTAAAAAGAAAAATCACAATATTTTTTTCCAATCACTCAGCACTAAAAACATCACATCATAAACATCATCATCATCATCAAGTAAAAATGTATTAACCAGCCCTCTGTTCTGGAGCAGCGACCAGAAAGTTAGCTGCAAATATTTTATAGTCAATTAATCGATTAGTTGTTTGGTGGTTCCCAAAGCCCAAGATGACGCCTTTAAATGTCTTCTTTCATCTACAACGTAAAAAATATTGAGTTTGCAGTCAAAAGGAGGAAAGAAACAAGAAAATATTCACATTTAAGAATCAGGAATCAAGTATTTAGCATTTTTCTTCATAAAAAAAGACTAAAACCAATTATTAAATTATCATAATAGTTTACAATTAATTTAGTAATTGATTGCATATTGCAGCAATAGCGCATATAAAGGTCATAAAGTCATATAATACCAATACTTTGAGCAGCAATGATTGATCCATTATTAAATTAATAGTCAACTATTCTGATAATCAATTAATCGTTCTGAGTCTTTTTTTTTTAAATAAAAATGTCCAAATTCTCTGATTTCATCCTCTCAGATGTGGATATTTTCTAGTTTCTTATGAGAGTAAACTTCATATCTTTGTGTTTTGGACATAAGACATTTGAGGACGTCAACTTGGGATCTGGAAAACCGGGGTCAGCATTTTTCACCATTTTATGTCACTTTACGCTCCAAACCACTAATCAATTAATTGTAAAAATAATTGACAGATTAATCATTGATTGAAGTAATCGTTAGTTGCAGCTCCACTAATATGATATGTATCCAGTCTAGTTTGTTTTGTTTTTTTTTTATAACAGTTTGTCTCCCAGTTTAAAACTCTGGTGTCTGACAAGTTCACTGTAAAAAAACAATAATCTACTGTTTAAACCTCATAATGCAGCTCCTAATGTCACTCAATCACTTACAGTCACACAATCATAACTTAAAATGGCACAAATTCTGCATAATGTCAAGACTGAATCAGAAGAGAAAAGATGAGAGAAAATTAATGAAAAAAAAAAGAGTACTCACCAAATAAGAAGCCGTTAATAAAACTGAAGTCCATCCCGTGATCCTTTTTAACAAAATGAAGGATCATCGGTCCGTACAGTTTGATTTAACCTCCGTGATAAAAAGAGAAAAAGTAAACGGTCCCATCAGACACGGTTCCAGCTCGTTTGTTGGTGGACTGATCGTTACACCTGAGCAGGTATCTGTGGCTAACAGCTGCTGCTAGCTTGAAAACGCCTCTGGTAGCTCCTGCTAGCTTACACTGATCCTGGACCGGCAGGTAACGGTCGACCTTTCCGGGTCAGAACAGACAGTGTGGAACATTAAGAGTCCATTAATCAAACCACACAGTGATTTTACTGTTTTCTGACATTTCCTGAGCTTTAAATCCATCCTCTTCTCTCCCACTCGTCTTCTTTTTCTCCTTCTTAACTCACTGACAACTTTCAACTTTCGCGGGTCGATCTTGTCGTCTTAGGTTCAACGTACTCGTTAAAGTCCGGATGATGTCGGCAATTGGTCCCGCCCACAACTTAAGAAGATGTGATTGGTTAAGACATCTGTCAAATCAGATTCATGCCACTGAAGGCCCTGCCTGCTGGGAGAACTGATTTAATCGAACTGATTTACCCAGATACCATCAGAAGGAAAACTGTGATTGGTTCATTTCTCCATTCTGTTATATTATACAGGAAAGGCTGTATCTAGAGTCAGTGTTATAAACCATTGTTTCTCAACCCTGGTCCTCAGAGACCCCTGCCCTGCATGTTTTAGATGTTTTAGATGTTTCTGCTCCAACACACCTGATTCAAATGATCAGCTCGTCATCCAGCCTCTGCAGAAGCCTGATAACAACCTGATTTCTCTTCTCCATTTTTTTGTCTTTAGATGGAGCCAGATAAACAGTCTCAGATCGATCTCTGTCCAGGATACAGACTAACATTGGTGGGTGATGGAGTCATATCTTTCACTTTTATAAAAGTTGCTGTAACACAGATATATATATAAGATAGACAGATATAAGACTCTACTATAAATAAAAAAGTCCTGTAATAAAATAAAATAAAAGTGTCAATGGTATCAGGCCACAAATGTTCAAAACAGTCTGGGAGAAAACATATTTTGTTTTATTTCAGTCCAGTCTGTGAAGGTTTCAGTTCAGACATGTTTTTATTTGTCGACAGATAAAAACAGTCATCATTAATTATCTGAAACATGACCATCAAGACTCAGTTACATTCAGATTTTTAAAAAGTTCAGTTTGAGAATTTTGTTCCAAGATGATAAATAAACAACTGAAATGTGACTCTCCCTCAAATTCTTTTACTTTTTATCATTAATCAGTGACATAATTATATTTGTATTGAGTAAATTTTATCAAAGAAACTTATAGAAACAGTGACCACAACAAAATATGAGCAAGAGCTAAAATATGAAAAGCAAAGAAAAATGATTTAATTCGACTGAAATGACAGTTTCTGTGAAGTTGTATTGCCTATCATTTGTCAATTCACCAAAATAATTTTTATTAAAAATACATCCAGTTAGTTTTCATTAATAAACCTTAGCGTTGAAGACAGAGGAGCTTCTAACCAGCAGGTTAAGACTCAGACCACTTCAAGTTATTTATGGCTAATGATAGCAAGCTAGCTAGTTAGCTGACTGCTCATTAAAAACATCACTCATATTCCCAAAATTAACTCCATGTTTGTTTTTACTGAGTAAATAGACTGAGTATGACATTGTGAACTTCTATAGCTCTTGTTAGTTTTTATCTTCAACAGGAGCTGTAAACTTTAATTTGACCAAATTTAAAATCTAATTTGAGATCACATGTTTTCTTTTAGAGCTCACTGTGATCTCAAGAGTAGATTATTAAAATTATTAAGACAAATTGAGGAGGCTGTTTCTCAGGAGCCGAATGTAAGAAGTATGAAAAAACAGTCAACGTCTCATATTGGTCTTTAATTGAGCTCTGAGATGCAGTCTAGACAAAGAACAGATCTTATTTTGAACTTTTCCTCTCCTCTCAGTAGCCAAAAATGTAGAGGAAACCGTGCCGAGCCATAGACGATCCCCAGCTGCAACATTTCAGAATCTTTATATCTTTTGTTGATCTTGCAATGACCAGTCAGCCTGTGATAGCATGAGAGGACACACTTGGTCAGTTTTGCATTTACTAATCAATAGTCATACCCACCAAAATGCCTTTTGTCCTGTTGGCATCCTGAGACAGATCTTTGTTTGTCTCTAAAACATCCCTGGGACAGTGGGATGTCGTTAGTCTCAAGCCCTGTCTGTAGTGCATAAAATATTAATCAAATAAAGCTGTTTGACATAAAAAAATAAAATAAAATAAAATTCAAGTGCTCTGGATTTGGTCTGAAAAAATGTCACCTTTGTATCAAGAAAGTGTTTTAAACCATCAAACTGTCCAGTTGTCTGTCTTCCAAATGTTTCTCTAATTGAATAGGCGTGAAGTTTAAGTACAAAAGCAGCAAAAACAGAAACACTGACAGAATACATCAGTTATTCTGTTGGTCCTCTTGTTGTCCTTGTGCCATGCTTTGATTTGAGTTTTCTAGCTGCTTGTGATTGATTGTGTCCTGTTCTTTTTACGTTAACTGTCAGGTTGGACGGTGAAAATGAAAATGTTGTTGCAGCATCGATGAACCGACTCTATTTTCCTGTTTAAATTGTTTTTTTTGGGGGTTTTTTGCAGGTGTGAAGGTTTCCTGAGAGGCAGCGTTGGCGTTCAGCTCAGCAGTTTCTTTCCTTTTTATTCCCGAGACGTAGTGACAGGTTTGATTGACAGCTCACCTCCAAATGGACACAACACTGTGGACTGTCCAGTCTCCATCAGGCTTTATGTTACATCCTATAAATGACTGGATGTCCTTTTCATACAGCTGAAGGAGGGTGGTGGAGGTGTGTGTGTGTGTGTGTGTGTGTGTCTGTGTGTGTGTGTGTGTGTGTGTGTGTGCAGTGTGCATCCAACCGTGGTGAGAGGATAATGGGAAAGCAAAGAGCATCATTACCTCTCTCTCCACGCTGCTCTGCACCCCTCGCCTCCCTCTGAGCCGCTGGGAAAAGACGGAGCGGACACCGCCGTTTTGAGGCCTTGGATCTGGACTCGTTTTCATCTTCGATAACACCATGAATTTTAAAAGATCAACAATGTTTTTATTGCTTCAAGCAACGACAGCAGCTTTGGCTAAATTCAAGCTTTAAGCAGCATCTGCAGCACGGACAGCATGCAGCGAGGCTCGGGAAGGTTTTCCAAAAACTCAGTCCAGAACCGGCCCAAAGAGACGTGACACAGGTGACTTCATCAAAGACAAAACAGGTAACATGTGAACAGTTGTTGGGTTTCTCTCGTGATGTTCTATCACAAGTTAAGATACACTAGAAAGAAAAACATGTTTTCTGCAGGTCTACTTTTTCAAAACATACATTCTGTGATTTATCAGCTGATTATAACTCAAGTTAAAGTGAATTAGTCACAAAATTTAATGTATAGATTTGTGTACAGACCCAAAACTGCTTTTTTCCCCTGTGACACTTAGTACTAATGTGAATAAATGTAGTACTTTCACACAGGAGACTGGGGTTTAGTTGTGTAGAAAGTTATTGTTTGTTTTAAGGAAGCAGTTATTTTAACTGAAACCATCATCATTTCTTAAATTTAACCAAGTAGTTTTGGTGAATAATGACGACCGATCTTCAAATGTTTCTCAGCGAGCTTTACTTTGAAAGTTTAGTTTCTATTTTTATTTACTTTCTACTTATTGACTGTGACTTATTTTGTCACAAAAAAAAGGGAAATTCATCACCATGTACATGAATCTAATAGATCAATTAAACCAAATCAAATTAAGATGAAATCAAATCTGATTATACTAACCTAACCAATATTAACGTCATTTGATTTTAGGTATATTTTGTGAAAGTGAACTTTAAAATCTCATCAGTTTACATAATTATTTTACAGGATTTTGATGAGCTGTACTGTCACCTATCTTAATTTAAACAGGTGAAATATTAGCAAACTAGTCAGTTATGAATGACTGTCTTGAGTATTAAAGGGACAGTTCACCCCAAAATCAAGGTCATGTATTTTTCCTCTTTCCTTTAGTGCTGTTTATCCATCCAGATAGTTTTGGTGTGAGTTGCAGAATTTTGGAGATATCAGCCACAGAGATGTTGGCCTTCTTTCCAGTATAATGGAACTAAATGGCACTCAGCTGGAACTCAGCAGAAAGTATTTCCTCCGTGAAACTGCTCACAACAAGGTCTGTGGATTATCTTGAGTAACCAGGTCAGGATTTTTGGAAAGAAAAAGAATACATGGATGAACATTTCAGGCCAGACGATTTTGGGTGAACTGCCCCTTTAAGATACACTATGTGATTTTTTTTTTTAACGTAGTGCTCAAATGTAAAACAAGGTTTACATTAAAGGTGCCACTGACAAAATATATCCCCTGATCCCTTCCTCACATCATATACAGACCCATAAAAAGTTTTTATTTTCTTAATTTTATTTTACATGTTGGAGATAAAATCTAATTATGATAACCCTCTTCAGTAAATTAATATTAGTAATTAATGACAGTTAATATCATGTTAAATATTTTGTCACAGATATCTGCTGTCAGGTTTGAACCTCCATCCTCAAAACATTTTTCAGAATTGTGGGACTCAGTATCAAAGTTTGGGTTTTGATTTGGGTTTTTTGAAGTGTATCTTAAATATCTGAATGTGATCTCATGGGACGGCGCCACTTTAAAAGACATTTTGGTGTAAATAACTTATTTAATTTCAAATATGGATGTGTATATATAGATATTATTAATGTAATTTGCAAGCAAAATAAGTTCACAGAAGCAGCGGACAAAAAGGTGGAGGTTTTTGTTTTTTTTTGCTTTTGTTTATGACATCACCTGACATCTTTTCTCTAAAACATTTTTATGTAAAACGACACGCCGTCTCTGTGTGAGTCAGCACAGACTAAATGGAGTGAAAAAAAAAAGGCATTGAGATAACACGGAAAATAAATTAAGACATTACTGTGTTATTCAACAGTGAACAGGCTGCACATTCTCTGTTTTTGTATTTTTAATCTTATTTTATTATTATATTTTTTCATAAAATAACTCTATAATTCAGCTGTTGTTGTTGTTGATCATGTTTTTTTTTATTTTGGGTGTATAAATCCTGCTTCCAGCCTCAGAAAGCTTTGGACCGGCCCTGTGTGAGCGCTAGTTAATCTCAGGTGACAGAATCTACAGCTGGAAAATGATGGCTTTCAATATCAGGCAGATTCTTTTTTTTTTTTTTTATGATCAGCAGGTTCAGCTCTTGATTTTTCTTTAGACCTTTGGTGTGGAAAAGCTGCTGCAGTTTTTAAAGGATTTACAGCGTTTGGTGCCTGTGCAGTGTTTTTAAAGCACCTCTTGTCCTCACAGAGCTTGTGTCCTCTGGTTTTCGGCTCATTTCTCATCTACAATCTGTCTTTTCCAACATTTGGTAATTATTCCCCGTCGCACAGACCTCCCCCTGCCCACCTCCCCCTTTTCAATGAGCCAGAAAGCCTCAGCTGAAAACTCCACATTTCCCCTCTCAGCTGTGAGGATTACACGTACTCCTGGAGGCTGTAGCTGTCCTTGATGTCTTTTGGAGGGAGTTTGGACGGAGACGAGTACAGCTTCTGCCCCTGATCCTGTCCAGGTTTCTCCTGAGGAGCTTTCTCCTGCTTCACGTCATCCAGCTGCAGCTGAACTGTCTTGTTTTGCCTGTTTTTCGGTTCCGTCTTCAGCTCCCGCCTCCGCCGCTCGTCTCCGTACATCAGAAGTCTGTCGGGGTCGGAGGGGGAGGCGTATTCCGGCCGTCCCGTTCTCTTTCCGGGACACGACAAACAAAAAATGACCCCTCCAGCTAGGAGGAAGCCGGCGGAGATGAAGGTGACGCACAGAGCTCCTCCGGGCTGATATTTACTGCTGTCCGGCAGGTCCGTGGTCAGGAAGGCGGTGATGACCTCATTGGTGAACCAGGACGCCGGGACGAGGCAGAGGAAGCTGGCCAGGACGAAGCAGCCCCCAGCAGCGATGGCCGTGTGCCCCTTCGCTCGGTGGCTGCCCCCCCAGCGGGTACATTTCAGCCCCAGGGAGGCAAGGCAGAGTCCGAACGCCGCCACCATGCAGGACAGAACCATGGCAGCCCGTGTGGTCTGCAGATACGCCGGCAGCGACAGCACCGAGTTCTTCATGGTGCAGCTGAAGACGCCGGAGCTGTACCACACGCAGTCCATCCACAGACCCTGCATCTGCGAGATGGGCGTCATGATGCTGGACCAGCCGTTGATGCTCACCTTCCAGTTGGGGAGCAGAGTGGCCACGGTGGTGCCGAGGACGCCCAGGAGGGCCAGGGCGAACGCCAGGATCTGAATGGCGGCGGACAGCATGGCTCAGCCCCTGGCGACGGCGGCGTCCCGGGCGGGTCCTGACAGCAGATAATTCCTCAGCGGGCTCCAGTGGGCTGCGACCAGAGGAGAAATGAGAAGTGAAGTGAGCGTGGGAGCGTGACGGACGCACAGCTGAGGCTGCTGATGGGACGGACGTGTTTCTCTCCCAGTTTTCTGATTTGGAGCTCGCTGATTGTCTGCATTAGTTACTCTGCAGCTGATGTGGTGATCATTGACACTCAATTATGTCCTTTTAAAGCTGCAGCGTCCCCCGGGGTTTTACTGCAGGAGACATGACCAGAGAGGAAAAACTCAAAGCTCAGACAGACTGAAGTTATTTCTTCTCATTTATTCAATAGTCTCACTTCAACATCTGCAACACCAGGAGGAATCTTCGTCTTTTAAAGTGAAGTCAAATCTGGATCTTACCTGTGCTGTTGTGTCTGTGGCAGCGTCTCCTGAACTGATTCCTGAGGACGCAGCAGAGAGAAGAGCAGTGTGAATGAAAACACAGGGTGTGTGGGTTAACAGCCTCTAACTACCCCTCTGCCTGCTGTCTCCTTGGCAACTGTACATACAGTTTCATCCCATTCTGGAAAAGATGCACCAGGCGTCCTTTTCTTTCTTTTCTTTTTGTTTTTTTCTCCTGCAAGCTCACTCTGAATGGAAGAAACCATCGTACGTACTAAACTAACCGGGTTCGGGGACCAGGTTTTCTAACCTGAAGGTCACCGTCTCTGCTGAAGGAGCCGCAGAGCAGCGTTCTTATCTGATGGTTTGATTGCGGGGTACGCAACGCTGCAGAAATGGCTCTATTTGACCACACAAAAGCACCTGAAAATGATTGTTTCTGAGTGTTTTCTTTGCATGGCGCCGCTTGCTTGGTGAGATAACAGTGACAGAAAGAGTTTACGAGCATTTAAAAAATACGGTATACCCCTTTATTTCTGATTCCTGATTATTACTGATGATATCTGCTGGTCAGAGTCCTTCGCCTTCCGTCACATTTCAGCTGACTGACGGGATCATTTGTGCTTTTAAAACAATCAACGTGCCCCATCGACTCGTCATCTTCGCTCTGGTTTGGTGATAAAAAGCGCTGAGCTGTTCTTTGTCCAGCTGCAGTGTGAATCAAGGTGTCGGCCGTCATGTGACTGCGTGAAGAATCGCCCACTGCAACGCGGTGATAAGCGTCCGCAGCCCGCCCACCCACCCGTCCGGCTGTGATGGGACCCAGCAGCCAGTGGCAGCCTGTTATTACCATAATCCTCCAGTCTGGGTCTTATCAGCCTCAGACCTGCACAGACTCGAGCTGCTTCCACCAAACTGCAAACAATAAACACACATTTTCTCCAACCAGCCTCCCTGTGGGAAAATATCACGTTAAAGTCCCTGAGAGCGTCGCTGAAACCATCAACACGGCTTAATGAATGTTGTGGTGTCGGTAGAATCACTCATAACAAATAGAAACACAGTAGAGACGACTCAGTTTCCCACCACAGATACACACCGACAGGTCATCCTGTTCACCAAACCAGGAGATACTGAAGATTTAAAACAGGCAAGTTTCTAATGGAGGTTTTGTATCGTGGTCAAGATTTTTTAAAGGCCTGAAGAGGTGAAGATGTACAGTAAGTTCCAAGAAAAACTGCAGAATTTACAGAAAAATCCTTAACACAAAATAATAAATAAATGAAAATGAATGAATATTGTGTCGACTCAGATTTATCTTTACAGTTTATTTACCTTCACGTTACACAGATTTTATTTTAGTCTGCAAGAAGAAATTAGTTCGGTATAAATAGTTTAAATCTACAAAAAAACACACAGCCTCTCGCAAAATGTGGCAGATACTTAATGACACAGTTGAGAACATCACAATTAAGTAACTTCACAAAACTAATAAACAAAAGGTTCATTAAAACGAAAAGAAGGATTATAATATAATTAATTAATTAACTTCCGATGCAACTTGTGATGCAAATAAACTGACATCAGCAGAACAAAATACAATAAACTGACACAAAAACAAATAAAAATGTATTTACTTACTTTAACTTTGTTCTCCAAATTTGCACTTTTATACTGAGGATTTTGCTGCAAGACAATAATTGATGCATTAATCTACAAATTCATGAACATAAAACAAAAAAGTGTCAGATACACAAATGAAATCATCACAATAAAGTAACACAACTTTCTAACATAAATTTCTGCGTTCACATAAAAAAGACGTCAAATATAAAAACACACTCAGAATAAAAACAGAGTGACTGAAGATCTTTTCATCCACGTTTGATTATATTCAGATAAAAAATTTATACTCTGAGAGGAACAATTGTGAATTAAATTTTTATTTTAAAGATGATTTTATCTCTGATAAGACAGCTGTCATTTAAAGTTATTATTGATACATAATTCAAAAATGTTGCACCAACAAAAGAAAATATCTCAAAATAATACGATGATTCTTGAAACTAATTTAACTAAGAAATTTAAAACTATTGGTTCAAAATGAATTTAAAAACATACTTTTATTAAAATTTTCCTGAAAGAAAATAAATGAAGTCAGTGAATCTGCTGTAAAGACGACACTTTACACATTATGAACGATAATATCGGTACGTTATGTATCGGCTGCTAAAGGCTTTAAAATAAATATTATATTATATATTACAATATGACAATATGAATATAGTATCATCCTGAAATGAGGAGGATAGAATGACACTTTAACGTGAATCAAATCACGTTCCTTCAATACAACAATTTAATTCATTTGTCTTTATGAGAAAATTCTGTTGTAGCCGTAGTTTTCTCATTTTGTCCAGTAGATTTAATTCACACGTTGGTACTGGAATCTGCAAAAATGAGTCAGAAAATATCTGCATACAATTAGAGATGTCCTACAACTAATTTTGTGTTTTTATTACTGTCAGTGTCTTTTCACTTATGACATAAAAATAATATATTTTTTTAAATAAATGCACTAAACAATCTGGCTCTTGTTTCTGTGGAGGTTCGTTGCTGTGCAAAAGTGCAAATTGATGTAATGTATTTTAATAAGAAGTTATTTTGTGTTAAAAAGTCCAGTCATTTCTTTGTTGCATTAAGTGAAGGAGAAACGTGTTCGACGTCAGCAGTAAAATTTGATCCAGAGGACAAACGTGAAACATCTCTCTGGTTGTTTCTTGTGTTTAAAAGGTTTCAGAACTCTTAAATCTCAGATGTCAGAGCGTCCTTGAATGCACCAACAGGGAGAGTTTTCCCAGCAGCCCCTGCTCTCAGCTGCATTATGGCAATAATAATTATGTAATTTTGACAAAAGAAAAGAATTATAACACGTGTGAGCAGTGATGGATGATCTGTCTGCAGGCCAAGTCTCACTGAAGTGACGTGAAGTAAAATAAATCTACAAACTGACGGAGGATTCAGAAAACAATCTGCAGTTATTGATTAAATATTATTTTCCCTGAAGCTATTATTTTTGATAAAGTGATTAATCTTAATAATACAGCTCTTTCATTTAAAGAAAGATCATATTGTATTTTTTTTGTCATATCTTATTTTCAGTTTTTCTGTTTGTGTTTCTTGACCTGCAGAACTGCAGAAGAGAATTTTAATTTATATGTTTTTCATTCTTTGTTGATGAACCAACAAACTGCAGCAAATATCTCATACCTGAAACCTATGTGACTATAAAACCTGATTCTGGTTTGCTATAATTAGAATTATTAGGATTAATTTTCTATAAATTGTAAGAAAATAGATCAAATGTTTGCAGAGCCTGAGGTGGCATCTTCAAAGAAAAAGATTTCAGAAGCTGTTTCACAATTTTTTTTGTTAAATTATTTAAAAAAGAAATTAATTTAAAAAAATGATTGATTCACCAAGAGATCAATCGACTTATCAGCATTGATCTGCAGGGTGGAGGTGTTTAAACAGACGTATAAAACCAGCCGTATGTTCCTTTAAGCTGTGTGTGTGTGTGTGTGTGTGTGTGTGTGTGTGTGTGCATGTGTGCGGGAGTGCGTGTGTGTGTGTGTGTGCGTGTGTGTGCATGTGTGTGTGTGTGTGTGTGTGTGTAGCAGCTCCTGTCGAGG
Source organism: Lutjanus erythropterus (assembly GCF_056507025.1). NCBI lineage: Eukaryota > Metazoa > Chordata > Actinopteri > Lutjaniformes > Lutjanidae > Lutjanus > Lutjanus erythropterus. The sequence goes on along the minus strand of NC_139331.1, from coordinate 37,228,020 downwards.
TGCTGCTGTGGTGTGTTCGTGGTCAGATGTGATGTGTTCATGGTCCCACAGAATGAACAGTTTGAATTAAGATGCAGCTGCTCTGTTCACTCATGTGAGACCTGCTGCAGGACACACACACACACACACACACACACACACACACACACACACACACACACACACACACACACACACACAGTCAGAGGACAAACAGAACATTCAGATGTTTTCACGTCGTTCTCTGTGGCTCTCAGATTTATTCTGGTTATATTTTGACTCTTTGCTCTTTTGGTTTTTAATGTTACTGTTTGATTTAATTATATTCATGTGATATTTATTTTTTAAACTGTTTAATGTGTTCTTGAGTGTTTTGAAAGGTGCTATGAATAAAATGTATTTTCTGTTTGACTTATTTATTTTGTAATTTTTTTTGTTGGAGTGTTTTGTTTCATGTTTTGTGTATTTTTGTTTTGTTTTGGTGTTGATTGATTATTGATTGTGTTTTTAATTTAATGATATTTGGTGGAATATTCAGTCTAATTGTGTTAAAATTCAACTGATGATGATTTTAGCTTTTGTTATTTTTATATATTACAGCTTTGATTTTCTTTATATGAACCTTTCAGGGCGTATTATTTTTTAACACAATATGAAAAGATGTGAAAAGATTGTACGCAGTCTTGTTTTGTTTTCGTTTTGATCTCTTTGTTTGTTTTTGTCATATGTTCTCGTCTCATAAACACATGATGTTTGTACCTGTCAGGTTCAACAACCAGAGAGACGCTCTGATTAAAGGAGGAATCTGCGGAAAATTCACCTTCATCAGTCTGCAGAGAAAAATCCAATCAAACAGTGAGAAGCTCAGACTGGACGCTGTTCGTACTGTGATGTAATCACAGAATATATGATGAACAAACATCTGAATTTCAAC
>NC_139331.1:37009607-37222107 GCF_056507025.1 Lutjanus erythropterus | reverse complement strand
AGTCTTAATTTTAGAAGAATTGAAAAATAAACACTTTTTTGTTAAAAATTTGATTTAGAACGAAGAAAACTCAAAGAAGTAACGTAACAAAACTTCTCACAAACTTTGTGTTTTCTTGTAAAATTATACTTTAATTGGTATTTTAACTTTTCCCTAAAATTCTGTTTGTAGTTTTGTTTGGACTTCTTAAACCTTTTAAACTTTATTCTCAAAGTTTTTTTCCTCACAGCGGCTCTAAACTTTGTGGAGTTTATCCATCCATCCACTTCACATCTTAATAAATTGAAAATGACGTAGCTCGATGACAACTGGACTTCCTCTTCTGGAAAAACGTTGGCCAGCGCCGGCTGTCAAAGGTCGTTCTGTCCTCAGACGTCCAGGATGTTGAGGAGATGAAGTTTCTTGTGCCAGTTTGATTTGTTGACATGTGATGACAGAAACGGCTCTGATAAAGTTTCCAGTTTGAATCTCTGTAGATCCAGCAGTCTGCAGTTTTAGCACCAGTCTCATCCATGTTATCACATTAGCATGTTAGCTTTAGCCCTGTAGCATGGTTCCATCAGTCTACAGATTTCAGTTTTGTCCGGTCTGTGTTAGCTTGTTAGCTTTAGCCTTGTAGCACTGCGACTGCAGGTTTGAGCTTTGCTCCTGTCCGTGTTAGCAAGTAAGCTTTAGCATGGAGACAACAGCCCGTAGTTCTGAGCTTTGTTCCACTCTGTGTTAGCATGTTAGCACATTAGCTTTAGCTGTGTAGCATGTGAAGAGCAGTCTGTAGCTCTAAAATTTAGTCCTCTCCGTGTTAGCATGTTAGCTTTAGCCATGTAGCGTGGGGACAGCAGCTGTCTGTGTCCCCATCACGGAGTCGTAGAAACAGTCCTCGTTGATCATGGAGGTCAGACTCTGGACACTGAAGTCTCTCTCCAGCAGCTCCAGGACTTCTCCAGGACCTCGCCGCAGACTGGAGCTCCGCCTCTTGTCCTCCTCGCTGCTGTGAGACGCTGCCGCTCCTCGCTCGGCTTCCTCCTCGGTGAAGTTGAGCCTCTGCAGCTGAGCCTCCAGCTCGCTGGTCAGGGAGCACAGTCTGCTCCTCTTCCCCGCGGGGTCAGAGGAGGTGCGGCGGGGCAGCAGGGGCTCCGAGCAGGTTTCTCCTCCATCAGGTCTGCAGCCGTCCTCAGGCTGACGGAGCGTCGTCCTCTGGGTGTCCGAGCGACTCCGCTGCTGCTGCCTCCTCCTCCAGGAGCTGCTCCTCTCCGCTGTCGACAGGCGGCTCCTCCTCAGGGAGCCGGCGGGCGCTCGCTCTCTGAGGAGGGAGCGCAGAGCTCGCAGGACGCTGGCCTTCGTCTCCAAACCGCTGAAACAAAAACAGCACGAGGTCAGAGGAGTAAAACTTTATCACTTTATTTGTTGATGATAAAATATCATTTTTTAAAATAACAGTAAGTGTTTTAGTTTTTACCTGCTGCAGAGCTGAAACACCGTCTCCGGTCGTCCCTCCACCTCCGAGCGGCTGTGAACCAGCTCCCAAACACACGGGTTGTCTGAGCCTGAACACACAAATACACACATCTTATACTCAGGTACAAGTAGTAATACAAGAGTGTAGGAGTACTCTGTTACAAGTTCAAGTCCTGCATCCACAATGAGTGAAAGTCCAAAAGTATGAGCACCAAACTGCACTTAAAGTACCAAACATAACAGTACTCAGTATGAAGAATGTCAGAAAAATATTTATTATATTATCAGATCATAGTTATGGAAGCATTAATGTGTCCATCACTAGTAACTTGTGAATTAACCCTCTGGGATCAATAAAGTTTTCTCGTAAGAAATCTGTTGATTAAATTTTCTATCATTAATAAAAATCTGCAAAGTAACAAGTTAAATAAATGAATTGAAAAAAAAAAAAGAAATGTAGCGGAGAAAAAGTACCTCAAAATTATAAGTAAGTACAGTACAGAGTAAATGTACTTTCCATCACTGGAATAAAACACAAAGCTCAGCGCCCCCTGCTGGTCACTGACCTGTGATGTTGGCCGGTCGGACTTGAACGGCTGAAACTGGGATTAACCAGCGGAACCTGAAGGCGTCCAGATCAGCTGAGCGAGAGGCGGCCTGTCGGACAGAGAACAAACGTTACGAGTTATAAATGTGACAGTTTGACCTCCACGTTAAAAACAGCGGCGAGGATGAAGGAGACTCACCATCCTCTTCTTCAGCTTGGTGCTGTCACGATAAACCAGGATGACGACGCGTTTGAACACTGAAGGATGAAACACAACGTTACTCACAACACTCACACACTCCTGCTGCTGATCACCTGTGTGTGTGTGTGTGTGTGTGTGTGTGTGTGTGTGTGTGTGTGTGTGTGTGAACCCACCGAACAGTGTGAGCTCAGGTTCTTTCCTCAGTCGACCCAAACAGGGCAGCGGGTTCAACCAGACCACCGACGAGTGGACCAGAAACTCCCCCATCGAGATCTCCGTCACCTGAAGGTGAAAACAATTAGTCGATAAACAGATCCATGATGACTCTGGACCGCCGGTCCAACGAAACAACTGCAGCTTCTCTGCATTTGACTGACACTCCGCCAGTGTTTGATGAAGTCGATCGATCAGTGTGTATCGATGTATCTGTACCTGTTTGTGAGGTCCGCTCTGCTCTGCAGCCAGCTGGTCGAACACGGAGCCGTAATCCTCGTAGATCTTCTGCATCTCATTAATGTGACTCGCCACCTTCTCCATCGCTCTCAGCGCCTCTGTGTGGACACCAGGGGAATTACAGGTGTGAAGGAAACGGAAATGTTCACGTAAAGAACGTGCTGCTAGTGATCTACAGGCTACAGCGTTCATTACAGCTAAAATATATACATACACTAATACAGTCATCAGTTAGTACCTGTCAGGTGTGTTGTATATCTGTCAGGTGTGTGTGTGTCATACCTGTCAGGTGTGTGTGTGTTGTGTACCTGTGAGGTGTGTGTCATACCTGTTAGGTGTGTGTGTGTTGTGTACCTGTGAGGTGTGTGTCATACCTGTCAGGTGTGTGTGTTCGGGGCTTTCAGGGTCCGTCAGAGACACCAGCTCTCTGAGCAGCAGTGGATACTTCAGGACTCTCTGAACGGGTTTGATCAGGTACGACTCCAGAGACGACGAGTGCTGATTGGTCGGATTCCTCGCCTCCAGGAAGTGCTTGAAGGCTCTGTCTGTCTTCGCTGTAAAAACGACGTCATCGTTTCATAGTTAATTTCCAGATTAAAAGAATTTAAGGAAAGGTTTTGTGCAGTGAGACGGATCAAACCTCACCTCTCTCCAGGACTTTCTGGACTTTGATGTGGTTTGCACAGAAGCCGCTGTAGTGTTTGAAGTGGTCGGCGTAGTAAAGAAATGATCCTCCCAATGAGAACAGGAGTTTCTATAAACAAAGGGAGAACTTTTTAAAAATCTCAAAGACAAACAGGACAGATCAAATCCACTGAAAGAACAGAAGAATGTCCGTCTACCTTGAACTGTGCAGGTGTGTCCAGGCTGCTGAAGTTGGGACAGGAAGCGATTCTCTCCTCCAGCGTTTGAAGGAAAACTCTCTGGAAGTCCAACATCTCAGGCAGACTGCCGAACAACGCCTCCATCTGAGGGAGAGACGCTGCAGTCAGAGACACCGACAACATCTCATCATCAGTTTAAAGGTCTGTCTGTGGTTCAGTTACCTCTTCTTTACTGAGGAAGGTCTCCTGCTGCAGAGGAGTCAGGTAGATGTCAAACAGACAAACCAGATCCTGTCAGGAAAACAAAATCAACTTCAGAGCTTCTTTCAAAGAAAAACATTTATTAACGCAGGAGGAGGAAAAACTTTGAATTGCAGTAGTACTCCTACAGTATTAGTGCAGTACTACTGACCTTGACGTAGGACTTCTCTGTGTCGACCAGCTCCTGGATGACTTTACGCAGACGCTGACACACGCTCAGGTGGGCGGGGCTCGTGGGCTGCAGGACGACCTCTCTGCCGTACGGGTTCCTGGGAACGTCATCCTCCGCCGCTCGGCCCTCTGGGAAGGTCTGGTACAGAGAGTAGACCCGGTCCACATCCTGACAGGAGGGACGGTCTGGTTAGATGATTGTTGCTGTCTTTACAGAGAAAATTCAACCAATCGGAGCAACGCTGACATCTTTTTTTGTTTATCTGTCAGTTCAGATTGGGTTTGATAAATAAATAATACCTGTGATAAAGAAACTACATCAGATAAACAGGAGATATGAACATGAGGACACACAGACATGTTTTCCTGCAGCGTCTCAGTTTGACCCTTAAGAGGACGAGGTTTTAACCAACCAGCCGCCTCGTTCATCATCATAATCTGAGGTGTCAGACTCTAATAAACTGCTGACAGGCTGATACATTCAGAGAGCGTTCGCCTGCAGCCACACAGCTTTTAATAACACCTCACATTTATAGCACTTTAACTTCCAGGACGGACGATGTGTCTCCTCTCTGAGGACGAATCTGACCCACTCTGAGACTTTTAATGATGTTAAAACGTCCAACCAGGTCGCCATAGAGAGAAGAAACGCGTCCAAACACAGCTGCCGTTTAAAGCTCAGAGGGAGCCATTCAACAGCGACATGCTCCACTGTGAAGAGGGTTCATTAAACGCAGCATGAAACATCACTGATCCTCCAGAGGAACAGGAGACATGTGTCCTCACAACTGCTGCAGCTGTGCAGGTGATGCAGGAAAGATGGCCAAAAGTATGTGGACAGCTGAGCACTGCAGCCATGTGTGACGGTGTAACCACAGCCTCCATGTGACGACAAAACAGCATCAGTGACGCCGGTGTTGGTGATCAGGTCTGTTGGGGTTCAGGTCATGAATCTGTGCAGACCAGTAAAGTTCTTCCACACCAAACTGGGAAAAATGTTCCTTTATGGAGCTGCTTTGTGCACGAGGCAATGAGGAAAAAAACATTCATGATCAAAACTGTTTTCTCTCCTGTGTTTATGACTGATGCTCAGGGGAAAAAAGGTTGTGGCAGGTGATTTTTTTTAACTTTTTTAATCAGGTGTTTGTTGTTGTAATACTCATTTCAGCCACAAGAGGCTGCTGCACACCACTACCACCTGTTCTAAACAGGACTGAAAGTGTTCTCGTTTTCTTCCAGGTAAATCTGAACGTCTCTAAACACAAAGCAAACAACATGTGTGCCGACTGTTCCTGAGGATGATGAAAATGAATATACCATAAAACAGCTGCTTTCAGACGAATGTATGATGTCTTATGAATGTGCTTTTAAAGCATTATAGATATAAAATTCATAAAAAGGTTAATGGTACATCATTAATCAGGACTACACTGACACACACACACACACACACACACACACACACACACACACACACACACACAGATGCAGTTTGAACTAATTAAACCAAACGTCCAGTGAGAGGAGGATGGGGAAGCTGGTCACCATGACAACCAACCAACAAATCAACAAACATCACCAGCCAGCAGCGTCTCTCTGTCTCTGCGTGTTTACCAGCAGGACGTGGCCGTCATCGGGTCGGCAGCGGCTCAGGCAGCAGGTCGCCTCCTCCAGCAGCCGCTCCACCGGTCCCACAGCGGGAAACACCCCCTCCTCTGCCTCCTCCTCCTCCTCCTGCTCCTCCTCCAGCACCTCCTCGTCCTCCTCCAGCGGCAGCACCCAGCACAGAGCGCCCATGGTCAGAGAGCAGGATGAGGGAGAAGCCTCGGCTGAGGTCAGAGGTCGTCGCCGGGAGCCGCCGCCGCCACCGGAGGAGGAGCTGGTCAGGAAGAACATCTACGGGTTCTCTGTAGTTCTCCTGGACGCCATTAATCCTCCTCAGCCACCCTGACCTTACACACAAACACTCCTGAGGCTGTAAACCCGGATTAACAGCTGATCACAGGTCATGTGACACTGAAGGTGTCAGAGCTTCAGGAACCACAGGAGGATTGTGGGTAAAGATCTCTGCAGGTGGCTTCAGTGAAGACACACAGACTGAAGCAGCTACAGCCACTGAAACTCCTCAAGACTCCTTCACAAAATCAAAAATACATATTTCTCCTCTCAGCTGTTCATCTGTCTGGACAGACGTCTGCCTTCTCTCCCGTACGGTGGGAGCAGATATCAGTCAGTGTGTGAAGCTCAAAGCACCAAAAAATATATATGAAAAACTCAACAGCAAATCAGAGAGCAGCCATGTTTTCATCCAACTGTACTGAAACTGTGAGACGTATTTCAGGTAAATCAGCAGAAGAAAATACAAATGAAAGCTTGTTTCCATCTTCTGCTACTGAAGGTTCAGAAAAATATGTTGATGGAAGCTAACAGAAGTTTAGCTCACATGAGCTGGTTAACATCGATAAAATACAAAAAAACAAAACAAAAAATATGAATAAACTTTAAAACACACAGATCATTCACTGATCATCAGACGTAGAAAGTACAAATACTTGTATATAAGTAAATATGAGTTTTCAGGTACCTGTACTTCAGTATTTATTTTTTTGAAATTTGAACACACATATCTGAACTTTCTCACATTTTCTAAACTGACTTGTTACTTAAGTTTTAATGACTCTGAGGTGAATTATTGATTATTGTTATTTTACATCATCGCGCGCCGCTTTCAAACATCAAGACTGATTTCAAACTAAAGGGACGAAACAATAAGACACAGAAAAGACGGTGTGTTCACAGGTCCATGTCAGAGAAAGGAACAAAACAAAAAAGAAGTAAGGAGACAAAAAACAATGTAAAAATGCAACAAGTTAAAAAAAAAATGTAACAAGACAAAAATAATGCAAAAGATCAAACAAGAAAAAACAGAACAAGAAAAAAAAATAAAAAATGTAACAAGATGAAAAAAATTTAAGGACACTGCAGTAAACAAGTTGAATCAGTACTTCTACTTTTACAAAAGTATCTGTACTTTTACTTGAGTAAAAGACGTGTGAACTTTTGCTGATCAGAGGTCAGATAAACATGAGAACACTTCTGAAACAGACTGAGATCAGACAGATGAGGCCTGAAGTGACTTTTATTGTGTTGAGCAACAACAGATGAGTGTTTTCTGATTCAACGCCTCACACACATCAAAAGTGACAATCAGGAGGAAAATCAATCAATCAATCAGTCGATCGATGAACTTTGAGCCCAAAAGCAGAAAGTGATTCTCACCTGTTTCTGCAGCTCAACGTCTTCAGACACGTTTGATGAAACGTCGTCACAGCGAGGCGGCAGGACGCCGTCTGGACGTGAACAATCTGTGAAATCAAATATGAAAATGTTCAGTTTGGTCTTTTTTTAAAATCAGTTTTCCTCCTGAACTCTGATTCTTACAGGATGAAATAAACAAAACTAACAGTTTTTAAAGAGTAAAAATCAAGAACTTTGATGGTACCAAAACCAAAAATCTCCATCATCATCACATTTACATTTTTATTCTCACAGAAATCAACATATACTGTCACTTTATTTATTTTACCAGCTCCTCATATTAACTGTCATTTTTTTGATGATGATTATTTAACACAAATAACAACAAACAAACAAAATGACAGGATTGTCTCATTTCAAATATTAAACCATTAATATTAAACAGGACTGATTATGTTACAAATCAAATATTTTAATCCAAACAGAATCTAAACCTCAGAAACTTTATGGTAAAAATGATTTTGCAGACTCTGTATGAACCCTGAGATTAAACCATCAGACAGAGAAATTCTCCCTCTACAGCAGCTCTGTGGGCAGTTTTCCCAGAATTCCCTGGGGCAGAAGGCTCAGTGCTGCTGCTCTAACTGTATCTGACTGCAGCATCGACCTGCCTTCACAATAAAAGCCTTTCATTTAAAAGTGAAAGCTCCTGTGGGAGCTGCAGCTGCTTCAGGCCTGCAGAGGAACTGAAGCTTCTGTTCATTAAATGCTGGTTTTATCAAATGTTTTTAATGCTTTTACTCTGAAATTTAATAACATGCTTCAGGTTCAGTGGCTTTAATGAAATATTTTTGTCATTTGTTGTTGAAATTAAACACGTAGTGTCACCTGACAGATTTAAAATATCGTCTCGTGTTTCTCAACCTGTATTCGTGCTGGTGGTCCCGCTGGTCTGGAGGTCTGGGGGGGCCGGGGGCAGACAGGGGTCACCGGGGGCGGGCCACACGGCGGCAGCGGCGGTCTCGCTGTCTCTCCTGAGCAGCAGCTGGAGCTTCTGGTGGCTGAAGAGACTTTGCATCAGGTCCAAGTCCAGACCAGACACAGCGGCCCCGTTCACAGCCAGGACCTGGTCTCCTGCCCTGAGGCCTGATGGGAAAACAGGAACACACACACACACACACACACACACACACACACACACACACACACACACACACACACACACACACACACACACACACAGGAGAATTTAAATCTTCACTTCAGATGAGACAGAATGAGCAAAAACATCAAAACAGTTTAAAGAAACAAATCAAAGAGGAAGTCTCTTCCTGGTCCTTCACAATAAAAGCTCCACTCTAACTTGTGTGCAGGTTGAAAAGAGAATCAGAGTCTTTGCTGCCCTCTGTTGGACGAGAAGGAGAACTCAGCTGCTACAAATCAACAGTTTATTTGTACTCTATGAGCTGTAAATATTCAGGGTTCATAAAACTTTTTTAAAATAAAATTCAGGCACTTTTCAAAACCAAAAAAATGACAGGCTCTTGAAGCCATTATCGTCTAAACTGTTATAAGAAATGAAGTTGCAAATGAATTTCTCCCCGCAGCAGTCGGTGCATCGAGTCAGTTGTTAGTTTGTTTTATTGTTGTCATTCTGTGTTTTTGCTTGTTTGATTTCTTTGTGGTTGTAAAATGGAAACAGTTCAAATGAATTTTCATTTTCCAAACTTTCAGGACTTTGAACTCTGAATATCGAACAAACAGGAACTTTATCAGGAGTTGGAGCTCGAACCTTCTCTGACTGACAGTCCCAGCGGGTCGACTTCACTGACGTAGACGTGACTCCTCCCACCTCCGTCCACGTGACCCGTCACCGCAAAACCTGCACGGACACAAGGTTTATATTTTTAATTCAATCTTTTTCACACACAGAAAGATACAGACAACAGAGCAAAACATCAACATATGATGTAATATTTCATTCATTCATTCATTCATGATCTGCTGAGCTGCACACTGTCAGAATAAAAACAAGTAAATCCTCCAGCGTGGGATCAATAAATCATTGTATTTATTTTTATTTTATCTTATTTTCTTTCTTCTCTTTAGGTGGAGTAGAAACATTCCTCATGAATCCCTTATTTTTCCAGACGTGAAGTTTGTTCTGATTCTCAGAAACCTGAGCAGTGAAGTCGTGTTCGTGATGATTTTCTCACCAAAGTCTTTGTCAGCGTCGAGTCGACAGATGTTCAGAGTGAAAACATCGAGTGAAGACTGCAGCTCATCACAGACCTGAACAACAGACAACAGAGACACTGAACTCATCTTCACTGTGATTCTGTGTCTGAAACACGAGAAGAAACCAGATTTAAGGCTGAAACAACTAATAACTGACACGATCGACTCACCTGCACATTATTTCAACCATGTAACTGTTTTAGTTTGTAGAACGTCTAAAAAGTTTGCTTTATGCAACAGTCCAAAATATTTCACTTTTAAAATCATGTAAGAGGAAAACTGTGGAGTCACAGCAGGACCAGAAAAAAGAAATAAATCTGTGAAAAATATAAGAAAATAAACGTGGTATTCTCTTATATTTTGGTGTTTGTCATCATAGTTCAACATTTATATTTACTTATTTATTTTAGTTATTCCTCTTTATGTTTCCACAGGTATTTCCTACACCTGTACAGATTTACAAGCTGGAAACAGAAGATTTTTGTCATTTATGCTTGAAAAAAAAAAACCCACTGAAATGATTAATTGATTAAACAAATATTTTCCTTTGATTTTGACCAGTTAATTAATTAATCAACATATAATTGCAGAGCTGATCACAATAAATCCTGATGTAGAATTTATTTTTTAAATAAAAAAAAAAAAACTACACAGAAATCAATAGGCCTTAATTATTAAACATATATTTTTTATGACCTGATAAATGTGATTTTATTCATCAATGTTACTGATGATAATATTAAAGATGAGCAGTTCAGCATGAGTCATTGAACGCACCTGCAGAACTGCAGGATGTCCTGCAGGGGGCACCGCCTCCCTCAGACTGGACACACTGTCGAGTCTCTGCAGGAGGAAACACACACACACACACACACACACACACACACACACACACACACACACACACACACACACACACACACACACAGGTTTAGTTTTAGTACTGTTACATTCAAACAAAAACAAAACTCATTTTACAAACTATTCCAGATTCTGAGTTCATTTATCTGCACAAATAAGAAAACACAAAAACACAAGATACGTCAAAGAAGAAAAAATCATCTAAAATCAATCAGATAATTGATCAATAAAAGAAAAACACATCAACTCAAATGAAGGAATTACTTAAAGCATTACAACACAAAAACAGAGGGAGGAGGAGAGGAGGAGAGAAGAAAGAGGGGAGGAGGGGAGGAGAGAAGGAGAGGAGGAGAGAAGAAGAAGAGGAGGAGAGAAGAAGGAGAGGAGGAGAGGAGGAGAGAAGAAGGAGAGGAGTGAGAGGAGGAGAGAAGAAGGAGAGAAGGAGAGGAGGAGAGGAGGAGAGAAGAAGGAGAGGAGGAGAGGAAGAGAGAAGAAGAAGAGATGGAGAGGAGGAGAGGAGTGAGAGAAGAAGGAGAGGAGGAGAGGAGGAGAGGAGGAGAGAAGAAGGAGAGGAGTGAGAGGAGGAGAGGAGGAGAGACGGAGAGGAGGAGAGGAGTGAGAGAGAAGATGTAAATGAGAATCAATTAGAGGTGAAGCAGCAGCAGGACTCAGAGGAGACGCACTCAGAGGCATCACATTGAGAGGAAGACAAGGGAGGAAGGAGGTTAAAAGAGGAGCAGATGAGAGGGAGAGAGGAGGTGGAGGTCATGTGGAGAGGGGAGGAGGTGGGGGAGTCACCCGGTGCCTCTGTAGCAGGATTAACACTGAGGGACAAAGGAATTCTGGGAGAATAAAAGGCTCTCAGACCTTTTAATCCTCCTCCTCCTCCTCCTCCTCCTCAGATCAGCAGGTTGGTGTGAAGCAGCTGTCTGACCAACCAAACACTGTCCTCTCCTCCTCCTCTTCCCTCTTTGTCCTCCTCTCTTTTCTTTTCTTTTCTTTTTTTCTCCTCCTCAGGGGGTTAAAGGACGGCAGGTGGCAGCAGACAATCTTTATAAATTCATTATGTGTCCAAAAGTCTGTGGACATCTACAGATGTGTGTGACTTCCTGTCTCTGATCAAACCACAACGTCTTCGAGACTCACAATTATAAGACAGAGAGTTGTGTAGTAGACGGGACAGGAAACTGAATATCACACAGAGTCAGAGAAGTCATGACTCAGGATCAAACTAAAAATACTCCCTCTCTGTCTATATTTAAACTTAATTAAAAATGATGAGTCGAGGAAAAAGAAAAAAAAAAGAAAAGACTCTGAGACTGAATTCTGTTCCGGATGAAAACCAACCTTAGCCACAGGGAATCATGGGAAAAGATGAGGGGTTGAGCTGCGCTGAAATTACAGGTTTGTGCAGTCGGAGTGGTAATGAGAGCGGAGGAGCTGCAGTCAGTCTGGAGTCTGAGGACCACCGACGGTCAGTAAACACATCGTCAACTGACTCAACCAACAACTCCTTATAAGGAAACGTTTAGTTTCCTGTTTCACGTCTCCTCTGTGTGTCTGTGTGATGTTGGACTGAGTCTGTGTTTCTTGTTCTGTTCTCGTTTCATTTAAAAAGAAAAAATAATATTTGGACGTGTCTGTATGAGGAGCGGAAGAAACAAAGTGAAACGATAAAAACTGTGATGATGAAAAATGGATGAAATGATTTGATTCTTTAAAGCCAGAGGTGGGAAGTAACTAAGTACTAATACTTCATTACTGTACTTCAGTAGATTTTTATTTTTCAGATTTTTTTTTTTTTACTTTTACTCCATGTTTATGTAAATATCTGAACTTTTTACTTCTTACACTTCCAGAACAGGCTTGTTTTTTAGTTTCTAATTCAAAACAAGAACACATCTATTATTGATTATTGAAGGAAAATGGTCTGCAGGGTGGAGGAAACGGTGCAGCTCTGATAACTTCCTGTCTGTCAGTCATCGTTCACACGGTCCATAAATACATTTTAGTTGATGAGGCGGCAGCAGAGGACGCTCAGTGAGTCACATGATGACGGCAGCTAAACTGCAAACGTGCACCAACATTTATCCAGGAAGGATTCTGGAGCACAAAAGCTCTTTTACTGACAGTCACCACCAGACCGTCAGGGTTTGATTCTGGAAAGAATTAACCTCGACGTGGTGGAGGTTCTGAGTCCAGTCACTGTGTGGGCCGCCTGTGAGACGTTTGCTGTTTTGTCTCCCGCAGAGACGACGCGGCGATTAACTCCACATGTCCGCGTGAGATCAGACTGTCTCTGTGGGTCTGCCCAGAAAAACCTCATCCGATCAGATCCACAAAACCCCAAAGGAGATCCAGCTCGCAGAGTCTGCACGGCCTCAAAGCTGCTCTGGAAGTTTCAACGTCGGTGCTGATGCCGTAAATCTGTTTGACTTGAAATGTCAGAAAATGCTGAAAAAAGTCCAAGATGACGTCCTCAAAGACATTCAGAAACAACGATCTTTTAAACTTTTCAATAAAAACTGCAGCTGCAGAACTCTGCCCCCTCGGAGCACACCGAACTCTCTGATTGGTCGGTTTTTCACAACATGAAGCAAATTAACAGCTGATTGGATGCTAAAATCAATGCAGGTCTGTGGAAACAAACATCTGTTGGCCGGTGGAGGAAGGAAAATCCCAACCGGACCAAACCAGGATGTCCCCGACGTTCACACTCCTCCTCTGCAGGATCAGGAGGATTTGTGTCCTGAGGGCAGAGAAAGTTGTGTTTCCAGTTTCTTCACCCGTCAGGTCGATGAAACCGTGTTTACACTGCGAGGACGCGTGACGCCGCGTTTCACACAGAGGTGTGTTCAGCGTCCGTCCGTCAGACGCGGAGCCAAAATAAACCTCCAGCTGCAGAGAGATTTATCTGCTCCGGACTCTGCGAGGCCTAAAATAGCTCGCTGTTTATCAAAGAGGGGGCCCTCAGGAGCCGAGGATGATGGGAACTTCAGCTGGCTGATGAAGCGCCGAGCTTCAGCAGAGTCAGAAACAAAGAGGAGCCAAAAACCCGCCTCAGTCAGACGGACGGCGACATGTGACGTTGAGTTTTCATTAAAGAGCGTTTTTGGCATTTTGCCTTATTCAGAGAGCTGATTGTGAGCTGAGGCAGAAAATGACGAGGGGGCGTGGCCTTACAGCGAGCCAGAATCAAACCACGGACGCTCTGATTACGAGCTGAGCTCCGCTGGAACTGAAAAACAACCACTGAGAATCAGCGTCTGTAAAACTGACCAATCAGTGAGTATTTAGATGATGACATCACTCTCAAGACACTTAAACCTTATAAAAAAAAAAACCTTAAATCTAAACTAGCTGCTTCGCCAACAGATGGTGAAGCACCTGCTGCAATGTTCACAACCACAACTGTCTGATGAAACCAGGAGAGATCTGCAAAGGTTCTACTGAAGGTTTTTGTAGAGAACAGTTTCAGTTCTTGTTTAGACGTATATGAAGTTTTAAATAAAGTTTCTTCTTGTGTCAGTTTTCTTTAAGATGTATAGAACAACGTAACGCTACTGAGACGCTGAGTCCAAACTTTATCAAGAACATTTTGCTCTTTAGGTTAGAACATTTTATTTATTTAGAACATTTTATATATTTAGAACATGAACATTTTGTTGTTTATCAAGACAATTTTGTTTTTTACTGAGAACATTTTATTGGTTATCTAGAACATTATGGTATTTATTTAGAACATTTTTTTTACTTATTGAGAACATTTTGTTTAACTAGAACCTTGTGTAATGTACATTTTATTTTATTCAGTGCAATAAGACTGAGCCTGAGATCACCTGGAGAAAATAACTATCAAAATCAGTTCTTATAAAATAAAGTGTGTCCTGTTTGTCTCCTCAAACTTGATTCTTGGCAAATAGTTTGAGTGAAAAGTGTCGTTTCTACAAAAGTTGTCATATTTCATAGTTTGAAAGAAGACGAAGCATAAAATAAAATAAAATAAAATGAAATGAAATGAAATGAAATAAAATAAATTACCTGGGTCGTGGAGTGTCCTCTGTCCCTGCTGCGTCTGTTCACTCCATCCAGAACCCTCAGAGAGGACGGCAGGCCCCTCCTCCTCCTGTTTCCTCCTGACAGAGTCCGACAGCGACTCCTCCACGCCACCTCGTCCCGACTGCACACCTGAGGACAGACGAGACGTCCGTCAACATGAGAGACTCTGTGAAACTGTTTAAAAACAGAAGGCGGAGGTTGTGTTTCCACCTGGATTCATCAGTTCTCACCAGGGCGTGGAAGGAGGACACAGAGAAGACTCCCAGGCGTCCCAGCATGCTCTTGGAGGGCCGGCTGGCGACGGCGAGGAGGCTCTTGGGGTTTGGGAGCTCGCTGCCCTGCAGGCTGGACAGGTAACACCTCAGCCGGAAGAGATCCAGGTTGAGTTTCTCCAGGTTCTGCTCCCACTGCTGGATCTGAGGACAGCAGGAGACAGCACAGTCAGAGACAGACAGACAGACAGACAGGATGGACAGAACGGACAGACAGACAGGACAGACAGACAGACAGACAGGATGGACAGACAGACAGACAGGACGGACAGACAGACAGACAGGACGGACAGACAGACAGACAGGATGGACGGACAGACAGACAGGATGGACAGACAGACAGACAGACAGGATGGACAGACAGACAGACAGGATGGACGGACAGACAGACAGACAGGACAGACAGACAGACAGACAGGATGGACAGACAGACAGACAGGACAGGACAGACAGACAGACAGGACAGACAGGACAGACAGGACAGGACAGACAGACAGGATGGACAGACAGACAGACAGGATGGACAGACAGACAGACAGACAGGATGGACAGACAGACAGACAGGATGGACAGACAGACAGACAGACAGGATGGACAGACAGGACAGACAGGACAGACAGACAGACAGGATGGACAGAACGGACAGACAGACAGACAGACAGACAGACAGACAGACAGGATGGACGGACAGACAGACAGACAGACAGACAGGACAGGACAGACAGACAGACAGACAGACAGACAGACAGACAGACAGAACAGACAGATGATGAAGTTTCCTCCTGTACTTCTGATCTGTTGATTTGTTTGTGTTTCTGATGATAAACGACTCTTGTTATCTGATGACGTGTCACATGTGATCATGTTTATTTATCTTCTCTTCTTTGTTGTGAGGAAGTTATTTTGTCTGATTGACATCATCACAGAGGACCAATGAAAGGATTTTCTCCTCCTCCCCCTCCTCTCTCTCCTCTCTCTCCATCCTGTCCTCCCTTTTCTTCTTCCTCTCCCTCACGTCCCTCTCTGACTCTTTCCCACGCCGCCTCAAGTTCAGACACTGAGATTAAAAATTTCACATCTTTATTAGAAAACACAAAATAAAACATTGTGACATGAGAGAGAAAAGTCTGTAGCTTCTGAAGTTTTCATCATTTTCTGACTGACCAGTGAAACTGTGTGTGTCCTCTGTTGTCCAGCCCTCAGTTGTTCCTCTGTGTGTCCTCTGTCCTCCACACTGAACTTGTAATTGAATGTGGAGCCTTTAATCTGCAGTCAGAGGAGCTCTGAGTTCAAACAGATCAGTTTCACTGTTCACAGAAAGAGATTAACCAGCTGCTCTCTGTCTTTACGTTTTACCATCGAGGATTTCATTTAAATATCAGCATTTCTGAAGTTTTTTTCTTTTGGTGGGACATAATTTGTCCCAGTGCTCAAAAATAAGTGAAATAAAAGTGATTCAGTCAATAATAGGGTTAATGAATTTCACATGTATTTCCATCCGTCTGCAGTGACTGAAGGACAGAGGTGTCCCGTTTTAAAGCAGCTGTCAAAGTGTCCGTTGACATGATCAGTCCTCTCTCTGTTGGCTCTGGGTGTATTTTTTCTCGCCCAGGTTCGTCGGTTTAGCCGCTGGTTTCTTCGCTGCCGTCACCACCTCAACATTTGACTGATGATGTCATCTTCAACGGCCTCATCTGGCGCCATCGTTAGCGGGAAACCGTTTGTTGTTTCAGGCTGCCGGTAACATCCCCCAAACATCTGGAACAGATATCGGACTGGGCTCCACGTGAGGTCGAGCTCGGACGTTTTTCTGCTGTGCAGCTGCCAGAACGTCCTCGAGGCTGTTTGTTATGTAAAGACTAACAGAGTTTCCTCTGGCTCTCAGAGCTCCTCACACTGCCAGCAGGACGCTAACAGCTTCATCAGATCCCTCCTCATCACTGCAGGTTTTTCTGTGTTAACAGTTTTACCTGCAGCTCGGGGTCTGTTCTAACCTCACTGAGTCTTTACCGAGCAAAGAAAACTCACTCAAACACACGATAATGTCTCCGAAACAGAACGGAAAAATGGGCTGTTCAGTTTGTTTTAAGAGGCCGAATGTTTTAACAAACAGTAGAATCCAGATTCTGCATGAAATCAAGTCATTTTGTCGACACGAAGCAGAAAGGAGTCACAGCACAGAAGCTAAGCTAATTTCAGCCACATTAAAAAGGTCCATGTTAAAATAAATGAACACCAGTTTAAGTGAACACTATATTTAGAATATTTTCACCACTTTACTCTGCTGTCAGACAGACCTTTCTGACAGGAAGCCTCGGTTTTATGAGCCAAACTCACTCTCTCCAAACCAACCAAACCCCACTGACGAAATCAGGGGTTTTACCTCACAGAACACAGGAGGTGTTGATCTACCTCTGCCTCATTCTGTTAGTTTGTTTGAGTTTGTGTGTGACTTTCATGTTTTAAAAGAATAGTTCAGATACACTGAAGCTGTGCAATAACACAAATTAACAGATTGAGGCAGCAACAACTGCAGTGTTCTGTGAGGAAAAATTACTGATTTTATCAATGGAGTTTGGTTGGTTTGGAGAGTGATATTTGACACATCTGATAACAATATTATTGAATGAATTCTAAAAATAGAAAAAAAAGTTTTCGTTGATGTAAATCAGACACAACATTTAAAGGGCCATTTTCATAAAACCTTGTGAACGTCACAGGGACCTGAACCTGTGACCTCCTGATCACATCAAGCCGCTGAAACAACTCAGTTTGACCCAACTGCCTCCCTGACTGGTCCTCACTGGTCCAGTAAACCCAGTATAAACCCGATGTGTCCCACACTGACCTGGCTCTCCACGGCCCGGCGGTTCTTGGTCTCCTTGATGACGGACAGCTGCAGCTCGGCCATCTTCTTCATCTTCCCGTCCATGTCGATCTTGTGCAGCAGCGAGCGGCTCTGGCAGCGCAGGAGACGCAGCGTGTCCTCCTTCCCCTGACGCTTCGCCAGCAGCGAGGCGCTCGCCGAGTGGATCGCCGTCACCCAGTTCTCCAGGTCCGTCTGGTTGGTGGCCTGGACGGGGAACAGGAGGACAGGAGGACAGGAGGACAGGAGGAGGTCAGTGTTACTAAGCACAGATACTTTATTTTGAGGTTTGTGTCTTTAGTTTTAATTCCTCTGAGGGGAATCAGTGATTATTTCTTATCATTGTGTGTAAATGGACAAAACAACAGTCACTGGTGTATCATCAGTACATCATACACAGACGTAACAAGACAAAAAATGATGTAAAAAGACAAAATAAGACAAAAAAAAAGATGTAAGAAGAAGAAAAGATGAACAAGATGAAAAAAATGTAACAACATGAAAAACTGCGAAAATGCCATAATAAGACAAAAAAGACATTCCAAGACAAAAAAGACATAGTAAGATAAAAACTGTGTAAAAAATGAAAGAAGCTGATGGAGACTCTGTGGTGGACAAAAGGTTCACTTCAGTTGTCTTTGTACAGAAACAGTCAGTAGAAATGTCCTTCAGAGGACGACTTTTACTTTTATACTCTGAGGACATTTCAGAGCCTGAACTTTTACTGCAGTAAACAAGTTGAATCAGTACTTTTACTGGAGTATTTGTACTTGTACTGTAGTACAGACTGAGAGGACTGTTGACACCTCTGGGTTTTAGTCCAAGTCAGCTCTCAAGTGTTTTTAACATTTAATTAAAGATTTTAAAGCTGTTAATTGTGTTTTTAATGAGGACAAATCCTTTAAATCCACAGATCTGCTCATTAAATATTCAAACTGTTTGTCCAGACGATGTCTCACGGTGTCTCACGGTGTCTCCTGAAGGTCTGAGTGTGTCACAGACTTTCAGTTCTGTGGACATAAGAACAGTGTAATGTAGAACAGCAGCTCTCACTTCATGCCGTGACACTAACAGGTGTTTGTGTTTGGGAGGATTTAGCGGCTCGTTGTCGGGGTCATTCTCGTAAAGACGAACATTTGTTGCAGTAATTAGTCGGGTGTCGTGACTCTCATTAGACGCCTTTCACCCTCCATCTTCAGCTCCTTTCAGCTCCTGACAAAAGCTCCTCGACACCTCCTCAGCACGGCTCACACCCTCCTCCTCCTCCTCCTCCTCCTCCTCCTCCTCGTGTGTAACCACGGAGACGTGGTGTAGATGGACCGCCGTGTGATTTGTGTGTCTGTAAACACACTCCACAGCTGAGAGCAGTGAGAGTTACTCTGGGAATAACAAAGTGCTCTCTGAGCTCGTAAAAAGTGTGAAGAAGAAGAGAAACGCCTCTGATTTAAACCTCAGGTCAACAACGCTGCTGACGGAGGACTCAGGAAACATGCTGTGTCTATTTTTAGAACAAATCTGTGACCTTTGACCCTCTCAAGTCCTGATTCATGCTGCTTATCCAAATCAAAGTATTAATCTTGTTTCAGCTGATTTATATAGTTTTGTTTTATAGTTTTGAAGTTTTGAGCAGAAGCTTAATTTCTAAAATGTAAATATACGCAACATATATTTGACTGAACTTAAAAGAAATATAAGAAACTTGATGAGAAAACAGATCAGTTTCACATCTGTAAACTGCTGTAACTGTACTGTCCTTTTCTCTCCTGACATCTTTGTTTATGTTTCTTCTATTTATTCGCATTTTTCTTCACTTTTTACACGTTTCATTATTTGACAGCATTCAGAGTGGGAGGCAAAGGAAGACTTTCATTCCTCAGGGAAACTTGTTTTTGACTCCATCCAACAATAAAGTGTTGACTGTCGGAGCGCATCGCTTTTTATTATTTGACTGAAGTTCATACACACTTCAGTCATGACTGGATCTTTAAGGATTTATCTGCTGAACTCAAACAGAGTTTTCAGCTACTAGCTGTTACTTTAGTTTGAATGACTTTGAGGTGAATTATTGATTATTGTTATTTTGCATCATTGTGCGCCGCCTTCCAACATCAAGACTAATTTCAACCTAAATGGACGAAACAATAAGACACAGAAAAGACGATTCACAGGTGGATCCATCAGAGGACATCACACAGGACAGATGGGATGAGACGGAAAAACAACATAACAAGATGAAAAAGACGTAACAAGACATAATCTGGCATATTGACATTTAAGGTGTGTTGAATAATTCACATTAACTTATGTACTGAGACAAATATGTGAAAATATTCCACCTTAAAAGTTGCCTGCAGCCTTTATGTGGCCCAGTGAATTAAATGAATTAAATGACTTTTTCTCCAGTCTATAGAGAGCTAATGTTAGCTAATGTTAGCTAATGTTAGCTAATGTTAGCTAATGTTAGCTAATGTTAGGTAGTAAAGAAACATTCAACATTTACTCTTCTGACTGTTTCTGTGTTTGTTTCCTGCAGGACATCAGTAGTTCAGTCTGTCGTCTGTCTGCACTGCAGATTTTCCTCAGAATGAAAGTTTTGAATCTGGTTTAATATGTTACCTAAAGTTGATTGTCTGCTCAGTTACAGATGATGAATATTCATCAACTTGCCACCATGTGAACAGTGGTCACATGACCTTAAATACTAACCAACTGCATGAGCTGAGCAGCACTACAGCTCTGATTATAGTGGTGAAAAAAACCCCTCAACGTTAAAATAATCTCCAGACATGTTTTTTTAAGTCTAATAAAGAAAAACCTTTTGAACAAGGTTTTGTTTTGTCTCCTGAGCTGTTACTTTTTGTTAGACTCAAACTCTCAGCCACATTCTTGTTGTGTTTCATCCATCAGCCCGTCAGTGTCGGCGGCGTGAAGCTGGCAGAAACACAGTCATCATCAAGTCAAACAGATGCAGAGAAAATTTTAAAATGAGCTCCGGCTCTCTGCATGTTTGTGGTGAGAAACCACAACCTCCACAACACTACGTCCCATTCATTCACACTGACGATGGGAACAGAGACGCAGCCAGCAATCAGAAGCCAGACAATCGAGAGAAAACGGAGAGGATTTAAATATAGAACGGACGGGACAAGGACTTCCCAGAAAACTGCGTCACAGAGTTCTTCACACAAACAAGAGATTTAAAGGTGAATCGGGGAGTTTGTAAATCATGCCTGTAGGTGATTTCAGATCTGAGAGACTCGTTCTTCCTGGTGATGCGTTTAAGGACACTGCAACACTGGAGTTGTACAGTTTTATCAGCATGTTTACTTGTCTCCTTCTGACTTTGAGATCAATGCCCGAATCAATTTGTAGTTCTACATTAAAAATAGAAATAAATAAACAAAAATAAATGGAAAAAGTGTGTGTGAGCGGTGGTCTCACCTGGAACAGGTAGACGTCTCCGTGCGAGTTGCTCAGACAGAAGACGTGCTCCTTCTTGGGATGTTCGGGGACGGCCTGGACGATGCTGTCGTCGGCCAGCAGAGCGTAACGAGGAGAAAGTTCCTGTTCGGCACTGATGGTTTTACCGTACGTCTCATAAAAGAGCAGAGTGCAACCTGACGGGACACAAGAGTCAATTATTTCAGACAGACTCATCAATCTGCTCACTGTTGCCACCTTCAGTAAATTCAAGTCAAAAGCCTCGGCACTCGTAGAAAAACAACAGCTCTGTAACTGCTGGAGGTGAAAACAGGGAAACTTTAATATTATTGACTTTGAGTAACCAAATAACAAAAGCAATAATTCTCTGTTGTTTAAGTACTGAGTCAGAAGCCATGCTGACTGCAGCACAGATACAAACACATGATACTACGATGCTCACGTGTGATGTCAGGTTTTTCCAAAAGTTAATTCTGTTTATGTCAGCACGCCCTGCAGTCCTCGCCACCGCAGCCACCGCAGTGTCTGATGACGTCTCTACTGTACTGACTGACAGGAATCCATTTGTTTTTGAAATGTAGCTCTTGTTCCTGTTGAGTTTGAATACATGTATTGTAAATGACTTTGGACAAACTGTCCAGGAAATGATTCTGGAGAAAGACAGTTACTTGTTGAGTCTCAGACGCTGCGGGTTGGAAGCTTGATCCAAACCACCAACCCAAAGCATCGGTATCTGATGACCTGGGAATAACTGAGACTCAACAATCAATCAGGCTCCTGTCCTCTTTCTCCAGAATCGCCTGCCACACTGACCTGTGATTGGCCGACGTCTCCCATCACAGGCTTGATTTCTAAAGCATGAAAACGGAACCAAGAACCAAGAGGAGCAGAAGTCTCGTTTTCCTTCAGTCAACTTGGATGACATTATGTTTTAAGGTTTTTATGGAACTTTTGCCCAGTGATGCTGATAATAAACCGACTAACACAACTTTAATATAATGAGGCTAAAGGTGGAGAAGGAGTTTTGTTTTTTCTGATGGGTTGAAATCCTCCACAGAGTTTTTTTTTTAAAAAAAGGATCAAAATTGATGCAGTCTCTTTTTTCCATGCATAATTTTTCCTTGTCATAAGCTGGTACCTACATCACCCACAATGCAGCTGGCCTGTCAACAGTTCAGTGGCAGATTTGCGTGTCATGCCGGCACATGGGAGAAGTTAGCCGTTCTGGTTAGCCTACTCTGATTGAAATCTTCCTGTTAACTCAAACAATGTTTTTTTCCCCTGATCTCACCAACAAGGTCTTTCTGTCAGAAACTTCAGTCAACAACAGGAGGTGAGCAGCAGCTAATGTCTCCTGCAGAGCTCTGCTCAGCTCACTTCTTTTTAACTTCACACCAACAGATCTGTTTCAGATCCAGACTTGTCGTCTTCAGCGATGCTGACTCAAGTGACATCACTTGAGGACTTCATGATAAAGGATTTGAAGTTTAAAACATCTGCAGTAGAGCTCTAACACCTGGACAGCAGAAGGTATCTGACAGACAGTAGAGACGGGACGAACCTTTCAGCGTGACCCAGTAGTGTCTCCACTTGCGGCGAGCCACCAGCTCCAGCTTCCTGTCCTTGTTGACGGTGATGAGAGCCTTGAAGGAGAGCCACCCAGCTCGCCGCACCACGCCCTGCTCCTTCTCCAACAGCTCTCCTCCCACCTCCACCTCCCCGTCCATCTCTTCTTCGCCCTCCTCCTCTTCCTCCTCCTCGTCCTCGTCTTCCCCGTCGCCCTCTGACGGCTCGGTGCGCTCCGCGGCGCTGCTGCAGCCCGTCTCCAGCTCCTGCATGAAGCTGTCGTAGACGTTCTGCCGCTGAGCGTCGCTGCTCTGCGTCAGGTTCAGACTCCTGGAGGAGCTGCAGGGGGGCGCTGGGAACTGGTTCTGGGTCAGAGGGTTGGAGGACCACAGCCCAGAGTCCAGCCCAGGGATGAAAACATTGCTGGTGTCGCTGCCGTACGGCTCCTGAGGACCAATCAGACGGAAGAAGTGAGAGATGGACTCAAGAATATAAAGTTTATATGACTGAACTCTGTGCTGCAGTCGTTTGGTTAATTTGGTTTTAACAGGCACAACTTTCCCCTTCATTACAGATCACTGCCTCTTAATACGTTTGTTCCTTTAATGCAGCACTTTGGGAAAATGTGCAAAGAAGCTTATGAAATAAAGAACCATTAAAGTGATAGTTCACCCAAAAGTAAAACTTCACTCATTATCTACTCACCCTCATGAAGGTCAGTTTAGTTTTTCAGTCTGCTGGAATAGAACAAACAATGAAACAATGGAAGTGAATGGTGACCAGTTTTCAAAATGCCTCCATGCTTCTCGTCTGGTGTGATCAAAGTCTCCTAAACTGCCAACATGTCCAGTTGATTTCCACCATGTTTTTATCCTGAATCTTCTCTGTAGATCTTTAGCTTGAAGCCACGTTCAGGTGCACACTGTCTGAACTGTGTGTGTGTGTGTGTGTGTGTGTGTGTGTGTGTGTGTGTGTGTGTGTGTGTGTGGTGTGACGGTGTGCAAACAGCATGTCAGGACTTTAGGAGACTTTGATCACACCAGACGAGAAGCATGGAGGCATTTTATGTTTTTTTTTAATGTTTGAAAACTGGTCACCATTCACTTCCATTGTTTGGGAGATTCTGCATCACTGTTTTCCTGTGAAAGTTTTGTGGACTAAAAAAAAAAAACTGACCTTCAATCAGCACGAGGGTGAGTAGATAATGACTGAACTTTCATTTTTGGATGAACTATCCCTTTAATGTTTCAACAGTACTTTTCACATAGTTTAGGATAAAGGTGGACGTTTATGACACGTATTATTCTACAGACTGATGAAAACATGAATATGAAACACTTTATGTGGTGAAATCACATAATTTGAAAATGATCAAGAAACTACAGTCAGATCTTCTGATTTTTTAAATTTGTTTTCTGTCTGTGTTTTTAATGACTGCCATCTTTACAAACTTTTAAAACGCCGACACCGCCGTCACGTCTCACCTGGATCCTCCTCTTCTTCCGGCTCAGACTTCCTGTCCAGTCGCTCAGTCGTCTGATTCTGCTCTTCAGGAAATCTTTGCGGTTGTTGCCAGAGGCGGTTGAGGCGTTTACGGGCTCGGCCCTGCGACAGGGCAGCGTGAGGGAGGAGTAAAGATGTTCCACTGCTCCTCCTCCTGACCCCTCCTCCTCCTGAATGACATCATCCAGCAGCGCGGCAGAGGAGACGGCGGTCCTTGGCTGCTGCAGGGAGGCGTCCGGCGTGGTGGGGAAGGCGGGCAGCGTATTGTGGGTGGAGTAGACGTTGTCCATGGAGGTGGTGGACACCAGGCTGAAGTCCCTGAGGTCCGGCTGCAGGATGACGGAGTCGCCGATGCCGCTGTCCTCCGTCCGACCTGAGGAGCAGGTGTTGTAGCCGCCGGTGGAGGTGAACCCGTTGGTTTCGGCGGCGGGGAAGAGGAGGTGGGAGTTAAATCCAGGTGAGAAGAAGGCGTTGTAGCCGCTGCTGCTGCTGGTGGTGGTCTCCTCCGTGCGGGTGGAGGAGTAGGTGGTGTAGCCACTGCTGTTCGCCTCGCTCTCACCACACACGAACACGTTGTCAGCCAGTTCGCCACCACCCCCCCACGGTGAGTCGTACCAGGAGCCGTCGGAGCTGAGCGAGCTGCCCTTGCTGGTGCGGAGGGAGGGTTCGGCGACTGGGGCGACAGCGGCATTGGTGGCAGGGAGGCCAGGAAGCCCCTGTGGCTCCACCCTGGTTTTAGTGAATTCCACCCTCATGCTGCCATCTTTGCTCAGCAGCACTTTTGGGCTGCCGCCGCTCTGCAGGGACGTCCGCTCGCCACGCAGCCCGTTACTCCCACCGCCATTCTCCAAATAACCAAACTGGCTCCTGCCGCCGCCCTGCGCCCGCTCCGCCCGGACGTACCTCTGTGGAGACCCCAGCCTGGAGCCTCCTCTGGGGGCGTGTTCATAATGCCAGGAGGTGTGCTGGTTCTGGTAGCTCCGCCCTCTGCTCCTGCTGCCGCCCTGACTGCTCCTCCACCAGCTGCGGGCTGACGGCACCTCCTCCCTCCTGGAGGAGAACCGGAGCGCACAGGACGACTTGGCAGGAGACACGAAGCTGCTGTGACTGTCCGTGTTTCCCATGGCAACCTGGAGGAGACAGACAGAGGACAGAGATTACATCAAACTGTTGCTGCAGTATGTCAACATCGCCGCCATATTGGACAGGTCAAGACTGGCGAAATGTTAAAACGCTGCAACGAACATTTCTCAGCTGATTTCACTGATTTACATTTTTACAGAAAACATTTTAATGCCTAAAAACAAACACAAAGCTGCTGTTACCATGACTACAGACACTGTTTCTATGACTTCCAACAGCTGCTGCTGCTGCTGCTGCAACAACTTCCACTAACACTTCCACCACTGCTGAGACCAGGGCCACATTCACTTGTTTCAGGGGCCTCAGGGTAAAATAAGCTCTGGGCCCCCAGTGATTCAAATTACTGCCTGTGCATTGAGAAAGAATTCAAACAATTAAAGACAGAGAGGTTAAAGCTCAGCCAAGCAGGATGGCACGTCTCCAAAACTCTGCAAGTCACACACACACAACCTCGATGGATAAACTGCACTACAGGCCACAGGAAAAATGTGTAGTGTTGATCGATTCAGCGGAAGCAAAGATATCATCTGTTTTATTCCACAAATTCTTCTTTCTTGTCAAAAACTGAAGCCTACATTGCCCACAGTGCAACTTAGCTCACTTTCACTGGAGGCCCCAAAAAGAACAACGCAAAGAACCCCAAATTAAAATCAATTTGAACTTAGACAAAGAAATACAAACTCAAACTGGATTAACAATTTTTCTGGAGGTTTCAGCTGTTTTCCAACAGCTGCTGACTGAAGTTGGACTAAAAGTTAACTGAAGTTGGCTTGAAGAAATAGTTTTCTAAGGCAGACAAATAAATGACAGCAGCTACTGATCACGTCAACACGTCACTCAATGAGAAGCAAACTGTCCGACGCTGAAGGCCGTGTGCTTTGGTTGAAGGCAACTGCTAAAGATGTCTGATGGCCCAGAGCCAGAGAAAAGTCTCGTCAGGCAGTTGGCTGATTGGTTCACAGCGTATCTCATAGCAACACTCATTACGTCCTGGAGGAAAACGTGCGACCGGACTGAGAATGATGACTTGTTACACGTACATGCAGATGCAATGTTGGAAGCAGTTACTTGAAAGTTGCGAGAAAAGCTGTCAGCAGTTGCTGTGTGACGGAAGAAATTCGTGGAAAATTCTGTGTGAAATTTTTATCTGGGTCAAAAACTGTTGGACCGTCCTGGAAAGAGCTAGAGGACGTTGGGTTGAGGTTGGTTGAGGCATGTTTTGTGTGTCCTGATCAGGACTCAAAGTTTTACACCTGTGTTTACTTAAAACCAGTTCCGCAGTGATGTCACAGTGCGCTGACAGCACCTGGATCTCACCTGCACGTCACTGCAGGTGAGACGTTAAACCACACGAGGTCAGAAGAAACACTTTCAGATAAAATCAACCTGATAATTAACTGACTAATTAATTAATGTAACTGGACATGTTGCACATTGTATGTTGTCTTTGTACATCAAGTGACTACAGATGAAAATGAGCATTTTTGCTGTAATCCTGCATGTTTACATTTTATATTTTTATATTAATATTCATTAACGTGTGCTGTCCATGTCAGATAAACCAATAAAGTAAGTAAGAATTTAAATAAATCAAACCACATTTGTCCATTTCACAACTGCAGCCTCGACTACTTAAAACACCTTTTACTGCTGACAGCACTGATCAATGTTCTTACTGATTGATTTCATCAAATTGCTTTAGTTTTGTTTTGAGATTTTTGTTGTTTTAATGTGTATTTTTGGTTTCTGCAGGTCAATAAGAAGACTAAAATCCAAAAATCTGAATTTTGGCCCCTTAAAATGTCATAAATCCAATTTTGAAAGTTCTTAAAAATTGATTAATAATAATGATGTTACTGTTAGAACGTTGGATTTAATAAATGTGTTTTTTGGAAAAAAGTAGGCTACTGATCACACTGTAATAACTAATGTAAGGTCAGCAAAGGTGAGGTATAAAAGTAATGATTGTCCCAAAGCTTCAGACTCAAAGCTGCTGCATCACACAACATTGATCATCTATCTACATGTACAGCCGTGTTTAAATTCACATGCTGAGTGTGCTGCAGTTTGACTGAAATAAAAAAGTAGTAACAAAGATAAATGTAAAAAAAAACCCGGCAAAATCAAACCAGTTTCAAATAATAAAACCAGATAAAATTCAACTACAACATGAAACAAACACAGAGTCGTTTTGAAATGAAATGAGATGTAAATTTCACTCATAATGATCTTTAATAAGTCTTTAAAAAGTCTTGTTGAAACCTGCAGAAACCCTGTAAAAACTAAAACTGTCCAAACATTCTTTATTTTAATCTGATCAAACATCTTCTGATCAGTTTGGATCAGCTGATGTATCGTAAGTAATCAATGAATCTGCATCACAAGCACAAGATGGAAACAGATGCACTTTTTCAGCCTGATAAACAGATCAGAGGTGAGAATTAACCTCATTCAAAACCGCAACAAACAGCAACAAACAGCAGCAAACAGCAACAAACAGCAGCAAACAGCAGCAAACAGCAACAATCATCTGATACTGAATACAGATAAAGTTCAAAAAAATGACTAGAAGTTTATAAAATGTGTTGATTTTTACCGTTTTGTTTAGTCCTTCAGAATCAGACCCTCAGCAGCTGCTTCATGCTCCGTCCTGCTGCCTCCTCTCTCTCTCTCTCTCTCTCTCTCTGTACTGACTGAAGCTCCCTCCCTCTCCTCCAGCTGCCCCCTCCCTCCCTCCTTCCTCACCCCCCGAATCATCTGTGGGGGGAGAACAGAGGGGGGAGGGGCTTGATCAGCTCCAGCACACAGACTTCTTGTATAAACCCCTCCTCCTCCTCCTCCTCTTCCTCCTCCTCCTCCTCCTCCTCCTCCTCCTCCTCCTCCTCCTCCTCCTCCTCCTCCTCCTCCTCCTCCTCTTCCATGACGTCTGTCCTCTGTGATCGACCCTCTCTGCTCTCTGTCTTCTGTTTATTTTGGTTTTCAGGAATGTGAAGTCATTTTCTCCTCTTTTTCTTTCTTTCTGTTTTTTTTTGTCTTTTTTTAATTGAGCATCAATCTGAGAGGCTGAGCTCATCACACACACACACACACACACACACACACACACACACACACACACACACACACACACAGCAACTATTTATAGAAACTCAGCTTCACACACACACACACACACACACACACACACACACACACACACACACACACACACACACACACACACACACACACACAGGACTACAAGTTTACTTCCATTATTGATTAAGAATATTTCTTGTGTCATGTCTGTTATTGTCATTTAGTGTGGTATTTTTTACTTTATTATTGTATATAATTCGTATGTAGACATTTTACTTTATTTTATACTATATTATATTTATCTTATTATTATTATTTTGTCTTTATTACTTAACTTACCTACTTTATTTTTTTTTAACTTACTCTTTCATGGAGCTTCCCAGCAAAAGCTTTTCTCAGGCTTGTACTTGTATAACCAGAGTGACAATAAACCTCTTGAATCAGTAGTCAGGTGACCCTGGTCGTCATGGTGATCTTCATTGTGGTAAATGTTGTGAAACAGTCACAGTTTGGTTTGATCAACAAAACTACTTGGTTATGATCAGAATGCAGGTCAGCAACCTGCAGCTCCTCTGCTCCTCTCCAGTGGCTTGGATAAAATATTATACAAAAATTAAATTATATTTAATTAAAATAAAAAATGCTTTGAACTGACCGTGCAAAACACCCAAGAATCTGAGGATGATCTTTCAGACTCTGCCCAAACTATGATGAAATCCATGTTGGATTCTCTCCAGTTCCTCCAGGAAGTTTCGATGTTGTGATCGCAACAGTTCATGTAAATTCAACCAATCTCTGTTAATTCTGCACAGCCCTGAAATTTTGTCCAAACTCTGCAACTTTTCTGCAAATTTGACATCCTACATGTTCGTCTCACCCAGTCAGTGTCTTATTATTCACTAGTTTTCTGCATTTAGATTTTTTTTTGTACTTAAGTACTGAAAAGAACACAGGTTTGTCATTTTTGTCGATAAATGTTCTATAAACTTGTCTTGTTGGTGAAGTTATTCAGAACACTCAGAATCAGAGAGCAGTTTTGTTCTCTTTGATTGTAATAAATTATATATAAAAAAATCTGACGTCTGTGTAAAACGGCGAGGATCAGGATACTGTTGAGATACATGTTCACTACAGTTTATAACTGGCGCTATCACAGTATCTACACTAACCTCCGCCACTGTAGTTTTCTTTTGCTTGTTTTGTCGTTGTCACAGGTTCCTCACTGGATGCTGATTGGTCCAAACCACTGAGGTTCAGACACAAACACAGTAACTTGAAGCCTGACAAGATGGAGTCTCAAGAAACCCCACAAATCCAGCTGCCTTGCAAGAATAAAAAAAACCATTAGAAGAAATTCACGATGCCAAGACAACTCCAAGTCAAAATGGACAAGAGACAGAGAGAACAGGGAAAAAAGTCTCAGGACTAGACTGGAGACAGAGACTGGACGTGTTGGTCTTGTTCTAATGCCTTGTTTGACCTCTTAAACCAAACAGAACATGAGGGAACAGACCTCAAGATATCAACAGAAACCGAATCAAGAATCAAAATCCGGTCACTCATGATCCTGCAGACTTAATCTCTGATCAGACAGACAGACGATTTAAGTTTTAAACTATGATTGCATCAAACATCATCACCAATAAAGTCAGACATCTTGTTCGGAGCGATGCAGAGCTCTGAGAGCTTATTTCCTGAGCGAGCCGGTGAGAGGTCAAAGGTTAAGTTTGACTGGAGGTTCAGTGTGCTCCAACAGCAACGCCCATCCTGTCCCACAGGTCAGAGCTGAGGAGGAAGGAGGAGGGGAGAACAGAGCCGACGGCAACACAATGTACTGCTGACCTCAAACGCATCGGTGACCTTTGACCCCTGTTACAGAAACAAGGACGGAAAGAGCTGAGGAGAACCGTCGACAGCTGGAACACCGTGAGAGAGACGAGGAGGAGGAAGAGGAGGAGGAGAAGTTCACACCGACAGATTCAACAAGTGTCACACTTGAACCACAAAAAGTTGGTTTCACATGGAATTAAAAACGTCTCAACATGTCCTCCATGTCCTCTGCAGCCACCATCTGCAGAGTATAAGAGGCGACAGTTTTTGTGGACAAACGAACAACATGTTGTCTTTCAGGTGATTACAGTCTCATTAAAGGGACAGTTCAGATTATTTGAAGTGTGGTTGTATGAGGTTCTTCCTACAGTAATGACGGTGGACGAGCCCCCAGTTTGGAGAAGCAGCAGGAGAACAACTGTAGGACGCTAATGTCCTGCTGTGGACAGGGTCAGCAGCAAAAAGTACATCAGACATCTAAAAAGTCAATTTCAGGTCAACTTCATGTTGTAACCACAAGTTCACGCGTTCCATTTGAAGGCAGCATCACTCCTGCAAACTGCAGTTTGTCCAACAACCACAAACAAGAACAATCAAAACGTTTCAACTGTGTGGTGAACAGCAGATGAGAGACCGCTGACAACGTAACAATAACACACGAGCTGTTCTGGTTTATGAGAAAACAAAGATGGCTGCAGGTGACGGAGAACAGGCTGAATGTTTTCTGATCAATGGACAATAAAGGTTCCAAAGACAACCTCAGACAGAACAGGTTCATAAAGAGACAATCAATTCAATCACAAGAGAAAGTGAGACGTGTTGTTGGGTCAAAGGTCACGACTGGACTTTAACATGGAAGACACTAAAACACCATATGACCAGTTTTGGCTGAAATTTGTAGAATCTGTAGGTTAAAATGCTGCTGGAAGCTCATAAAATTCAGACAGCCTCCATTTTACATTTAAAAATCATGTTTTTGACTAATTAAAAAAAATAATCAATCGTTTTTATTGATTATTGGAACATAATCAAAACGAGGAGCCTTAAACACGAAACCTGTTGAACCTGCATCCTCCTGTCAGCCATGAAGCTCTGACTGAAGATGAATAAATAAAATAAAGGTATATTACAACTGCTCAGAATTCTTGTTCCAAAATATGTGAATATATTAAAATCAAAAATGAGTGAAATCTTTGTTTCTTGGCTCTCAGGTTATGATAACACGTTTCACAGGATCAGTGCAAGTTGAGCTGGGTGCCAACAGTCCACTGCCTCCCCCTGGTCCTCCTCCTGGTCCTCCCCCCTGGTCCTCCCCCCTGGTCCTCCCCCCTCAGGTCAGAGCTGTTTTTGTGTCTTGGAGCTCAGACGAGCGGCTCTGAAAAGAGAAAGTCTGCCGTCCACTTTTGTTTGCTCGTCCTATCGGCCATCTGCCGGCTCGCAGGACGCCCCGCCACTGGCGACCCCTCCCATTCTTCACAGACAAAGGCCCTCCTCACCCCTCTCACCCCCTCCCCCAGGCAGGCGTGAGGACGACATATTGAAGGAATTCATCAGATTTGAATTGAAAAGAATGTGATTAATGTGTTTGTATGGAGGAATGCCACCTGTTCCCCGAGCAGATTCAGTCATCTGATGGTTTGAGGAGACGTTCAAGGACATAAACATGAACATGTTCTGAGAGAAAAGACTCAGGTGAGCTACCTGAACGTCCCAGTCGGCCATCGTCACCAACATTAAGTGCTTATTATTTAATATTGTTACCGTGGTGATAAAGGTCACCTGATGTTTTCACACGTTTACATGATAAAATACACTCAGACATTACGAGCAAAAAACTTTAGAAACAGGACAATAGACCCTCGAAGCAACAGACTTTTGGTCCAGTGGGACTATCTTGAGCCGTCAAAACAATGAGAAGTCTCCCTGTGGACACAGTGCTGAATCAGCTTGTCTGCAGGGCAGAGGACAGCTAGCTGTGCTAATGCTAATCCTAGGTGAGCAGGACCGAGAGAGAGAGAGAAAGAGAGAGGTTCAGAGTCTATAACAAGTCAGTCTATTGATTCTCTGCAGTCACATGGACACTACGTCTGTTACTATGGTAACTATACACAAAAATGACAGAGACACTTAACAGAAATTGATCATGGAGACAGAACTAGACTAAAATGTCTTTTTTTCCAACTAAATCTCAAACAAAATGAAAAAAAAAACTGAAATAATTAAAATGATCATTCAAAGCCAAGAAATAACTGAAGGGAACCTGCAAAACATGTTGACTCGGTCAAATGAGTCGACGTTTTCTGCATTAAATCTTTTGATTTTGAATGAAGTTTATGTTTGTTTGTTTTTTTAATTTCTGGGTGTAATGAAGCTTTTGTCTCGAGGCCAACAGGATGCAGGAAACAGGAAGTCCAGATCAGCAGTAAATAGCAGGAAACCGAAACACCTCCTGCAGCAGCAGATACACAAACACACACCCTCAAACTGCTGCCTCCACACACTGCTTTCATATTCATACTTATTATGTTTATAATGATTTTACATTTCATACTCTCAGTACATAACCATAATCTGGACTTTACCATCCCATGTTAATTTGGATTAATGTTGATTTTAAATAAAGAGAAGAAAGAGAAAACAAAGAGACTACAGCGGTTATTTCCATCACTGATTAATCTGCTGAGAAATCAATTAAATAAGGGATTAAGTTATTTGACCACTTATTAAACAGATTAATCGATCATCAGAGCAGGTGATCACATGGATTAATCAGCAACTTGTTCCAGCTCTGACAGGACGGTCTGACAGTCTGACTCTCCGTCAGTGTTTCTGAGGCTCCACACTCTGATTTTCCTTCATGTTCCTGTGGCGGATCAAATAACTGTAGAACGTCCAGTAGGATGTGTTTTTGCCGTTGGGATGTGCCAGAACGTTCCCCCTGTTCCAAACTCTGCACTGACGGGTCTGGACTACGCACTGACACAAAAATGCTGTTAATTGTGGAGTGATATAATATATGTAACACCACCCTGACAGTTTCCATGGAGCTGCACTGACTAACACACCCAGGTCAGTGAGTACACACACACACACACACACACACACACACACACACAAACTCAGTCACATGATCCATCAATTAAATCATGTTGGTAATGGTTTGAAAAACAGATCAAACCAAAACTCACACAAGAGAACAAAATGATCATGATGATGATCAACATGTTCAGGCTCCCAAAAACCAGTGTGCACCTGTAAGACCGCTACAGGTGAGCTGAGAGAAACTGAGGCTGAGAGAAGACCAGGACCAGACTAGTGTGAGTCTCACACTGCATAACACAGTTACAGTGACATGCAAACTCCTCCAATTCATCTGCAGGATCCACATTCTCACAAAAACACCCACGGAAAGTAACGTCTTCTTTTGTCACCACGTACTGTACGTGTGTGTGTATATAAGTGTATCATGAGAAATATCTTTATTAAAATTATCAAAAAGCACCGCAGTGCTGAATTTTATCATGTCATGCTTTCAGAGTGCATGTGAAGGGGGATGAGGAGGGTCATGGCTGGGAAAAGTAATAAAAATGCCCAACTAGAAATGACTCAGGTTATTGACTGCATCTGAAGCAGGACGTTTTACATCCAGTCACAGTAGGACAGACCCCCAACAGTCAACTAAACTGTTGTACACGTCTGTTTGGGAGTATATTCAGGCCTTCAGATTTTACCAAGTTAAAGCTTCAGTACCAATAACTGCAACAATTATGTTCATTCAGTCAATATGCTGTTTTTCTTTTTGATCAGTAAATCCAACTTTTAATCTGACAATAAGAACAAGTACAGTGTCACATCTTTGGACGTCTTGTTTTGTCCAGTCGACAGTCCAAAGCCCAAAAAGATTGAGTGCGCTGTTAAATAGATCAGAGGTAAAATTTTCTGGATGACCAGAAGAAACTCAACAGACCAGCAGCTCCTGATAAGATGAGAGCTAAATTCAACCTGATATTGATGCTCTTTCATAAACATTTCTTCAGACTCAGCTCTCCACTGGTTTTGGCCTCAATGATTTTCCCTCGTTGGACTTTTTCTTTGGGATTAGTTGTGCAGCACATGTGGGGGAGGGGTCCTGTTGTGTTTTTGCAGGGAGACGCCAAGGAGCAAAGTGAGCGCTCCACCTCCCCATGGGAACACACAAAGCAGCGGCTTCGATAAGGAGGAGGAGGAGGGGGGACTGGAGCCAGCGACCACTTTCACCCCCCATCAGAGGAAGTGTGCCTGGGCTGGGGGCAGAGAGGTAGGTGGGGGTCTGTTTCCTGTGCTGGCTGACTGGGGTCCTTGTCCTGGCATGGCGGGCAGACGGGCGGGGCCCCCGGACTCAGGTGGGGCCAAGTGTTGGGTTTGGTGTGGCCGCTGCAGCTGCTTCCTCCTCTGGACAGCCTCAAACATCCAGAAGAAGGAGAAGAAGAAGGAGAAGAAGAAGGAGAAGAAGAAGAAGAAGAAGAAGAAGAAGAAGAAGAAGAAGAAGAAGAAGAAGAAGAAGGGGAAGAAGACTGCAGCTCATTTACAGACGCTTCACATGTGGTTCAGCTGATCTTTGCAACTTTTCATCTTGTGGATGTTGATGTTAGTTTGCATTGTTGACTAAAAGCAAACCATGAGGACGGACATGAAAAGCCTTTCTGGAGCTTTTATCTCAGCGTTACTGTAGCGCACATTGTCCCTCGTCACATCCACCCCCAAGTATCATCCTCGTGTCTCCCAGCAGGCTGTTCAGCTGCTGTGATGGATCGAGTCTTTGCTCTAATCGACAGTTAATTGAATGAAGTGTTAGCTGGTGTGGTGGAGGCTGACAGACTCAGGCGGTGCTGCAGAGACTAATCAGATTGGACGGCAGGTCAAATGTAGTTTGGTTTAACCAGCAGAAGGTTATCTGCAGGTCCTCAGTAAACTGTCAATAAATCAGGGTCAATCCAGACTCTTCTTCCCCCGTCTGATTTTAGATTTCCCTTCCTGGATGTTATATCCTTGAAACCTTATCTGTCTAAATTTAACAGAAGCATTTTCAGCTTGAACAACCTTAAGAAAGTTAAAAGTATATTTGAGTATCTGTGTTCAAACACGCTTCCAGGGCTCAGGAATCATTAAACCAAATCAAGGCTTTCTAACCATATTGTATGGACTCCCTGGAGCCCCACAGACCACTGGAGGCCCCACGTCCTCAGTCAGGGGGACCGCTAGACTAAATGATCTAAATTGTCTGCACCATAACCACATTTGTCACTGCAACAAGCATCACTGAGCTCTGAAAGCCGAATTCAACCAGAACAACTGTGAGCTTCTCAGTGACTGTGTGGTGAAGTGTGTGAGAGATGAATGGAGGATGTGTGTGTGTGTGCTGATCACACTCCTCTTCCTCCTCCTTTGTCCTTCACAGAGAGAGGCTAAGAGAGTCCAGACAAAGCAGAGACGAGTGCCCGGTGTCAGTCCTTTCACTCAGCCTCCAGATGCTCTTGCGGGGCCCTGTGGCCCCCAGATCATCCATCAAAACACAAGACTCACTGTCAGAGAGAGAAGCAACATGCTAACAGTGATGCTGTCAGGGATTCAACTTCTGTTTGGCTTCAAAGCACAGTTTGCATCACATTATTAATGTATTACTGTCTGATGGACGAAACTATGAAAATAGATCCAAGTTGTAAATAAGTGGAATGATCAAGGTGCGAAGCAGAATTTTCCAAAAGTCTTAGTGAACCGCAGTCAGCATCATGATGTTCACGTTCACACTCCTCAAGTGAGCATCATTCGGGGCATCGGCCTAAACCACAATGTGATGTACACAAGACCGAACACTGGAAAATAAAGTACACTCCATATGTGATACTGACTAGCTTGCTGTTTGCAAATCACCACGATACATGCCCCATAGCTAAGTTACAGCTAGGTAGCTAACCTTAGCTTAGCTAATAGTCCATCCCTGCCTTGAATCACTAATAATCACCAATATATTTCACGTACTTTGCAGTAATATTTGCTTTGACTTTGGACTTTGTGTTTGACTTTGTGTTGTGGTGGGTGCTAGTCATTAGCAGACTGTTTCCAAGCTAACGCTAGCTAGTGTTGCAAACTGTTGGTGCCATAAAGAAGGTGACACTCAGGAGCATAAATGTCACATCCTTTGGATTTTCCCGGAAACAGACATAGACATCAGTCCACAGGCTAATATAGACAACTGAGAAAACCAGAGAAAGTCTGATTCTTTAAGTTTAAGTTACGTTACAATCTGTTCACATACTGGAAATTAACAGTGATTAATGACATTATTACATACTGCACCTTTAATAGACAGAAGTGAGATCATAAGAGAACTGTGCTGTGAATGCTTCCACTCATAGGCTTGACACAAGTACACACAGTACTCAGTGTCTGGTTTATTAGTACTGAACACCAAGCTAAAGCTAATGCAGTCTGGAGACACACTTATGGAGTATCTTCATAAACACCAAATCCAGACAGAGGATGAATGTGAGAGAAATCCAGTTGGTGGCATCTTAATAAAACAGGTCCTCCTCGTGTGTCACTGTCCATGTGTACTGATGTTGGTGAGGCAGTAACCATCATTTTCTCAGTCAGGACTTGAAATTAAATCAATCAATCAATTTTGTCCTTTTAAATCCAACTACTTCAAAGTCAGTCTTGGAAATGATTGGCTATCATTTGACGACAATTTAGCTTCTGAAGGCCACAGCCAATGTTTTGGTGCTTCCAGTGCTGCCAGCAGATATCTGAGCCAAGACTACCTCTTCTGTGCACCAGTCATTGTTCACAATCTGATTAGCGACTTGAGACATGAGACTGGAGTTGGAGTTGAGAGAGAATGTCTGCAACCAGAAAAGCAAATAAAGAGCTAAACTATCATCAGACAGTAGGTTGTGGGTTATTAGACTGTTTTGGCCATTTTGACCTTCTTCATCTTTTGCTCTCTACATGGACTGCTTACCCACATGCAACCGAAGCCCGCTGAAATATGATTGGTCAATACTACAAACAGAAACCAGAACGCTTCAGATACCAAAATCTTGTCCCTTGTCTACAGATTCTGCATTCAGATATCTGTTTACAGAGACTACTTGAGTGTTACTGGATTTGAGATGAAAAAATAGTCTGTAGCTTTGTGGAAAGTGATGTTGCTGTGTTGCTAAATGAGTGCAGAACTGTTCATCGTCTGCCAGCAGGAGATTCTGGATCCTCCCACTGAAAAACCAACAACATTAAACACACTGATGGTCCTTCACGGGTAATTTGGACACAAAGTTTCCATTAAAACAACATGTGCTGTTTTTCTCTGAGATAAAACTCAGATTAGCTCCAACTGAAAGGAGACAAAGCGACAAACAGTGAATAATGATGTTGGTCCCTCGCCGGATAAAAGGAGCCATATGTTGGCAGAAGAGCTCTGAGCCAAGAAGCCGAAATGGAATCAAACCAGCGACGGATGGAGCAGCCTCAAGATCAGCATCACCGCTGATGGTCGCACTTTATCTGTTTCAGACGTTAGTTTGTCTTTTTTCAGCTGCATGTTGGCCTGCAGACCAGTTCAGTGCTGCTCAACACACACACAGGTAATCACACAGAAATGAGCCGGACTCAGCGGTTAGTCAAAAACCCTGAGTCCAACCACAGAGTAAACACAGGCCAGAGGAGCTCAAACAAAACTGAACACCACTGAATTTGTTATTTCAGTAACAGAAAAGGTTTAGAAGTTTATAATCTGTTGCAGCTGACAGAAAACAGTGAAAAAGGTCAAAAATGTAAAATCTTGAAATGTTCTAAAATTCCTGGATTTGCATCAAATCCTCATCACGTGTTCTTTGGTTCAGGGGAAACTTTCCACCACGTCTGACTGAAATCTGAACGAGTTTTTGAGATATTTTCCCGACAAACAAACAGGACCGAATACTGAACCACATTTATTTATAACTTTTGAGTTAAATTTGGTCAAATCCTGTTGTTTGAAGCTTTTGTTTTATAAAATCAGGTTGTATAAACAAATAGAAATACTGTCACTTAAATGCTGATGAAAATATCTGACACGTCAAAGAACTTTTACTTTTCAACCAACGTTTGGCCAGTTTTAACCAAGTTGTGAAATCTGCAGTGAGGTGGAACCAGAATTCTCAGAGCTTCACCAAACCGAGGCTCTCAGAGGTTTGTGACCAACACTGAAAATTAACAACAAGACAATGACATTCCATGTTGGGAGTGAAGTGCTGCCACATGCAAAAGAGCTGAAGTATTTTGGGATGTTGTTCATGAGTGAGGGTGAACTGGAGCTTGAGATGAACAGGTAGATTGGTGTGGTATCAGCAGCAGTGTGGGTGTTTTACTGGACTGTTGTGGTGAAGAGGAAATTGAGCTGAAAGGCAATTTACCAGTTGATCTACGTTCCAACCCTCACCCATGGTCATGAGTTTTGGGTAGTGACTGGGAGAACTGCAGATACAAGCGGCTGAAATGAATTTCCTTTGAAGGATGTTTGGGCTCAGCCTTAGAGATAAGGTGAGGAGAACCAACATCTGGATGTGTCCCAAGGAGCCAGATGAGGTGGTTCGGGCATCTGATTAGGATCCTCCTGGATACCTCTCTTTGGAGGTTTTCCAGTCAAGTCCAACTGAAAGGACTCTGGGGTAGAGCCAGAACTCACTGGAGGGATAACATATCCCATCTGACTTGGGAACATTTCTGGTTACCCCCAGAAGTAGCTGGAAAACTCTGATGGGAAGGGGGACATCTTGAATACCCTGCTTAGCCTGCTGGCACCGCGACCCGACCCCGGATTAGAGGAAGAAAATGGATGGATGGATTAAAGAGCAAAATAAAAGCTGTGAAAATATGAAGTTCTTCCTCTTCTTCCCAGGTGATGAACCAGGAGACCATAGCCACACTTCTGAAAACCAGGCATGAGAAGTGAATTATTCCTGGCTGCAGTGCACCAAAGAAATCACAGAACAGTCTCCCAAGAGAAAACAAATGACAAGTGGGTCTATTTTATTTTTGGAGACTTGCCTCGACCTGTCCTGAGTAAGTCTCTGTACAGCACATTTTAGACCAGAGTGCACATATAACCAGGGACAACATGACACTATAGTTGTACAAAAGCAAATGTTATACCATTAGTTTGTTTGCAACAGCGCTAGCAGGTTCTGTAACTGTAATGTAGCTCCACAGCAAATACTTTGTTGGTGTCACTCACTATTTTAGTTAGTTTGTAATACTGTTAGTTTTGGGCCAAGAGGACAAGATATTGAAAGCATCAGTAGCAGCAGCCAGCAACCGACCTGTCTGAGGGAATGTAATAAACAAACTTGTGTTAGGAACTGTAATTTGGAGCACTCTTGACAGTTTTAGGTACCACAGGTGTTTTAGCTGCAGTGCACCGCCCGTCTGCTACACTGAATGACTCAAATCAAACACCCACAGTGTAGGTCAGCTGGGTCTGGCTAACGTGGATGATCCAACTGTAACTTTTACCTTCAGTGAGGTGAGAACTGATTTCTGGTTTTGGACAAACTCAGTTTAAACTGTAGACTGTTCATTCTCTATGAACTCACAGAACATTTGATTTATGTATTTACAGACATGTTTCACTGCCATGATGTCAGTAGTTTTTTGGTTTCTTATTGGTCATGTTTTTGTTTCCTTGCATAAGTTTCAAGCTCTTTTCTGATGAAATCTATCAAGGCTTTACTTATGAAAACATTTGTATATTTATGAGTGCTCTGCTCTGCTGTATGTGGCTGCAAAGTCTATAGAAAAAAAAACAGTTTGGACAAAAGGTCTTCAAGTGCGGCTCACACCCGAGCTCAACATGACATTGTTCTACTGGTGCTGTTACGTCAAACATCATATCTGATAGAAATGATTGCCAAAACCATAAGAATAATGAAAAACCCCTGACCTTTACTTTAAGTGCAGACGGTCTGCCAATTGAAACCGGCTTTCAATGAGTCACCAGATGCCCTCTAATTGTTGGAATTCACTCATTTAAAAGGAAACTCAGACTCCTTACTCTGTTTCTTCTGTCTTGTTTGAATCCTTCAACTGTTTTATATGAACAAAGTTTCTCTTGTTGTCCTGAAAACGTGATTAAAGAGCTTCAGATCAGCTGTAAACACGTTCAGAGTCCTTCAAATTCATCTAAGAGGAAAACACAAGAAAGGAGTGTTTGTTTGAGAGCAGGTTAACACTTCCTGAGCTCTAACAGCTCTCAGTGGTTCGTACCAGCTCGGTTTGTCCTCAGAGGTCACAGCCTGCAGCCGCTGAGCCTCAGAGGAATGTGAAAGCTTTTACAGTAAACTCACCGAGGTGAACAAAGTATTTCAAAGACAAACTGTGCAGCAGTTGTTGTTTGTGGGCTGAGCGCCTCGTGCAGAGTCATGGAAATGATCCTGATCTGACAGAGCAGCCGGACTGAGGCTGAGAAAACACCTCTGACACCGATGAGGACCAAAGAGAAGCCGACTGGAATTCTACTGAGCCGAGTCTTTGTGCAGAAGCGACAGGATTACTGCAGATGTTTGCAGATGTTGCACACAGCTGAGTCTGAACGGCACAGGTGTTCAAACAAAGGAACCTGTAGAAAAGTTTTATTTTTGCTCTGTTTTCTGGCTGAAGACGATCAGCTCACATTCAGTGACAGGTGGATGACCGACCAACGGGCCATTTAGATCTCTTCATTCCAGTCAACTTTGTGTTCATGCTGACTTCTTACGGTGCCATGCCATCGTTACTCTGAAACCCCAACGGTTCAAAAAATGTCCCAGCTGTGGCTCAGCAGGTTGTCCATTAATCGGAAGATTGGCGGTTCGATTGGTGGATTGATCCCTGCTCCTCCAGTCCACATGTTGAAGTTTCCCAGGGCGAGACACTGTTCCCCAAATCGCCCCAGATGGCTGTTCTACAGGCGTCTGAATGTGTGAGCAAATGTGGGCAAATGTGCAGCAGCCCCTTTGAACTTTATACTGACAGAGTTATAAACAGCTGATCAACTGACAGTGGAGGACTGGTCATCACTTGTTATTGTCAGTTTGCAAGGTTGTGTAGATCCTGTACTCCTCCTGCAGCCATGTCTGGGAAGGAGGAGGAGGAGGTGGGAAATGACTCATTTCAACCGTAGATTGTATGTTAACCAGGACTGCAGCCTATTTATGATACAGTCTATGGCTCCAGCTCCTTATTTGGACTGTTCTACTCACTTTTTCTTGTGCAATGGCTACTTATTACTCCTTCAACTTTATAAAATGATTACAGTTTGGATCGGCATAGGCACCAAAAATTTGGTTTTGTTTAGGAAAAGATGATGGTTTTGGTTCAAATAAGTATGTTACTTACATCAGATAAGATATATAAGCAGATTTGGAACCGCAGTCGTTTCTTTTAGGGATAACTGGCTGTCAAATGGACTTTTGGTTCAATAGTACATTTTTTGGACTTTCGGGGTTTTCAGAATGGTGGGCTGTTGGACCAATGGCACCATAAAAAATCAGCATGAACACACACAAGATCAGAATTAACAGATCTAAGAGGACTGTCCTGCCAGTTCCTCTGAAGGCTCACTGCTCTGAACGTATGTATGTCAGATGAGATCAGGACTGTCGGCTTCCAGCCAAACTGTCCTGGAGACAAACTGCAGCAACATCTGGCTGCTGCAGGAATTTCCCACCCTGGTTGTAAACAACATGACGTCAACAACACAAACACACACACACACACACACACACACACACAGATTTCCTCTGAGCTGTGTTTGATGCAAACACCTCTGAGGGGTCAAACATCCCGTCACACACTTCCTGTCCTGCTGTCACTGTACAGACACAATGGCCGATGAACAGGAAAGCACAAATGAAGTTTCCACATGTGAGGAACACAGCTGGATCAAAGTCACACCTGGATTTTCATGTTTTAGCTCACTATCTTTGAAATCACATGACCTATTTTCCAAAGCATCCACCACTTTTTAGATTTATTTCCTTCCTTTCTCACAGTTTCACTTTATTTCTATGAAAATGAAGATGCATGATGTTTAATTTGCAGTAAAATTCAAGAACGTGTTGTTTTGCTGGAACTTCAGCAAGAGAACCGCTGTCACATGAAAGCATACCAACAACCTTAAGTCGCTGTCTTACATAAGAGCTGCTCCTCAACATCAAGAGGGCGAGAGTCATCAGAAACCACAGGACACATTCTCTCTCTCTTCTTGGAGAAACTCAGGCTTGAAACAATGAGATCAGAGAGGAGGAGGAGAGGCTGCAGTGAAGAAACTATGAAATAAACTGAGTGACACGGGGAATATGACAGACATGTTGGACATGTCAGGAACCAGATTAAAGCCTCTGACATTACATAGTTTCATGGGTTCTTAAAACTTTTCATCTTAAGGGGAATTTACTCCCACACTTCTGCCTGCAGGCTGCACACTGTAACAAGGCTGTCCCCACCTCTGCAAACATCTGTCTGTGCTGCAGGCTTCCTTTGTGTTAATATTACTAAGCACACTGTCACCATCCTGTGACAGTTTTGAGTTCTGTTAAAATACTGACATCACCATGACGCACAAAAACATCAACCAACTGCTTCTCACCTTTACCTTTTTAACATCCCAACTTTTACTGCCAATATCAACACTGACATTCGGGGCCCCATCTGACACCTGGATCACTGCTCAACTGTCAGTGCTCCATTACAACCAGTGCTGTTGTCATTTACACATCCTGCACCAACACTGTGCGAGTACTTGAGTCCAACTGTGGGCTCATGGGTGTGTTGGTTTACAGTGAGGTGTGATCTTGCGCATTATTGGCTCATTACTATCTTGAGGCAGCAGAATATGTTTGTGCCACTGACCAACAAAAACCTAATCTCGCATGGTCAGACGTTTCTTCACAGCATTCAGCGCTGGAGAAAAGGTCTGGCACCATGCATACTCATTCTGCAATACAAGAAAATATGCACTGCCTTGTTTGTATTTCTTTGAACCGATCAATAAATAAAGTCTGAACATTAGAAAGAGTTGTTCCTCACAACAGAACATCAGACACGTTCTTACCCACCAGAAATACTCTATTAAGTTACAACCATTACATAAACCTTGTACCAGGGAGCTGGTGAGGTAAATCTGTTTAATGTCGGGTCCATCTTATTTGGACATTTGCGTCCTCACATAGAGTCCTCGGGTTAATGTCTACATGAGCTCAGGGTTACAGTGAATATCTGACAGGGACTTCAGTGTTTCCACTATCAGTCAGTCACAGTCAGTTTTTAGAGCCTCAGAAATCCCTGACCTCCCTGACAGGAAGACCAGCAGATACTATCCTAAAATATATCTACTCTTCTGAGTATTTATTATGGAAACTCACACTAACAAGAAAAATACACTGCAGCTCTGGTGTCTCCATCTCAGCATCATCAGCATCTTTTAGTTTTTCCACTGCAGAGCTGTTTGGTGAATCAGAGCCAGAAACGTCTGGGAGCTTCACCAGTCAGCTTCAAGTGTACCGTTACCAAAACCCACTGAGCAAAGACGGAAAAACTCCCCGAACAGAGCCAGCAGGACGACAACACGCCGCTCTAATGCAGTGGAAATAAAAACCTCAACGTATCAGGGGTGATTTTCCCCTGAAGAATCAAAGCTAG
Organism: Lutjanus erythropterus; assembly: GCF_056507025.1. Lineage (NCBI taxonomy): Eukaryota > Metazoa > Chordata > Actinopteri > Lutjaniformes > Lutjanidae > Lutjanus > Lutjanus erythropterus. The sequence continues at coordinate 37,178,384 of NC_139331.1, read as the reverse complement.
AGGGACGGACGGATGGATGGAAGCACAGACGGAGAGATGGCAAGATGTGCCCAGGATATGGGAAATAGGAAAACTGGATGTTTTCCAAAACTGAACAAATCCACTGTAGGAAGGGACGAGTGTGATGAGGTTTTCTTTTAATATTGTGAAGTTATAGAAGAAAAAGTCCTTAGTTAAGTTGATTACATTAGAATATCAAGTGATCTTTATTTAATAGAAATACGAGAATAAAAAGGTTTAAAAGTAACTAAATACATTATGACTTGATGTCATCAGTGAAGATGTAGTTTTAGTCCTGAGCTGAACACTGAATATCTGTTCTAAAAAATGACTGTCTTTTCATTTTCACACACACACACACACACACACACACACACACACACACACACACACACACACACACACACACACACACACACACACACACACACACACACACACACACAGACGACACACAGTTTCACTTGTATGACTGTGGACATGGAGGGCGAGCGAGGGGGTTTATTATGATGTGGGAAACAGAGAGAGAGTATTATGTGAGTAATTGGAAGCAGCTGTGGAGGGAAACACTGATCCTGGTTGGTTGTCGGTCGGGTTGGAAGCTGCTCTGAGAACAGCGGCAGAGTGATGTAACACACTGACAGTTGAGCTGATACACACCGAGCTCACACACAAACACACCAGTCCACATCCAGTATTAGAGACACACACTGATTTGAGATATTTAGCATTTGTCTCTCTTTAAGGGATCATAATGTTGAACAGCTACAACTAGAGGTGTCGACTCCAGAAATATGACATGGACTCAAGTTACAAATTTGATGACTTTAGACAAAATCAAAACAGACTTTCAACTCAACTTGGACTTTAACACCAATGACTATTTTAACTTTAAATCTTTTTCCTACAATATGCACATAAATGCAAAGTTGTTGTCCAGTAAAACAGACACTAAAAATGAATCTGATGCACATTTTGTAACCTATAGACAGAGAGCAGCTCACTCTGCTCTGGTTTAATCCCACAGACAAGACATGGACTCCCTTCTGCACCTTTATTCATGGACAAACTGTACATTCACTGCCACTAGACAGCTTCACGGCTCTGAGCACATCCACCAGTGTTCTGATGGTTTAGGACTTGGGAACTCACTTTGGACTTGTCAGTCTTTACTTGCAGCTTGAGGGCAAAAACTTGAGACCTACTTGTGACTTGCAAAACAATGACTGGTCCCACATCTGGCTACAACTCTGGATTAGCAAGAAGTTTTGTGCAGACATTCATGGTCCCCAGAGGTTGAATCCTACTGTCTGCAGCATAAGCATGGATGTAAAGACTAGATTACTTTGATACTTAAGAAAAATGTGATGATTCTCAGGCAAGTTCTGCAGTTATAAGGACATTTTCTATCATTTCTAAGCAGATTTGTGGACATTTACTTGTGATAAGTCTAATCAAGAAGGTCATACATTATTTACCAGCAGAGACAAATCAAACATCAGTAATACAGTAACAACACTTCATGTTAGAGATGCAGCCCACCATCATTACAGAATCCTTCTGTACTTCCAGTAATCAAATGCACCATAATGGCAGCTGAGGTTCCCAGTACATTTCATGGTCATGTTGAGCTTTTTCCACCACCGTCTGCAGAATGCCCCCTCACCCCCCCCCCCCCCCCCCCCCCCCACACCCTCCCTCACCCCTCCAACATGCTAACCAAAGCCTTTCAGTGCTGTGGACAGATGAGTCCTGAAATTACAGCTGCAGGCACCAAATAAACCTCGTTATGATGAACTGTACGGTTACAGTTCCCTTCATCCTCTGAGTAATCACAGCACAGTGTGTGTGTGTGTGTGTGTGTGTGTGTGTGTGTGTGTGTGTGTGTGTGTGTGTTTCTAATGGCTTCATTTATTCACTGGGAGATTGCTCTATTATTTAGATGCTTCCTCTGCTTGTTTGAAGAAAATTGCTGAATTACAGAATCAGAACTGCCTCTCTTGTCATTATGTTTTTGCTGCTTCATTTAAGACATTTTAAACCTCATTTTCACTTGAACAGACTGAAATCAGAGGTGTTTGGAGTCTTTAAATTTAGCAGTGAGCCGTGCCTGAAGCTCAGCTGAGTCCACAACAACCTCGTCCAAACCACAAAGTGGGGAAAAAAAGAAACAGCAGTGGTTTTTGCCAAGAACAGTGTTGGCCTTGTTAAATTTGGGTTAAAGTATGCTGCTCACCAGCTCTGTCCACTTCCTGTGTTGACGTTGAGGACCGTGGAGCTCAAAGAGGCTTTAATTCACCTGCACGTGAGTCTGAACTGAGGCTGCAGAGTCAAATTTTACAGAGATATAATTTTCTAAAAATTTGGCTCACACATTCTCTCACTGAACTGAATTGTTACATCCCTAACATCAAGATAAATGTCAGCTTTATTCTAGGCTGTGGTCAGTAGTGTACTGTGTTGCACCTGTAACCACACCCAACAGTGATGTCACAGGGTCCTGAAGTGCATCTGAACATCACTGCAACCAATGGATGTCTGCAAAGACAAGACTTTCAAGTCATCAAGTTAGCATCTGGGACACTAAGAGTAAGAACATAAATAAGCTAACAGCTGTTATCTTTTCTTTTGCAGTGATGTAATCATTTTAATTTCAGAACTCGCCTCCCGACATCCAGATGTTCCACCAAAACAAGTTCCCTCTCAATGCTACTTTGCAGCAGCACCATCACTGCATCCAGGGCTTAGCTCCGCCCAAGATGTTTGTGATTAGTTTAAAGAAAAACAAACAAGGCAGGGCGTTCTTTGTTTTATAGCAGAAGGTGTAAGCCTGACCTTTCTCCAGTGCTACGCGCTGTGGAGAGAGGTCTGGCTACGTGAAACCAAGTTACTCTTGAAAGAGCGCAACAAACCCGTGAGAAGAGATTTTGCTGCTTTGTAATTTGTGTCTATCTGCCATTTTACAGCCGCTCCACTCATGAAAACCGCGTATCCATTCAGCAAACGAAAAAAAAAAAGAAAAAAAAAGACAAGCCTTCACGCAGGTAGCTCTCTGATTATGGAGATGTAAATCCCTGCAGGGTTGGACGTGTGTCTGAAAAAGATTTTCTGTTCATGTTAATTCTTTTTAGGACTCAAAGTCAATATTGACAAAATCAAATATCTTATTATTTTGAACAGAAACTCTTTATACAAATTATGTCACTTGGCTTGACCTTTGACCTCCTTATAAACTGTTGTTGAACCATTATCTGAAACTTACTGCAGGTTTGTGAATTTGATTGTAAAATGAGTTTTAAAGGTTCAGTTTAACCTCCCAACAGTACGAGGTGATGACAAAACTATCGTGGTGAAAATTAGATCCAATTAGGTTTATTATCCAGAAGCTGCTTCACATTGTGCTGTAATTGAGTTCAACTCTGCTGAGTCCGATCTTATCGGCTCAGCCTTGAACACACACACACACACACACACACACACACACACACACACACACACACACACACACACACACACACACACACACACACACACACACACACACAAGCCTCTTGTTGGATCAGACGGCTTAAAGTCAGAACAGGCCGGCCGAGCCTATCGCCTTCTTCCATCGTGCAGAAAGCGGCCGCCCGCGGCCGCCCGCCCGCCGTGACGAGAGGAAAAACAAACCACTGGTCTCACCTCCACTGTGTGTGTGTGTGTGTGTGTGTGTGTGTGTGTGTGTGTCCATCAGGTGTTTCACTGACAGTTTTATAACTCTGCTTCAGGTTTACAATGAGGTCAAAGTTACCTGTTTCATTTTCTGACGTGTATCAATACACAAAAATCAGAGTGCAATCCTCACCAAATCAAGTCATTTCACCTTTTTTGCTTTCTGTACATTATTTGTATTGTTTGTTATTTTTTATTATTATGTAATGTATTTAACTTGTGTAGGTAATATACTTATTTTATCTTATTTTTTATACTTATTTTAACCAAAACCATGATATTTTCCTTCTCCTAGTCGCAGTTTTTGTGCCTAACCCTAACCAAATTGCATTTTTCAACATCAACCATGATGATGGATGTCACCTGACTATTGTCGCCACGTCCAAAACTCAGAAAATGTGGCAGGTGTTAAATGTGTGTATATAAGTGTTCAGTATGTTGACAGAACAGAGACTGAACCTGAGTGCAGGAGAGCAGAGAGAAAGATTTATAAAGTGTCTGTGTTCAGCTCTCTGTACTTTTACAGCTTCTAACTGAATCTCTGTGGTCTGAAGTTTAGTTTCTGTCCTGCATCGCTGTTTGTACTTTAAGTTACTGCTGATTTTTCTGCTTCATAATGAAAGCATTTAAATAACAAAATAACACAGCACCTTTATTTTGAAGAATTTATAGGAAATTAAGTTTTTATCCACCATTTTACAGCTACTTGACTCAAGACAAGCGTGTCATCAGTTCATGGTCAGTTAAAGACACACCTTTAAGCAGGTAGCCCTGTTGTAACGGGGATGGACATCCTCGTGGTGTCGAGTTAAATCGAGTCAAGTCAGCATGTGACAGGAAAAACAGTAAAATACTGACATATTGTCAATAAGAACAACATAGATAAACTTCCACCATCCTGAAGTGTAGATAATCCCTGAATAACTGCAGCTCAGTGGTTTGTTCAAGTGGACACCACGGGTCAACAAACGTCCCACAGTCCTCAGTCCCAGAGCCGAGGGGAGGATGTAAAGTGACTCTCATTATCTGTCAGCAGACACTAATGAGCTGCTCTGAGTATTCATCAGCACGCTGTTTAACTGGGAGGTGACATCTGGAGAGCTCGGAGCGAACGCTCGGCCGGCGGAGCGTCACTGACGCCCAACAAAGAGATCAGGAGGATCTCTGCTCTGCCACATGTCGCCCTGATCACTGAGGTATTCCTCTTATTGATCACTGAAGCCTCCGTCACGTTTGACTGATTCTTTCTTTGCTTTTTAATCAGAGATAATCAATCATGGTCAATGTTCTTGATCTTGAAATTACAAACCCTGTTCACATCACAGCATCTCTGCATCACATGACTTTCATCACAACATTTCTGCTCCAGGTTACTTTTATTTAACATCTTTCATACAAATGTAAATCAACATTTCCTCCAGTCTAATATTTTCTGGTATTATTTTGAGGCAGATTAAATTAATGGGAAAGATGTTTTCACTCGTCTCCAGAGTTTGATGTGATTGGTTGTAGTAGCCCGTGTTAGACGTGATCGACTGATGGTTGATCTAAAAGTGAAGCTGCCTACAGGCGTAGAAACCAGCCTGGAGGACACTTTAGGTCCAGTCTAACTAGGACACAGTTTGTGTTTAGTGCTGCTGTTCTCAAAGATCAGGATCAAACTCCACAAACAGACCAACATGACAGACAGAGTTGAGCGTTTAGCTTCAGGTTTCCTCTCGATGTTTATTTCTCCTCGAGTTAAACGTTCTCCAAACATTCCTGTGTGTTCATTTCTGCACAGAAACAACAACAGCAACACGACTGTGGGCCTGCAGCACCGCACGGCTTCCAGCTCAAAGCAAACACGGCGACACAGGCGAGCAGTGTTCGACCCACCGCCACCGCCGCCGCCGGGGCGTTTCCACATCACCACCTGAGCTGCTCGCCTTACAACACAAACAACCAGGTCAAACCACGGCAGAGAGGTGACAGATGGTTAGTAGGGCAGGAAAATAAACATGGCTTCAGGATTTGTTTACACTTTTACCTGTTTTACACCACAGGAAATACTGCTTTCTGATTGGTCAGCAGTTAAGTGCTCAAGGTGAATTAAGTGTAGGCAGCCATAGCAACAGGATAGATGTTTCACGCTCCTCAAAGAAATGTGTCCACAAACCTTTGGCCACTCTATGACGCCACAAACAATAAAAGCTCTGTGTGTGTGCGTGTGCGTGTGCGTGTGCGTGTGTGTGTGTGTGTGCGTGTGTGTGTGCGTGTGTGTGTGTGTGTGTGTGTGTGTGTGTGTGTGGTTGAGTACAGAGCAGACACATTAGAAGCTAAGTGGAGTCCTGCAGAGGCCCAGAAACCTCCAGGGAGGAGAGTTCAAGACCTGAAGCCCCGACACACACACACACACACACAGACACACACACACACACACACACACACACACACACACACACACACACACACCAGAACAAAGACACCACAGGGGCCGGCTGCAGGTTATTTAACAGGGTTTCCCCTAATAGAGACACAGCTGCTGCATTTCTTCAGGTTCAGGTTCTTGCTGTGAGATTCGAGGAAACACCGACTGAAGAAACACTCAGGAATTTACAGTTAACTGTTTGCCAAATCAGAAAAAAATGAAAATAAATAAAGCTAAATTTGCTGTTTGTATCTCCTACAGATGATGAGCTCATAGTTTCATCTGGTTCCCAGCCAATATCTCATTATCAGGTTTTACAAACATTCAAATATCCACATCAGTCACAAAACAGACAAAACAGTATCACTACTCAACAAAACAAGCAAGTTAACAGTCCAGCAGTATCAGGAAGTTAATAAACTGTTCATAAAAGTTATAGTTTTGGGAAAGGAAGCAGGGTTGGACATTAAACATGATCTGATGACCCTTGGCCACAAAAGCTTACTCTGTGGCCACCAAATATTCCATGAAGGAGGCCACCAACTTTTATCTCCACACCATGAGACTTCATCAACACAACGTTACAGTCCCACAAATATCCTGATCCCTTCACACATTTTAGTTCAACTTTCTACAGAAACAGTGAACAGAACTTTTCTGTGTGCTGGGATGTTCTACCAAGAACAAGTTAAAGAACACTGAACTAACTTTTTATAAGCTGACGAACCAAAAAAAAGAAGAAGCTGGTTTCAGGTGCTCTGACAGCACATGCTAAATGTGACTTTAGAAAGTTGATCTTTGTGTTTCACGTCATGCTTCAGAGCTGATGTGTCCTCACGTGTCCACAAAAAAACAAACAAACTTGAAACCCAAACAGGAAGCGTCTCCTTGCAGCTGCAGCAGGTTTCATTCAGCAGCTCTCAGCCGTCCGTCCTGCATCTGGAGGCTGAAGGAGAACATGTCATCTCTCTGCTCGTGTTACGTAATGAGCTTCAGTCTGCTGCCAACACACTGAGACAAACAGACGAGGCTCCATCCTCTGCACCACAAAAATCCTCCACCGACTGAAATAAACACACTACAGGATCTGATGTGTGATTATTCTCTCTCTCTACACTCACATTACAGAGGACCCACTCATCTTCTCTGAGGAATACTGCAGGATTATCATAATGAGGACCAGAAGAAGTTGACGGTGAACACCACAGCAACATTATGTGGATTCCACAGAAAGATATAGACGATAAAACTATCAGAGTCAAACAAACACTGTTGGACACTGCACAAACTCAAATATTACATAATTTAACTGTCTGCTGGGACAGTGAAGGCATCACGCTGCCTTTCTCACATCTGGACAAACACAGCTTCATCAACTTCACCACCGACGAGAAAAGAGACTCACCTGCAGTCGAGTCCTGCAGAGTTTAAAAAGCTTCTTGTTGAAATGTCTCTGTTTTATGTATTTTCCTCTGCTGCGTTCGCTTGTTGTGTTGAACCTGCGTGTTTGAGTCTCGTGTTTCCCGTCCTGACAGCAGGAGGGCGGGGTCCCTCAGCTGGACCCGGACCAGCAGGAGGAAGAGGAGGATTTGTTTCACCAAACCACACCTCAGTCACACAGTGGTGGAGAGGAAGGAATGCAGACACACTAGAAACTGTGTGGATACACACAATGTTGAGGTACTTTCTTTTTCATTTTCTGGCAAATTCATACTTATTTTTCACGTGTCGGACGGAAATATTGTACTTTTCACTTCTTTACATTTTAGTTGCTCCCTGGACTTAGATTTTTATCAGTCAGATCAGGTTTCAAGGACTAACAACATCTTTTTATGATTATACAACTCAACACAACAAAATGAAGTTGTAGTTCCTTAACAATAAACACAAAATACAATATATAGATAATTTTGCCATTCAATATGAACATGAGTATGTTTTGCCAGTAAGAGTCGTATTTCTTTGTTATCTGTGACGTGAGATCATCAGGTTTTCACAAAGTGTGTGTCCTCCTGTAGTTCAGTTATAAAATCAGTTGATCTGTGGAGATTCTCTGCTGAGGCTGCAGCCGCACCGCACGCTCCGCGCTCCTTCACGCCGTAAACTAAGCATTTATTTGGACCAAAGCAGAGTTGGTGAATGTTGGGACAGTGGAAAGACCAACCAAGATTTTTTGTTGATTTTATTGAGTTTGTCAAGTTTAAATGAAGCTGACGATGTTGTTCCCTCTTCATTTGTCTTTTAGAAATGTGTTTTTTGTTTATTTTCATTTTGTTTTTTCTTTTTCATCTTGTTGCATCATTTTTTTTGTCTTGATGTTTGAAGGCGAAACTCAATGATGCAAAATAAAAATAATTAAGTGATGAGTCTGGATTGTTGTAGTTTTGTTTGTGTGTTTGCGTGTCTCCCGTCATGGACACTGTTTGCTGTATGGCTCCATCTTGTTGTGGTGAGGACAGTTTGATGGACCATGATGGAAATAAGTCTTGGACTTTGTCTTCTCCCTGACAAGTTCCTTTACGCTGGTGCTGCTTTTACTACTGTATCTGATCCTTTGTCAAATAAACTAAACAGACATCTGAAAACTCAATTTCAGTACAGTAACAAAGTATTTGTACTTCTTTACTTCCCATCTCTGGTTAAAACAAACGTCTCTTCCTCTTTAAAAAAATCTCTCTGACTAGTGATCCTTTCCATAATGTTGTCAGACACTAACAAGAACAATCTGAGTCTGTCAGAGACAAAAACACAAAAACACAACACTTATCATCCTTCATTAGTCAACAGACAGTGAATATAAAAACATATTCTTATTTATAATTCCTCATTTAGCTTCTATCTGTTTTATCTGGTGACTGTGATGCACATGAGCTCCTGGAGAGTCAGTGAATCTCACTGAGGTGTTCAAAGTTCAGGGAGCCAAACTAGAAAGACAAATCAAAACCCTGTTTGACTGCAGAACACTTTCCTGGACTGGCGTTGCACTCTTCTACTGTGCAGAGACACCCGACCTTCATGGAAGAGACTAGAAGAAAACCTTTCCTGCGTCTTCACCAGAGTTCAGCATCAGACGGTTTACAGAGAAACATCTAAACCAGCTGGATGCATCTTGGAAACAATAATAAAACAGACTTCTGTGATCAGAGGAATGTTTTGTGAAAAGAACGACGTGGTGACTCTCTCATGGTTTGGGCTCCTGTTGTAACCTCAACTATTTTCATAAAGTGATTTTCCTTCTTCTGAAGTAAAGAATCTGAATCCTCCTGAGGACGGACTGTTCTCTCCGACCAAATCCACAGTAAGAAATCATTCTAATTATTAATCACATTATTCTAGAAGTGGATTCTGCAACAACATCCTTTATGTCTTGTACAACAGACACTCGCAGCCTTCTGCTGCCCCCTGCAGGCTGCATCTGGTACTACAGGACACATCAGAGGAACAAATTCTCATTAAAACAGAAAGTGTCAACATCTGAACTTTACTAAAAACAAAAGAAACTTTAACTGTGGCAGAAACACAAACAGACAATTAAATAAAAATTAAAAACACAATATTTACACAGTGGCGTCTTCTTCATGCTTCATGCTTTGAGCCTCACAAGAGTGTCGTTTTATATTAAAGAGAAGTCAGTCATGTCTACAGCTGATAACTCTGCAAGTCACAACACAACAGCACCGCAGGCCAGAGGGGAAATATGGATTTTTGATTTTAGGTGTACTGTCCCTTTAATGTGTTAAATAAAATGTAATGAAGTGAAAAGTACAATATTTACCTCTGAAACGCAGCGAGGTAGAAGTATAAAATAACATAATAATAGCATAAAAATGAATATAATTGGTGTATTTTCCTGATTATCCACAGATATTCTGAAAACTTCCTCCTGAGATCTCTGCTCTCTTCCCATTGGCTCATCTGGAGTCTAACATCACCTGTGAAGGTAGCAGACAGTCTGTGTCCTGCAGAGAGTGTGACGTTTGAAACCATCAGCAAGAAATCATCCCCCGTCTTATACGACTTCAGATTTTATTGATCCAAACGTGTGTATCCAAAATACAAAAACAAAACAGGAGAATATTTTACAGAAAACGTCCCTCTGGACACGAGGACATGACAGGAAACACAAAGACACGCTGTGTGCTGCATCATCGCGCCTCTTCATCACTACTCATACAAAAATAAATCTTCACCATCCTCACCTTCACTGTTTTCGTGAGGTCACGTCTCAGCAGAGTGACTGGTTTTACTGGAGTGGATGAAAATGACCCAGTAACAGTTTTCACAGCTGCTGAGTCATGATTCAGAGACGGTCAGCAGAAACCTTCCTTCATGTGTGACGAGCTGCTGAGTGTTTGACTCTTTGGTACCTGCAGACGATCTGAGGCGGCGTCTCGTCTTGTTTCCAGGTTTGTGTGTGAACCCTGAGGACAGCCGGCGCCTCCTGGTGGTCAGCTGCTGGTTACACACCCTGAGGACCTGAGGATGAACAACAACAACAACAACGCAGTGAGATAAAACAAGAGAAACAAACCCAGAGATTGTAGCTCATCACTGAAACCTGCTCCGCCTCGAAATACAACAACAAAATAAAATATCACCACGGTTCCTTCAGGTTTTCCTTTTCAGACTCATTTCTTCACCTCTCTGTAGATTTGATTTTTCTCAGCGTACAAATGTCAGATGTCCAACTGAAAAAGCTTTTTCTAAATTATTAATGCCAACACTTCTTTATGGCGATTGGTGATTCCAAGTTTTCCATGTTTTGTATCAATCATTAAAAATTATTGGGGAAGGAACTGATGAAAAAGGATTTAAAAATGAAATGTTAAGAGGTTCAGTTTCCTGTGAAACTCCAGCAGTGTTTTGATCTTTTAAAGGTCCAGTGTGTAAAATCTAGGTGGCTCTATTAGTAGAATACAGCAGAAATTGAACACAATATTCATCATGGCTGCTGTAGTTTCTCCTGCAACCTTGGAAGGGTGCAGTGAATTTTCATTTTATTAGTAGGAACAGCTCATATTATGTTTTTTTCTTCTTCCTTTTCTTTGCTGTCTTCAATCACATTTCTGAGGGGTTCATGAAACCTGGGACAAACTTCTATCATAGTGAAAATGGACGTGTGATACAGTTTCCAGCAGTAGGATAATATTTTTTGTTACCTGTGTGCAGCGCGGTCGTTCTGACCCGACTCTCCTCCAGTGTTAAAAAGAGGCTGCCTTTCTCTGTGGGGTTGGAGGTCACGGCGCCTCCTGACCCCACCTCGCAGCTCAGCACCATGATGGGACTCCTCGCCGCCTTCAGGTGGACCTGGATGCTCTCCTGCAACAAACACACACACACACACACACACACACACACACACACACACACACACACACACACACACACACACACACACACACACACACACACACACTCATTCTGTTCACTGTGTGGTTCCATCAGCTCCAAGACAAAATCTACTCATCTTCTGATATCGTCTCATGACGGGCAAAACGTGGAAAATTCTGAATTGATTCAAAAATGTCAAAAATGACATTAATGTAGTGCCCTCTATGGGTTATGTATTAGAATGCAACCTAAGGATTTCACTCAGACTGATTTTGTGTTTGTCAGACGTAGAGTCTAACCACCGGAGGCTGGAGGAGTTTTACCTCGGTGGGAGCAGGAATCTCCAGTTTAGTTTCCTCCGGAGCTTTGACGACCACCACCGTCTGGTCCCGGAAGACTCGGAGTCGGTTGACATCCTTGTGAGTCACGTACGCCCACGTAGAGAAAGGTTAAAGAAAACCACCTTCACTTTTATACTTATTCACTTAAAGAGACAGTTCACCCTAAAATGAAGAATATATTTTTCTGCAGTGCTGTTTATCCATCTGTGGATGCACACAGATGTCCGCTGTGATCTGCGGTGAGAGGATATGCAGAGTTTTCCACGTCATCCGTCATGTCGAAGAGTTGCTGGGCGCAGCTTTTGATGAGTCCGTCCAGCGTGTCCTCCACCTGCTGCAGGTTCTGAAGCTCCCTCAGGAACGTGTGGTGGCTCTTTCTCAGGAAGCTGGAGATCGGATACCTTCCTCTGCACACAGAACCACAGTCAGAGTCACAGAGCACCAGAGAAAAAAAAGAACCATCCAGCCTTTTTAAAATGTCTGAGCCCCTTTATAACACTCCAACTCCAAAACATTCTTCATAACTGATTTTAGAAATGAAAACAAGCTGCCTGCAGAGAAAAAATCAATGTAAAAACTGATTTTTGGGGTTATTAATGGTCAAACAGCAACTTGAGTTTGAACAAATTCAAATTAACAGATAATATTAAAAAAAAATACAACAGATATTAAAGCAATAAAACCTCTTATATTCTGTGTTTAGTCGTGTTCTCAGGTCCCCAGGAGACGTCGCCATCTAATCAACAAAAAACATTTTCAACACACTTCCTTCTTCTTCATATTTACTTTAAAGCTGCAACGATTAATCAATTATTAATTGACTATAACATTAACTGCCAATTATTTTGATAATTGATTGATAATCACTAATCATTTTAGGTAATTTCTTTAAACAAAAAAAATACCAATTGTCTGATTTCAGCTTTTTAAATGAGAATATTTTCTGGTTTCTTTCCTCTCTGACAGTAAACTGAATATCTCTGAGTTGTGGATAAAACAAGACGTGACGCAGCAGAGAAACTAAACGTCAAACCAGAGATCAGAGTTAGAAGCTATCGAAGAACTGAAAGCCGAACACACGAACAAAAACCTCTGTGTCTCTTCTCTCCTGTGCACACAGTTCAGTCTCAGCTCTCTGACAAACATCAGAAAAACATCCACGTTAATGATTTTCTTGGTTGGACTCCGTCTGGGGTCCTATGACTTTTCTAAAGGCAAATTCAAGCACTTTTCAAGTATTTTCAAGTTTTCCCAGCACCTTACAGTCATGATAAAGGATATATTTCTATACATATAATCAAAATGATTAATGATTGATGATTAAAGGTAAACAACACAACAAAGGTTCACGTTTCAAAGTGTAAGTAAACTTCACATCTTATATTACGCTGACATCATCATGAACAGGAGGCATCATCAGGCTGAAACGAGGGATTTATGTTTGTACAGTTAAGAGTTTAGTGACTTGGACGACTCGTATGAACAAACCTCACAGAAAAAAGTCAGAGAAGTTTAAAATAATTCATTAAAAATGCAAAATCCTCATCAACAAAGGGAAAGGGACGTCCTCTGATTAAATATTTTCTTGACTCACGTCCACTGGATCCTGTTGACCGACTCCTTCTGGATGAGTTTGAGCCCCTTCAGGATGTTGCTGATATCAAACACTCGCCGTTTGTGGGTCTGCAGGCTCGCTGTCGCCTGCCGCAGGTCCAGAGAGCCGTCCGGAGCCATCGACAGCAGCGCCATGAAACGGCGAGTCAACACACCCAAAGACACGTCTGGACACATGATCAGAGATCAATCAGCTGATTGTTGATGAGGTGAGTGGCAGAAATCTGGTTGGTTTCATTTAAACTCGTCCTCACCATGTCTGCTAAGATCGTTGGACTCAGTCGGTTGTTTCCTGTGTTGCAGAGGACTGGAAAGAAAAAGACAACAAAATATTTGACTAAATCATCAGTTTAATTTGTTAATTCAGCTAAAGTGATTAAACCTCAGATGTCCTCTCACAACACTAAAATAAAACATGACAATGACAAAAATGATAAATATTAACCATTTCCCTTTAATAAAACAGAAAAAAAAATTGAAATAAAACTAAATATTTTGTAAATTTTTCTAAACTGAAATATTAAAAACAGGAGCAGAAACATTTGTTACCAGATCTCCTCAGAATTCTCCAAACCTCCACCTGGATCCTGGAAATCACAAAAAGAAAACAATTTAATTTAAATCGACTTTTCTTTTTATAGAATCATTTATTTCATTATGACAAACACTTGTTTACTTCACAGATGAAACATTCATCGTCAGCGATCAAACACCTTGGATGTTTTTTCCACACGTTTGTAGCTAACCATTAGTTTTATCTTCTCGATTAATTGGTTAATTGTTTTTGTTGTTTCAGTCGATAAAATGTCAGAAAATGGTGAAAAATGTCCAAGGTGACGTCTTCAAATGTCTTGTTTTTTGATTTTGAAAATCCAAAGATGTGCAGTTTTACTGTAAGAGAGGAGCAAAGACACCAGAAAATGTTCACATCTGAAGGGGCTAAAATCAGAGAATTTGGATATTTTTTAATTGAAAAATTAGTAATCAATCATCAAAAACAGACGATTAATTATTCAGTGTGTATCTGATCCACCAACCGGCACTTATTTTAATGAGGAATCTTAATTTTTGAAACAGTTCTCCTCTCAGTCCCTCACTCTTCTCCTACTAGAACAGCTCAGCCAACCAACAGAGGCTGGAGGAGTTCAGACAACAAGAGACAAAATATACAGTTTGTATAGAAATACAGTTTATATTTATGAACTATATTGAAGCCAAATTAACAAGAAGACTGCCGACATGTGACACCTTTTATCTTGTGTTTCTACAATTATTTGTTTTTCCAGACACATAAGAAGTTGTTAAAATGTCATATTTCTTAAATGGAGTTTGGTGGGATATTTTCTCCAGAGGGTCTCTGTACTGCAGGAAATGGACCGTCTGTCTATATGTAATATTTAAGAACATAAAGAGACATGGAAGAAAATCTAACTTAAGAAAAACGTCTCCAGACCTGCTGCAGTAGATCTCCATCTTCATCCTCTCCCTCCTCCTCCTCCTCCCCTTCTTCCTCAGGGGACTCTGCTCCCCAGGGGCTGCTCAGGTCCAGCAACCCATCCAGGCAGGGCGGCATGATGGGAATGGCGTCGCTGGTGACCCCATCGGCGCTGACGTCCTCGGGCAGGAAGTGGTCCTCGCAGATGAAATGCCGCTCCGTCGGGTCCCGCTTGTCCGTCTTCCTCAGAGCTGCCAGCCAAACCTGAACAAAGTCACCACTGCAACAATTAATCTCCAACTGTTCTGATAATCAATCAATTGTTTTGGATCATCAATTGATTAATTAATCCTGTCACAATCTTGTCAGCTGAAAAATGTCTGTGCGCTCCACATGCCTATTTTTGAAGTCCTTACTGTAATTATTATTTTCATTATTGATTAATCTGTCAATCATTTTCTCCATTAATCAATTAATCTACTGGTCCATAAACTGGTGATAAATGTTGTTATTCAGTTTCCTGTCAGAGAAGAGTAAAGAAACCAGAAAATATTCACGTTTAAGAAGCTGAAATCAGAGAATTTGGACTTTTATTTATTGAAAAATGACCTTAAGACGATTAATCAGTCACCAAAACAGATGCAGATTAATTTAATGATCAGTTGATATTCGATTAATTGTTGCAGCTCTAACACCTACTGGACATGGAAAAGTTAAGTTACTTGATATATAGTATACTTTTGTACTCACGTAGTTCTTTTGATGACTACTTATACTACTAATACTGGAGTAGTTTTTGGTTTGACAATTATTCGTTCAGCTAACTGAAGCTCAGTTAGTCTGCGTCTGTGGACCGAAGCTAACATTTAAGAGGAGACAGACAGGGGACAGACAGACAGGGGACAGACAGGGGACAGACAGGAGACAGACAGACAGGGGAGACAGACAGGAGACAGACAGAGGACAGACAGGAGACAGGCAGGTGACAGACAGGGGACAGACAGGGGACAGACAGGAGACAGACAGAGGACAGACAGGAGACAGACAGAGGACAGACAGGAGACAGACAGGAGACAGACAGGGGACAGACAGGAGACAGACAGGGGACAGACAGAGGACAGACAGGAGACAGACAGGAGACAGACAGAGGACAGACAGGTGACAGACAGGGGACAGATAGGAGACAGACAGGGGACAGACAGAGGACAGACAGGAGACAGACAGGGGACAGACAGGAGACAGACAGGGGACAGGCAGGAGACAGACAGAGGACAGACAGGTGACAGACAGGGGACAGATAGGAGACAGACAGGGGACAGACAGAGGACAGACAGGAGACAGACAGGAGACAGACAGGGGACAGACAGGGGACAGTACCTTGATTCGGGTCGGGTCTGTGGGGAAGCTGAAGAACCTCTTCGGTGTTTGTTTGAAGATCCCTCCTTTTCGGTTAAAGTTCGCCG
Organism: Lutjanus erythropterus; assembly: GCF_056507025.1. Classification (NCBI taxonomy): domain Eukaryota; kingdom Metazoa; phylum Chordata; class Actinopteri; order Lutjaniformes; family Lutjanidae; genus Lutjanus; species Lutjanus erythropterus. Next base: position 37,162,079 of record NC_139331.1, on the reverse strand, counting down.
TCCGGTTCGGACAGCCAGAGACGACACACTTCACCATGGTAACCGAGGGACACTCTGTTGTCCACCTACACCGAAAAGACAACGGCGACAAAGTGTCCCGATCACAATCACGTTAAATACACCAGACAGGGACAGGCGGACGGTTTGTTTACGGCGCAGTGGTTGATCACACCGGAAGTAGATGTGTGTGACCCGGATGCACAAGAATAGAAAGCACGTCCTCTTCTTTTCTTTTTTAAAACATTTTTGTCCCACAAAAAAACATTAAAAGAAAAGTAATTACACACTGAAAAAGATTTTCAATCCAATCCCTCCAGGAAGTGACAGTACTGCGATCACAACATTTCAGGCAAATTCAACCAATCCCTGCAATTTTATCCAAACTCCGCAACTTTTCTACTAATAGGACCAATCAGCCTTGCTTCCCGTGAGTTCCACCAATCACAGCCGTCCTCTGTGCAAACGTCATACACGTACATCCCAATGAACCGACCCGCGTTTTGTTTTATTGTTCTTCTTATGTGTGTCGTGATAATTTTTAGTTTTGACTCAGTTTGAGCTCCAGAATTATTTTTGCCTTTTGTGGAATATTACCCAGGTGCTCTCCTTCATCTACATATGAAGCTTTAATGTTAATTTTTGTAACCATGAGCCTCTTTGGTAAAGTTACTGAGAACTTTTAATGAACTATAGAAACAAAAAAACTGAGCTTTCTATTGCAATTTTCACTTGCTTCTGCAGTTTAACTGCAAATAAATGCTTAAAAACATTGCAACACAGACCACGACAGTCCCAAAAACAGCCCATGAAATCCTGGAGGGACTGTCAGGTCTAACTATTATATCATCTCTACCGAAGTGTTAAAATAACGTTTGTAAAATAGAAATCATATTAATAACTAAAATAAAGCAGTAACAGGTTTTTTACCGTGTTCTGGTTCTGAAAATGATAGACTGACTCGGTGTCGCCATGTAATTTAAATTAAATATTCCGACACGTTCTGATTGGAATCTTTATTTTGACATTTCAAAAAAAAAAAAAGTTAAATAAATGTGTCATCTGCAGAAAAATTAATGTCATGTACAAGTATCTTTCATGATACTGAAAAACCAACTGTTCCAACAAACTACATGTTTTATGACACTATGTTTATCCATCCTGAATACATCTAAGTGCACAAATGAATCTGTACCATTCCCCCAAAACCCAAAAGATTCATGCATCATTTCGTATTGCATCGTGATAGGGTTGAATTGTACTGTATCGAATTGTTACCTATTTAAAAATTTCTAAGATTCATCGTATCATTGAACATGTATTGAGATACGTACTGAATCATCTCAGTTAGTGAGAGACACACCCTTAGTAACAAGACTTAAAAGATGCAACAGGACACAAAAGAGAGCAGGATAAGTCTTCAGCCATTTCAAATTGTTGTCCAGAAAAAGACAAACACTGAAATATCATTAAAAATACCACAGAATACCTACAAAACCACTTTTTTTGTCATTGTTGGGTCAGATCATGACATAAGGTGTGTTGCACAGTGAGGTGCAGGGAAGCATGACGAGACTGGAAGAGGACAAAAACATGAAGCAGGCAGGGAGTTATGCTGCAAAAATTAGGCAAGCTTTTATTGACAGTAAAAAAACAAAACAAAAACAACAATACACTTTTCTTCTCAATACTCAGCTTAGAACAAATCTGGTGCTGCTCTTCTTAAACCAGTCCAGTGTCTCTCTCAGTGCTCTCACATATACAGCATGAACGCCCATCCTGCCAGTTCAAACTGGTTTATCAGGTCAGCTCTGCAGGAAGGAGGGCTGACGAGATTAACCACAAATATACATTGTTTTTCTTAGCTTGCTCATACCAACAAAGCCTCATTTCATTCTTCAGTGGGTTATCATAAATACCATACATTCAAAATAAGCAAATCATTTGAGTATCACACAGTATTTGTCTTAATTACCTGTCATTTCATCACTCATCCTTTGGCCAATCAAATCTCAGAATCCGCCTGCTCCTGCAGCACATAGAAGGACTATTGTTCAGGCGTGTTTCCTCTTTAAGCACCAGCACAGGATGGCCTCCACGAGGACTCAAACTCCGACAGGTTATGACTTTGATTACAGCATGACTTTAATATATTCTTAAGAAAAGTGTGCTTGTAATGCTGAGTACAATTGTTTATATTTCTCAGTTAATATTGAACTAAAAATTTAATAAAGAAAATAAAGAAGTTGTGAGAGAAACTGTCCACTTTGCTTAACAAAAAACAAAAACAAAAACAAGGGTTTAGCAAATAGAGAGGGAGTTGAGGCTTCCTCACAAGGTGACATAAAGGCCAGCACACATGATAAAAGCAAATAAATAGATTTGTATTCATGGCAACTTTAAATGTTGTTTCCACTCTCGTAAATCTCTGCAGAATGTACAGCAGGAACAGCCCATTTTCCTCAGCTGTTGACAGCTGGAGCTCAGAACCACTATTTACAGAACAAGTTTTAAAGCATGACAGCTTTGGCTGACAAGACAACAAACTCTTTCTTTCTTCAGTGCAGAGGCTTGCAACCTGCAGCTTTTGATCCTAACAGTTGCAGGTTGTTTCTCTACACAGGACGAGTCTCCCACTAAGTCAGACGGCACAGAGACACTGAGGAACCACACTTCAAGATCCCAAACCCAGGGTAGAGGAGGTCAGTGAAAGTGGTGTTGATGGTGTATAGGTGAGTCAGTCTGTCAGAGGAGATGCTGTAGAAGGACAGAGAGCCAGCAGGACAGTCCACATACACTCCTACTCTTTTGGAGGTGGAGGACGACAGAGGGATGTTTGTCTTATTGTGCCAAACAGAATAACGGTTATCAGAGCAGAACAGGCTCCAGGACTTAACGCTCCCTCCAAACCTGCTGTCGTGTCCGTCTCCTTTCCTTCTGATTCCTCTGTAAGTCACGGCCACGTAAATGTTTCCTTCCAGCTCGACCTCCCAGTAACAGCGACCGGTCAGACCATTTCTGCACAGCAGCTGAGGCCAGTGGTCAAATCTCTCTGGATGATCAGGATACGGCTGCTCCTTTCTTACCCATGTGACCTTCCTGTTGTTGTCAGAGAGTTTGAGGTATCGGTTTGCTGTGTCCGGGACCAGCGTGAGTTCACAGACGTCTGATCAAGAGAGGAAGATAGAAATAAAGGTACCAAAAAAGGTTATTTCTGAAGAACCCTTTTGTGAAGACAGAGTCCATCAATGATTCTTTGTAAGACTAAAGGTCTTTACACACCAGCAGCAACTTGAATCAACAGCACTAAATTGCATTTATTTTGGAGGTGAAATTTCAACTCACCTGATGAGTCACATTAAGCGTGACATGATTTAGCGAATAAATGATCAAGTTTCTAAAAATAAATTGCACTGTGGCAACAATGCTATAATGAACATCACGTGAACATGACCTGAGGCTCCCGAAATATGTGAAAGAAAGGATCTGCCATGTTGGATGTTTTAGATGTTTTCAACAACACGCAGTTTGATTGATCAGATGTGTTGATGTTGGAACTGAAACTCCAAAAAAATTAAAGCTGCAATTATTGGTCATCGTAATTCACCTGTTGCTGTGAAAACTTTAATCGGATTCATACAAGTTTGAAAAATAATATTAATGCACGGAAGAAAGCGCGTCCGGTGTGAAAAAGGCCTTAATGGTTTCATTAAGAACCCTATTTGGAACCCTTTTCATCAAGGGTTCTTTGTACCATAATATAAAGGATTTCGCACTAGAACTCCCTGGGTGGAACCACTACACTGTAGAAGAGTTCTCTGTAGAATCTCTCATAGGGGGTTCTGTGTGAAACATTTCACAGATGGTTCTAGGTATAACCTTTTATGTTGGGTTCTAGTGAAGTGGAATCTTCATAAAAGACTGTACCAGGAACCAAAAAGGATTCTCCTATAGGAACTAATAATATGCTGTAGTTTTATCATCCAACACAACTGAAGGGTTAATTGTTTTACTCGTTGATAGTTTTTGTGTACTGTCCATCAACTATCAGAATAATTATCACATTATCATAAATCAAACTGAATCCACACTTACACTTTCTCACACCAGATCTGAGTCTCTGCTCTCCATCATGGTCCAGACTGGAAGAAGAAACACAGACAGATGTTGTCCTTTATTAAACTCTTCAAAAAGAATCATTGTCTTCCTCAGCAGGAAGTGAGCTGAGCTCGCCTGATTTCAGGTAAGGCTAACATCAGGGATACCCAGATTGATGGCCACCGATCTTTATCGGTCGATATTTAGTAATATTTGGAGGTTGATCAATGCTTTCTTGTCATTTCTGGTGAAAAGCCCTGAAGTTAAATTAGCCACACTCACCCACCCACAGTTTCGGAGCGCTGCCTCTGATTGGCTCGTACTTGTTGGGTCCATTGGAAAGGTTGGTTAAAGAGGCTCTTTTGCATGAATATGAATACAGGTGTACCTTTAGATTTTGGCATGTTCTTTGGTGTGCTTGGGTAGAAAAAAATTGGTGGTTTTCAAACTTTTTCTTCCAAAGACAAACCAAGAGTCAGGAACATTTCAGTACTTTCATGTAGTGGCATGAATTCACGGTCTGGAGTGACCACACAGAAATTTAAAGAAAAATATGAAAACTAAGTACCAAGCTAAGTCAGCAAAAAAAGAAACCAAAACCAAAGAAACCAATGAGCAGATGTGAAGTACCCTCACATACAGAGTTTTGAGTGTGACAGACTCTAAACTCTGCCAGTGTTAAAACATGTCTGTCCATACCTGAGAGTGTTCAGTCTCCAGTGTGGATCCTTTAGTCCAGCAGACAGGAGTTCTTGTCCATGGTCTCCTGGATGATTGTAGCTCAGGTCCAGCTCTCTCAGATGGGAGGGGTTGGCCTTCAAAGCTGAGGCCAGAGCAGCACAACCTTCCTCTGTGACTTGACAGCCTGACAGCCTGAATATGTATGAAAATTATTTCAGTCAAATACAAGTCATTCCGTTATATTCCATAAAATATGGAATTAACTTTGCGAAAGTGCAGTTTGATTTGATTGAAAGCCTAAACCACTAAACTGGTTCAGGTTTAGGCACCAACATTTTTTGGTTAGGTCTAGGCACTAAAGACAATTGGTTAAGTCTAGGAAAACATCATGGTTTGGGTTAAAATAAGTATGTTACATTCTGTATGTCACATGATGTTAAATACATGGGCAACATTGTCAAATGGTTGGAAACCTTACCTTACAAAAATTAAACAGCAGTTTGGTTAGGTTTAGGCTGTTAATCTAGCCAAACTGCCTAAGGTTTAGACAAAGATCAGGGTTTGGGTAACATCAGTCTTCAAGCTGAAAGTCCTGTTTGACCCATCCATCCACTCCAGTGTCTTTCCTTTGTGGACTTCCTTGCTCTTTACACAGTTCCTGTCAGAATGACTATGGCCACAAGAAGTCGCCGTGTACCACTAAACATAAATATGGTTCTTAATAAATTGCTTGGATGACAACCTATACAGCAAGGGTGGGCTGCCTATTCAGCATTTATAAATAGAATAGAACATTTTATGAATTGTTTAGAACTATGGCTATATAAAGAATGTTGCACAGTGTCATTACTTGTTAAACAGTGTTACGATACCGTTATAATTTGTTTAGCAAAAATTCTGAATCCTGACCTGAGAGTTTTCAATCTACAGCACTGACTCTGAAGTCCAGCAGACAGCTTCTTCACTCCTGAATCTTGCAGGTCGTTGTTACTCAGGTCCAGCTCTCTCAGACTGCAGGACTGGGAGCTGAGAACTGAGGACAGAGCTTCACAGCTTCTCTCTGAGAGGTTACAGCCACTCAGTCTGAAGAAAAATTAATGATTAACACAAACAAAATGACTTGATTTTCATCTATAGCTTGTAAAACATTTGACTGAATTATTAGATCCAGTGATCGATCCACTTACAGAGCTTTGTTGGAGGCTTTGACCACTGGCAGCAGCCTCAGAAGAGCCTCCTCTGAAGCAGAGTATTTCTTCAGGTCAAACACGTCCAGATCTTTTTGTGATGACAGTAAGATGAAGACCAGAGCTGACCACTGAGCAGGAGACAGTTCATCTGTGGAGAGACTTCCTGATCTCATTTGCCACTGAATCTCCTCCACTAGAGAACGATCATTCAGTTCATTCAGACAGTGGAACAGATTTATGCTTCTCTCTAGAGATGGATTCTCACCGATTTTCTTCTTGATGTACTCAGCTGTTACCTGATTAGCCTCTGAGATTCTTTCTGCGTGTGTCAACAGACCTTGTAGGAGAGTCTGATTGGTCTCCAGTGAAAGACCCAGGAGGAAACGGAGAAACAAGTCCAGATGTCCGTTCCGGCTTTGCAAGGCTTTGTCAACAGCACTTTGGTGGAGATATGTTAGGTTAGGGTCATCTCTAATTACTATTGACCACAGTGAGGTCAGAAGTCCAGTCCAGGTTGATGTGCCTGACATTAGATTGACTCCAGAGTTGATGAATGTCAGATGGACATGAAGAGCAGCCAGAAACTCCTGAACACTCAGATGGACGAAGCAGAACACCTTGTCCTGGTACAGTCCACTCTCCTCTTTAAAGATCTGTGTGAACACTCCTGAGTACACTGAGGCTGCTCTGATATCGATGCCACACTCTGTCAGGTCTGATTCATAGAAGATCAGGTTTCCTTTCTGCAGCTGATCAAAAGCCAGTTTTCCCAGAGACTCAATCATCTTCCTGCTCTCTGGACTCCAGTGTGAATCTGTCTCAGGTAATCCATCATACTTGACGCTCTTCAGTTTGGACTGAACCACCAGGAAGTGGATGTACATCTCAGTCAGGGTCTTGGGCAGCTCTCCTCCCTCTCTGGTCTTCAACACTTTGTCCAGAACTGTAGCAGTGATCCAGCAGAAGACTGGGATGTGACACATGATGTGGAGGCTTCGTGATGTCTTGATGTGGGAGATGATTCTGCTGGCCTGTCTCTTTCTGAATCTCTTCCTGAAGTACTCCTCCTTCTGTTCGTCAGTGAACCCTCTGACCTCTGTCACCAAATCAACACAGTCAGGAGGGATCTGATTGGCTGCTGCAGGTCGTGTGGTTATCCAGAGGCGAGCAGAGGGAAGCAGTTTCCCCCTGATGAGGTTTGTCAGCAGCACATCCACTGAGGTGGACTCTGTAACATCAGTCAGGATCTCATTGTTGTGGAAGTCCAGAGGAAGTCGACACTCATCCAGACCATCAAAGATGAACACAACCTGGAACTCTTCAAACCTGCAGATTCCTGCTTCTTTGGTTTCAGTAAAGAAGTAATGAACAAGTTCCACCAAGCTGAACTTTTTCTCTTTCAGCACATTCAGCTCTCTGAAAGTGAATGGAAACATGAACTGTATGTCCTGGTTGGTTTTGTCTTCAGTCCAGTCCAGAGTGAACTTCTGTGTTAAGACTGTTTTCCCGATGCCAGCCACTCCCTTTGTCATCACTGTTCTTCCTTCTGAGAGTTTAAAAATGTCTTCTTGTCGGATTGTTGTTTCTGTTTTAGCTTGTCTCCTGGATGCTGTTTCAATCTGTCTGACCTCATGTTCACCATTGACCTCTGCAGTCCCTCCCTCTGTGATGTAGAGCTCTGTGTAGATCTGATTCAGAAGGGTTCGGTTTCCTGCTTTGGCAATCCCCTCAAACACACACTGGAACTTCTTCTTCAGAGTATACTTTAGTTTACGCTGGCAACGTGTAGTTTGAGTTTCTGAAAAAAGACAACAAATTGACTTAATGAGAGCATGCTACTGAAAATTTAATCACATCACCTGTGTTTATCAGCCCAGACCTTCCTCCCACTCATGGCCTGATTCTTGTCTCTGCCACCGTAGTGCATATGTTCAGGCCTGAAGTTGGTTTTATCCAAACTCTGGTTAGCTGTGTCACTGTAACTGCCTCAGTATCTCTGTTACCAGCCATTCCACCTCCTCAATATCTCTGTCCGCAGTAACTTCACAATAAACTAGTCAACCATCATTTGCCTCCTAGTCTGTGTTCTGCATTTAACTAAACCTGACAGTCTGTTGATCTCTCTCCAGACAAACACAGGACCCTGGTGTGGTGGCACCTGGCAGGAACATGGAATGTCACTTTTCTGGTGGGGAAGGAACCAGAGATCGTGCAGGAGGTGGAGCAGTACCAACTGAATATAGTTGAGCTTTCCTATGCGTAGAACTGGCTCTGGCACAAATTTTTTGCAGAGAGGCTGGACTCTATTTTTGTGACGTTGCCCAGGGTGAGATGCACCAAGTAGATGTGGGGATACTGAGCGTTGCTGTGTTGGAGCTCTCCCTGCAGAATGAGAGGGTTGCTTCTATGTGACTACAAGTCCCTGGGGGAAAGGTTCTGACTATTGTGTATGCTTACACACCAAACAGTGGTTAAGATTATCCAGACTTCTTAAGAGTCTCTGCCTAGTGTCCTGTGCACAGTGCAGTCTGGGGACTCTATGGTTCTGCTGGGGACTTCGGCAGTCACATGGGCAATGATGAGGAAGCCTGGAGGTGGGTGATTTGGAGGACGAGCCTGCATGATCTGATCCAGAGTGATGGTTTGTTATTCAACTTCTGGGCTAGTCATGGACTGGCATTAGGTTATTCACAAGAGTACCTGGTACCAGAGGACCACAGGCCAAAGGTCAATGAACAACTTTGTGGTTGGCAGCGTGAAGAGAACCTCAGTTTGGAAACCTCAGAATATCATCTCTGCTTTTTACAGATGATATGGTTCAGTTCTGTTAGCTTCATCTGGTGTTGACCTTCAGCATGTACTGGAGCAGTTTGAGTGCAAAGCTGTTGATGATGATGGGGTGAGAGTCAGCATCGCTAAGTCTGAGGCCAAGGTTCTTTGCCAGAAAATGGCGGATCGAAGTCAGGCGTCTGTTCCACCCAAACTCCCTCCTTCATGTTTCTCTAGCACAAATATATGACCCTAAGCAATGCCCAGACCCAGACACTTTAACTGCTGTTTGGTACATGGGCAAAGGCATCTTCCCTCAGTCCCTCAGGAGGGACCCTCTCGTTCTCAGAGGGAAGTTGCAGTACAGCATTGCTAAGTCATTAGTCTCCCACTGTAAGCAACCCAAACCCCTGCATAGCTGTATTGTATCTGTTATTGTCATGTAAATTACCTTATCACAATGTAAAAGTGTCACGTGATGCATAAGTGTGTCACAATAAGCTACATGCACTAGGATTTGTGACATACTTCTGATCCAAACAATGCTGCTCTGACATTTTCTGGTCTGTGTGTTTACATCATTCTAGCCAGCTCGCAGATCTTGATAGCGTCAAAGTTGAGACTATTTCAACATGAGTATACACAGGACAGTGTTCAAGACAGATTCATGAACAGCTGGGAGACACTTTGCCACTAATTAACTCATAGAACCAACAACTCTTGAGGGTCAAAGAAGGCTTGTTGTAGGTGCTGTACTGACACACCATTGAACCACCATGGGGCAGTGTGTGGGAGAGAGTAAAGGGCCCCCAAGGAGAAAGAAGAGCACATTGATGTCACAGATCATCACAACTACTGTTCAGTCCCTGAACCGGCTGCAATGGACACGTCTGCATCAGCTGCAGAAGAAGCGTCCAAAGAAACAGAAGAGCTGAGAAAGATGTACAGGAGTTACGTCTCCAGCAGAGTTTGGATTACAGCAGTTTGCTGTCTCTGACACAGACATCTGATTCTATACCAGATAAGCTGACAGTCAAGCAGTATTAAGTTGAACCTGGAAGTGTTTGGGCAAACAGTTTGTTTCAGTATTAATTAAAATTGATCAATATGAGCTTTCAGTTTAAATAATAACAATCAAAGGCAGATTCTTCCAGTATTTGTTTTTTTTTTTTTTTATCTCTCCTTCAAAAACAACACAGTGTAGCTCACCACATCTCTTTCCTAAAGAAGAATTTGAAAACATCATGACTTACCTGTAGGGTCTGGTGTGATGCCTAATAGATTTGCCACTAGGTCATTCCTATTTATCTTTTTCAAAACTATTATGGTCACATCAATAGTGTTTGTAGTGTAGGTTTGCACCATCTGGTCCACTGTGTCAGTCCTGTCAGAATTCTCCAGCCGACTCTTCGGGATCTCTGGGAGGCATTCTGAGTTGTTCTTCTGCAGGTACCACTTGAATTTTTTAAATTCTTCTGCATTCAGATTTTCCAAAGTTTGTAAGAGAGCCTCTTTATGTGTTGCCATCTGTCCTCTCTGTCAAGATCTAGAAGATACTGAAAGAAAATCTTTACTTTAGAGTGACTGCAAGGAGTTTTTAACTGGTTATGAAGACTAGCTATTTCTGTATAGTGATTCTTCAAATCAAGTCAAACCTGTGTTTACATATATGGCGTAGGAAACACTTCTGCTTTTGTCCACAGGGGGCTCCAAAATCAACACAAAATGAAAGCTCTTTGTAGTAACTTTAAATGTCAAAATATTGTTATTGGTGACACTCAGGCTGTAATAATTAAATACAAGGACACTTCTTTTTGCCATTTTGTAAATTTTAAATATTACACTTGTTTTACAACTGCTGGCTCTCCAAAACATTCTGGACAGGTGGTTCTTTGTTAATTGCATTAATAAAAGGATAAATAGCTCTATCTCTGGATAAAAAAATAAAACAACTGAAAATACTCTGACACGTCTGTAGTTATAGGGAGCTGTAATATTCTATGATATGATGTCCCTGGCTTCAGACTTTTCTCAGTTAGTGTAAAACATTTTTCTTTATCCTTAAGGCCAGTGATATACTTGTTTTTAACGATGCATTTGCATTAAAACCTTTACACATCCATATGCATCATGGCTGTCTTGTGTATTCTGTGTTCATTTGGAGCAGGGGTTGTGTGCACCCTTAGAAAGCATATGCATGAATAAATTACTTTAATACAGTATATTGCATGTCACTAAACACAATATAGCAACAAATATTTTTTTTTTCCTAAAAATATTTGTGTTTCATTAATCAAATATGAGTTTAAACACAAAAGAAAGAAAATGCTACTGGCACTCAACATTTTCACTACTTACAAAAAATAATTAATTGGAGCATTCAGTTTTACAGTGTACTAAAGACTGTTCTCCGTCTCAGACAAAGAACTCACAATTTTAAGTCAACGCCCGTGAAGACCACAACTGCAGGGACATGACTTAACTTCCTGTACATTGTCTGATTTATTTGTTCACATGATTACCATCATTAGATGTGAAACTTCCTGCCGCAAATGCAGCCAGTAACTGCAGCTGTGCAGTCAGACCTTCTGCAATTAGATTAAATTATTCTTATTATTAAATTATTAAGAAACTAGATTCTTTTGTTTAACCAACAGTCCAAAAGTCAGAGACTGAGAAATGTCAAAGAAAAGCAACAGATCATCACATTTAAGAAGCAGTAACCCACAAATATTTACATTTTATGCTTGAAAAATGTATGAAATGATTAATTGGAAGGTCCCCAGAAGAATCTGCAGACTCACGGGGGCGGCCCCGGCCGTCATTTTCATAAGTTTAAACTTTCCACTTTCTTATTGAGGTCGGCTAATTGCTACAGTAGGCTGTGTGTGGTAATGTTGTGTTGGGACAGAGGTTTTATTTATGTTTATCATCATGCGTATTAGTTCATTATTCTCCTTATTGCAACACAGACGCATTAAGAGAGTGAAGGAGGAGAAAAGAAAGTGTGTATTAGTGAAAATGTGTGAACTCGACAGCAGACTGCTGTCTAACAGAGTGACAGTTGTCTCCAGGATGAGATTTGTGAAAAAAAAATAAAGGAGGGGACATTTTCAGAACGTTCTTACTCAGCAGGCCTGGAGATTATGAAGCCTGTTGGTTTATTCCTTTCAGATGTTACAGGAACATTTATAGAATAATTAGGAAACTTAGTAAAACAATTCAAGAGATGTGGCTGTGGTTGCCATATTCTTCTTTGCATACTGTGTGCTGTCCTCACGTGGACACACAGGTGATGTGATAATACACACAACACAACAAAGGTTAAATCCTGATCTAACATGTGAATAAATAACATGAATTAAATCCTGCCTTTTTGTTGGTTCCTGCCAGAACAAGACCGGGGAGCTGCCAGACTGGGATCAGCACATATTTAATTGGATCCAGTCCCTCTTTTGTCACAATCAAAATCTTTAAATAAAGTTTGTGTAATATTTAATATTATCTGATAATTACTATATGCCCATATCAAAGAAAGTGGGTATTTGTGCTGTTAGATTGTTAAAATAAGTGAATAAATTCAGAGGTTTAGTGCTGTTTTTAGTTACCAGAGCGCACTATGATGCATGTATGCAGACAGACACTTATAATGTGACTGGTTTCAGGTAATTTAACCACTGATCACAAGTTTACATGGACCATTTTCATGTTATGGGTACACTGAGTGAACCAGTAAAACAAAGAGTGGACCCAAAATGCAGACTGGACAGAGGAAGCAGAGTTCAAAAAAGGATTTAATGCAAACAAAAGCTCAGGCTTACTTTAACAAAGCGGTATCCTCCAAAAACGTAACAAATCCAAAAAACATGAAGACACACAGACAGGGCTCAGGACATCAATGCAGGAGACAACGACAAACTCACAAAGACACAGGGAAACACAGGGACTAAATCGGAAGAACTAATGAGAGACAGGAGGGTAAACAGGTGAAACACATCACAATCAAAAAGAGCGGGAAACAGACAAAGACAGGAAGTAAAAAGCAGACACATGAGGGAGGACCACAACTACCAAAATAAAACAGGAAACAACCAACAAAATCCAAAACCATCACAATTCATCAGCTATAATTGAGCACCCAAACAAACTTTAGACTGACTTCATGAGGAGTTTCATCATGTCTGTCTCCCTGTTTGACTGTCTGTCTGCTGCGTTCACAGACGCTGCGGTGTTTTAGCTTCAGTGATGAGTCTAAAAAACTTAAAAGAGCGGATTTTGTCAGCTGTATTTCCTCACAGAGCAGCGCAGCATCGTTCCTGTGTGTCCTGCAGCTTGACACCACAGGTTGACATGTCCACAGCATTGACACGGAGGAAACTCATAGACAAACAGAACATGTTCAGTTTTTCAGGTTATAAACTGTCTCTTTGAGGCTGTTTGTGGGTCTGCAGTACAGGGACTGTGAGGGGGATAAACTCCACCAGTGATGAAAAATAATTCAGCAGAAGCAGGGATGTACAGCGCAAAGGGTGGGAAATCACTACCCATCCTGCCCTGCACATCACACCATGGGCGTCTCATGCAAACAAAGTTGAGTGTTGGTTGGACGTCTGGTGTCTGTGTGTTTCCTGTATGAAACACTGTGTTCTCACTGTGCTGCCAACAGAAGGCAGCAAGTTTACTCTGTTAGACTCATGCACACGGACATTTCTTTTTTTTGTGACACATTATCCAAGTTATCAACACTAAATCTAAATCTACCAAATCTGCTGGTGCTGCACTTTAATAGTCTTTAACTGAGTCGTGATGAGTCACATCCTTCATCCCGTGTTTATTTCACTTTCTCTGTTGCAGCTCTCATAGTTCATCATTCAGTGAAGCTGATGTGGCTGAAAATTGTTGTTAATAACTCTTAGATATATATTTACCTGCCTATTTAAATAAATACAGAATGAATGAATGTCATGCAGTATTTGTAATGGTATTATACAGACTTCTTTTATCAGCACATATTTTGGGACACAGGTTTGATTTTGACATTAGTGGAGACATAAAAGACTTTTTAGGTTCATGATCAACTTCTGATCACAGTTTCATGTCACCTACACCCTTTATAACTGAGGTGGAATGTAACTAAATACAAATACTTTGATACTGTACTTAAGTAGATTTTTCAGGTATCTGTACGTATTTATTTTTTACTTTTCCTCCCTGCATCTGAACTCAAATATCTGAACTTTCTCCTCCTCACGTTTTCTAAACATACTTTAGTTTTAATGACTGAGGTGAATTATTGATTATTGTTATTTTGCATCATTGCAAACATCAAGACTGATTTTAAACTAAAGGGACAAAACACATAGAACAGCTGATTCACTGGTGGATCCATCAGAGTATATCAAGCATGGTAGATGTAATAAGACAAAAATGACAATGAAAAAAAAACATAATGAGGCGAACAAGATGTAACAAGATTTAAATCTAACAAGATTTAGATCTAACAAGAAATGAAGAAGAGCACAGCAGTTTTCATATTACTGACACAAACTGACTCCATCTACACTCGCTGTTCCTCTTTTATCCCTGTGTGTCACTGAGCTCAGTCATTACTCACAGCAAGTTTTACTGACACAGCAAAAAAACACAAAGCAACGTTATAAAAGAAAAGTTTACGAGTGAAAACAACACATTCATACCTCTGATTTGTCTTTATTCCAGAAACTGTCATCACAGCCTGCCAGTGACAGACGCTGAGTTTCATTAGTCGTCCAACAAACCCTCGCTGACTTCCTGACAGCTTTTGTCATCAAGGAAACCCCCCGCCAGTCAACACACACACAGCAGTCATGCATTTGGTGCAAAACATATTTATTATTTACCAGAGAAAATGCATATTAATCAGCATTTCACTCATGGGGGGAAAATGCTGTTTTGCATTATGTTCTAAACCTGCAGCGATAATAGTTCTGATATCATGACACATTTATCAATCAGAAACTGATGCAGCTCATTGAAGTGCAGAAAACAACTCTGATTATAACGCGTCACGCCCAACACACAGTGACATGTCAGTTTCTGGCTTCATGTCACCAGCTTCCACTGCAAATGTCACCAATAATTCTGTGCTGTTCTCTGTGTACTGTACCTCCGCCTTTTTGCAGCAGCACCGACCGACATTTTATTTTTGGCTTTGTGCAGGTACCTATGTTGTTGTGATAAAAGACAAATGGACCTTTCAGCCCTCAGAGTGAATACAAATAGCTGTTCTGAACGTTCCCTTTGAATCATCAGTGCCGTGAACCTGCAGTGACGCAGGTTGTCCACCAGGTGGCGGTGTTGTAAAGGAAAGCCTCAGTCCATCCTTCTGTCATCCTTTCATTCTGTTGGCTTCAGTAAATGCACACATTCACTGACCTCTGTGGCTTTTTATTCTCTGTTGTTATTTTTTTTGTTGTCTTTGGGTTTCATCTCTATTATTTTTTCTATTAAAGCACTTTGTAACTTTGTTAAGAAAAGTTCTATGCAAATTAAATAAAATATTATATTGGCCATAAATCATTTCTGGTGAGCCTCATAGTTGAGCCAAAAATGCAATTTATTTTCATAAATCATAAAACAAGCATATGATAGCCTTTGAGCATCATTCATCTTTCTTATTCGCTCCATTAAAATAACCGTTTATTTCCCTAGATGTGCAGGGAGGCCTTAGTCAGATGAACTGAATTATTACAAAAGTCTGCGTATACATTTTTGTACATACCAGAAGTTTAACAAGTAACGATTTAGCAAAGTAAAAAAATACTCAATTACAACTTAGAATTCTGTTTTTAAGTAAGTAAAGTAAATTATGTAAGTATTAAGAAGACAATGTACTTAAAGTATCAGATATCAAAGTGCTCACACTGATAGAAAGGCTCCAGTCAGCGTTACATTATTTTATCTATGTATTATTATTATTTATGAATTCACCTGTATACAGCATTTTAACACAATGTTGAATAATTTAATCAATGACATGACATCATAATTTAAGCTAATTATTTTTTTTATATATAAAATGTTAATTTGTAAAATAAATTGTTTAAGCAACATTTCTTTGGTATTAATGAGCAACAGTTCCATAAAAACCTTTCAGCATATTGTAAATCAAGTGGTCTGAGACAGAACTAGACTTCTGCACCTCCTCCTGCCTCTGTTTTCAGCATTTAGGGAATCTGGCCTGTGATGGTAGATTTAAACCAATCATAAGTCATCTAAAGACTGGGTGTTTCTATTGGCTGTTGTACTGGTGCAGCTGTGCACGTACATTCCTTCAGTGAGACCCTGAATCAATGTCGGAAACTCCTGCAGGAAAAATCGCTATAAAACTGAACGGTCAGACAGAAAATCTTAAAAAAGAGTCCAGCTAATGAGCAACATGCTCAGCCCAGGAGTTTGTCAAATCACTCGGTTACGTTTCATTTCACCTTCAGTTGTCTTCATTCATGTCCAACACCGGCCTTTTGCCGAGGACAAAGAGGATGAAGCAGAACTGAGACAAAGAGCCAACAGACAGCTGCACAGAGCCAGGGAGCTCTGCAGGAGAGGGTCGGTGGCAGAGTGGAGCCTCTGGAGGAAGAAACACCAGAGTCACTCTGAAATTGGCTCCTTCATTGGCAGGAGGGGAGCTCAGAGTGAATGTTTTAAACTTTTGGGATTAAAAAGAGGATTTATTTTCCCTCCTGCCTCTCAAACCTCCGTAGCAGCAACCAACAGAGAAATCGTGGACCTGTTGACCAGACAGATGAGAGCTCAGTGCCTGATTTTTGGTTGCGCTGTGTGCAGCAGCAGCCGCAGAGGAGCCGACCGTGCTGTTTGTAGTAAGATAATTAATCTGTCTGTCCATGTTGACTGCTGACCAGAGCAGAAATGTATTTGAAAATCATGTTGTGAGAGTAAAGACAGGAGGTTTGTAAAGGAAAGAATCAACTTCTCTGGTGAGTACTGACACACAATCACACATATGGGGCGCTGAGTCAAAACATGTCATGCTGACTTCCATTGCCACTTTTATTGCAGCTCATGCCTGAGATGGACCGACTCTGGAGCAGGGCCAAAGTGACCCAATTCGCCTCCAAGTGGGCTACAGTCATATCTCGCCGTCTGCAGCCAAACTGTGATGAGCCTCCTTTTCTGCCCCTCAAGCAAGTGAGTGTTGAGATACAGAGCTCGTGTGCAGGAGAACAGAGAGATGACGCTGTTTGTATTTTCTGCTTTACTGCAGACAGTTGATGTCTGTCGGTCTGTGCTCGCTGCTGAGTGCCTGCATGAAACACTTGCTGCTTGTCTGGTAGGAGGGGCTCAGGAGTCTCAACAATCAATTTCATCTACCAACTGCAGCTTTAACCACTTGTGGTATAAAGTAACCAGAAATGGAAAACTGTGCTTTCTTTTAATGATTTTATGGAAATCTAGTTTAAATTGGTGCTAAATCTGAAAACCTGGCTATTTCCAAATACTGTTACTTTCACCATGAACAACCAGTTCTGTAGTCATTTATCTGTACAGCACTAACACTGCACTCTTGCTCTGTGTACCACAACCCTGCACATCAGTACTGCAAATCAAACAGCTCTGTGGATGTATTAAAGATGCAGATTCTGGAGAAAGATGATTGATCGTTGAGTCTCATCTCAGGTCATGAACATTCAACTATCTTACTGACAACTGATCATCAGTCTTCCATCGCAGGTTAGATTTTCATAAAGAAAACAGAGCCAGGAGGAGAAGAAGCCCATTTTTCTTGCAGTGATGGAATTTCCCCTCAGGTAATTTAGGTTGGCTCAGCAGTGCGGCGTGCAATATATTAGCACCATCCTTTAGTCTGTACTTGCAGATTACTTCATTTATGATAAATGAAGTATAACTTTCTATGTGGATCTCACCTCACTGCCCTGCAGGAAACTGAAGCTACCTGCTGGGTGTGAATCACAGTTACACAACGGTGCTAATGAACTCCTGCAGGTTGCCCAGTTCTCTCTCTCTCTCTCTCTCTATACATATATATATATATATATATATATATATATATATATATATATATATATCGTTATTGTTATATAGCACATACACTCACAAAATCAATCACTGATCAGAACTGGTTGGCTTCTGTACAACAACAAAGCTAACGCAGCTCCGCAGTTTACAGTCAGACGAAAAGCAACGTGACAAAACAAAAATCAGTCTAATGTGAATAAAAGTATTTAATCTTTTCAAGACTTTGCAAATGTTACTGGAACAAGAAGATCAAGTCCTGATGGTGTCTTTGCAGGAGTTAAACGATGTACTGTTTTACAGCATCTTCTTTCACTATGTAAGTCTATGGGGAAAAGGCCTCTACGTCAAATTGGCTTCAGAGCCTCCTTCAGGGACACGGACCAAGTTAAAGGTTGAGATCGCTCTTAACACACTGATGTTTGTTCACCAGAACAAGATGGCGGGGCTCAGTGGGAGGAAGAGGAGACGCGGCGTCCATCTTTATCTACAGTCAACAAACCAGATTCATTTGTTGTTTGTTGGCTGTCAACAACATGGCCGCCATTGTTGTTCCAGGAGAGGATTTTTCTTCTTGAACCAACAGCTTCTTGTCTGATGACTAATTTGTCCCGTTTTGAGAACCTGGAGGAGATTTAGATCTGGCAGAACGATTCGTGGTTACATTTGAAGGTTGCGTTTCAAATTTCAACACAGCAGATGTGTTTTTTGTTTGTTTTATAGCATCAGGCTCGAGCTCTCTAACATGTGGACAACAAATATCTGACACAGTTTGTTGTTGTTGTTTGAGGAAAAGCGGTTTTGGCTCCAGGTAGATTTTAAAGAGAGAGTTCACACTGATTTTTGAAAACCACAAATATCAAATGTTTTTGATCTTAAAATGCAGCACACCAACTATTTGTTCCGCCCTTATTTTGTCAATTTAATTATACAGTTATCAATATATCCATTCTGGCTTCACTTATTTAACTCTCAATGTTTGAAAACCTGAATAAACTATTTCATGAGGAAAAGCTGTAAGTATTTCATTATTGATGAATTCTGATTACTTTATTGATTAATCTGCAAATCAGTTATTTGTGTAAAGAACGACTCTGGTAAAAGTAGAAGTTCTGATTCAACTTGTTTACTGCAGTAAAAGTGAAAAAGTTCAGGCTCTGAAATGTCGTATAAAAGTAAAAAGTTGTCCTCTGAAGGACATTTCTACTGACTGTTTCTGTGTAAAGTTACATCTTTCTGTTTCTTTTCGTTTTTAATCTTTAACGTCATTTTTCATCATTAGATCTTTTACATCTTGTTATGTTTTTCATCTTTCTTCTATATCCTACTTTTTCTTGTCATGTCTTGTTGCATCTTGTATGTTGTTATCATTGTTTTCATCTTTCTATGTCCTACGTTGCTTTTAGTTTTGTCACACCCTTTCCATTTCATTTCTTTTTTTACGTCAACCTATTCTGTCATCTAGGTATGAAGACGTGTTGTAGTACACAGGTGTAACTAATAATATTTTTAATATGCTGTATTTGGATTGGTACTCAGAATCAGCTGATACTCAAAAGTCCAGATCATTAAATTGGTATCAGGAAATAAAAAATGGTACCTGAACATGTCTAAATCCATCTTGTCGTTGTTGGGATGTGGATGTCTGGACCAAAATGGTGGACTGACAAAGTGACATCATCGTTCATTAACAGACTGAAAACAAAGGGCTGATCCTCCATGTTATCTCTTGATGCTTTTCATTTGTGTGCGCTCAGGTTGTTTTCATAGACGTGTCCTCAGACGTCTGACAGGCCTGTGACTGATTCTTACTAATACTATAATTCACAACAGTTCAACACCTGCAGCCATCAGCAGCAGGATCACGGCCAGCACATTACACACACGCCTGTACGGAGACTCGACTTGCCCGTGAACTCAATCAACCTGGTGACGTTCGGAGGTTCTGGACTCACAAATGTGTGAGTGTCTTAATCAGACTTTTCATTCTTGTGCAACAAGGAGTCCAGTTTCTGTTCGTATCTCTGTCAGGCTCGTGTTCATTAATGTTTTTGGGGAAAATAAAAATTATTCCACCATCAGCCAGGCCAATAATTTCATTCATAATAGAGATTTGTGGCAGTTTCAAGGGTTTCCCTGTGGATCACCTAGAAACTGCCTGTAAATTTCTCTGTTGTGGTCAGTCTGGCAACAACTTTATCACATGGTGGAGCCAAAGTATTCACTCTGTTTGTTTAAACACGTTATACACAGAAAATTAAATGAAGTTTGAAACAATCAGACAGCATTCAAGGGTTGTTTTTAATGTGTTAAAGTAATTTAAAAATCTGTAACAAAATAAATATCCTGCAATAAAATAATCAACATACGTACATACAGTATATGATGCTAAACATTTTTATCAGAACATCTTACAAAAGCTATTTTACAGGTGGAGTTTTGTGGCTGAAGACGTGAAAATCAGGACAAAATGAAACCAAGAGTTCTGTTCCACGACTCACAATGAAGCACCTGGTTTCAGATTAATAATATGATGAAAATGACAGATCTTTAACGCTGTTTTTATGTCAGCCAAGACTGTCACCTGCTGCTCTTTGGGAGGAAAAAAACAGCATGATGTGTTTTTAATTAAGTGATATCAATCATTTCTTTTCTGAGATGAATTCCTGGGTATGTAATCTTGTGTATAAAGATGTTTAATGCTTCATTCAGGAACAAAACTCTTTGAATGTTTCACTTGGCACCGATAATAAAAGAAACTTCACCGATCCGTTTCAGCGTGAGGAGGTTGGGTAACAGCCTTTGTCACGTTCATCGTTCTCTTTGTAACACGAGTGCAGATTTAACAGAAGATAACAGGAATGAAACATGTCAGATTTCATTGAGAAACTCTTGACTTTAAAATATCTCCGGCTGATGAAACGAGGCTCAAAGTCTTTTAACATCCCGCCTTTATCTGGATGAAGAGAATCTTTATCAGCTCGCTGTGACCTCTGACCTCGCCGCGGAGATTAACCAAGCATCAGGGAGAGAAGGGAACTTATTTCTGTCCATTTCTAAAAAAATGCTGATTTTTTTGAAGATTTGTATTTCTCCCCTAGAATTATAATGTGTAATTCTTCGTGCAAATGTCTGTTTTGTTCAGGTGGTTCTCACCCCGTGTCTCAACTGCAAGCGAGTCACTTTTTTTCACTCACACGTCTCGTGCAACAGAAACACTCTGCAGCTGTCTGCACCAGCTCCGAGCGTCATGTGTCTCAGCTGCATCTGATGGTTGTAAACGTGTTAATTTCGACTTCAGGTCTGTTTTTTGGACAACACACAGGTAAACATGAGGCTGGTACCCAGTAAAAAGGTACTTAATCCACATTTCAGTGAGTTACACCAATCCTAACAGTCCGCTGCACACGTCATACATGGGCATCTCAGTGTTTTTTTGATTTGTCACAGGCATTGAAAAGAACAGAAGGTTCGTCACTGTTACTGACATTTATCGACGCTCTGCAGACTGCACAGAAAGTTTGGCTGCTTATTTGCTGCTGGACACAAATGTGAGGACAATACAGATCTTCATGATCGTGTTCATCACACCAGCATGATGCTGATGTGATGTTTGTCAGCTGTAAACCAGGCTGAAGGACTCGTAGCTGAATCTGAAGATGAAACATGAACTTCCCAGCAACAACTACGACTCCCATCAGGCTTTTGTTTAATACAACGGTACACTGTGTTATTACAGAAAACCTCAGAATCATTGGCCCAAGAGGACAGGATGAAATATCAGACAAGTCAAATTCTAATCTTCTTTGGTTTCCCCCGAGAAAGGCACTTTTTTTCCTGGAAAAAAAAACCTGAGACGGAGCCGAGCGTTCTGCAGTGTTACGGTGGGTGTAAAGGGGCTGTGTAACCTGGTCACAGCTCCTCAGGTGATCACTGGCAGCATTTCACATCACTTTCAGCCAAAGATCAAGTCTCTAACAGGCCACTCTGATCACTAATGACAGACTGAGCTGTTCTGCTGAGGAGAGAACACACAGCTGTTCACAGGTCCATGTATTTAAAGGTTATTTTGATTATAATCCACATGCACAGAGGAAGGTTACACACCGTGAGTATATTTCAGTTTACAGTAAATAAATATTATAGTTCTCTGTCTCTTTTGACATGTTGCAGGATTAAGTAAGACAAAAATAAAACACTAAGACTCTGCTGTGGATTCACCACAATAATGACATCATCATGGTGTTGATTTCTTCTTCACACACTGTAAAAGTGAGACAGATATCATTATTATTATTATTATTATTAACATTATTCAGACAAAGATTTCTGAAGAAAAGAACGACTGACCGACAGCTACAGGACTCTCTTGTTATGTGAAAACCTCAGAACTCCAGTTCAAATGTGTTAAAACTATTCAGGCTGATTGATTGAAAACAGAGAAGTGGAACTGTTTTTTTACATTTTGGCAAAATGAATCAGAGGAAAAAGTTTTTTTTTTTTCTTTTTGGATTTTGAGACTATAGTCAACTTCTTTCTCAAAGTGCAATTTCAACTTTATTCCAGACACAGACTTGAAAATCTGAAAAACCCTTTTCCTTCTCTGATTTATGTTGTCTTATATCTGAGACCAAAACGGATAATTCAACATTATTCTCAACATTTCGACTTGATTCTCAAAATGCAAAATGAAAAAATCCTCTGCATAGTTTTTTAAAAAAAAAACTTAATAACCTTCCACATGTATGATTCACTGTTCATAACTTCAAATTTTAGTTATAAATTAATTTCAGGATGTTGTGAAACTGAAAGCCACTGGATCCATTAGTGTGAACATTTTTATTGCTTTAATAATATTTTTCTGTTTGTGCGCAGAAGAAGAATCAAACCTTTCAATGTAACAAACAGCTCAGATCACATTATACATGTCTCAGTGTCAAAATAACTTATTACATGAGGATGACGACAGCTGCTGTTTGACAAAAAGACGTGAGATTTAGAGAATAAAGTCGAAACCTTTTATACTGTTTTTAGAGAAAATAATATTACAACATTAAGTTACAATTACATGAAAAAAATGTTGTAATGTCTGAGAAATAAAGTTGAAAAAATACAAGAAAAAGTTGCAGCTTTTCAAGATAAAGCTGTAATTTTAAAAATGTTACATAAAAAGTTGTAATATGTGAAGAATTACTTTGTAAATTTACAAGAAATTCTGAATGTTTTGTGCATTAAGTAGTTATTAATAGAAGCTGAGAACAACCACGCTCAGTTATTTTTGAAATGCTGTTTTCTTGAGTGCGGCTGCTAAAAACAAGCCTGGAGCTGTGAGGTTTTCAGCCCACAACAACGGAGCTTCGTGACGCTTTACAGGAAGAACTGACCGTTAAAATACCAAAACGTTCTAAATGTCGGGGGGTCCGTTCTCCCTGAGACTGCTGTGGAACATTCGTCTGCAGCCTCGAGTCACATGTTTGTTTTGTCCCTCAGTGCTTATAAAATCAGCTGAGATCATCCGGAAACAGAAAGGTCACAGGTTCAAGTCCCTCCCTGTGGTCAGTGGTCACAGTTTTATCATCATTACATTAACATCACACACACTGCACACGTTCACACCGTCATCAGGACACAAAGACAAACTAAAAGGGTCCATTTGTGTTGTTTCTCATGCATACAGGACTGGTGATCCTCCGCGGTCTCTCAGGTCTGGTGTTTGAGTGCGTGTCGGCTCCGTTTTTCCCAGAATGCACCTCTGTATCTCTTCAGCTGTTTGTCAGTCTTCCTCTTCACCAAAGCGTTTTCCCCTCTGAGGAAAAAAAATGGAAGAGAAACAGTAAGAGTGTGTTTTATTATTTTATTCTAGGTTTCTGTTTGTGTGTGTGTGTGTGTGTGTGTGTGTGTGTGTGTGTCCTCACTCTTTGTGCGTCTGGGTGGAGCAGAAGCTCAGACACTCGCTGTCCTGAGTGTCCGTGCAGAGGCAGCGGCTCAGGTCCCTCCTGAATCGGACTGAACCAAAACCATAAGGAACCACGTGGCTGCAACACAGAGAGAGAGACGGGTTAAATATTCACACCTCGTCCACCTCAGTGGGACCATCTTTGTTCTCCGCGGTGTGTTCAAAGCCTTCTGGAATTATTTTGTGATTTTACTTTACAGGTGAAGCCACGTTCCCTTCAACACATCCACTTCTGCTTGCCAGCTGTTTCTAGAGTCGGTACTGACCTCAGTACTTTTCTGGTAAGTATAAGTACTGATTCAACCTGTTTACTGCAGTAAAAGTGAAAAAGTTCAGGCTCTGAAGTGTCCTCAAATCATTAAAGTAAAAAGTCGTCACCTGAAGGACATTTCTAACTGAAGCTCATCTTTTCTCCACCACAGAGTCTCCGTCTCTGTTTTATCTGGTAACATCTTTTATTTTTATTTTTTTTTGCATTGTTTTTGTTTTTTCTGAGAACCCTCTTGTGTTCCAAGGGTGTCATGTGGAACATAGTCAGCAGGTTCTAGCAAGAACCTTTTTTAAATTTCAAGGCTTTTATCCAGAACACGCAGAGAAGGTTCTAGAGTCATTTCAAGGGTTTTAAGAAGAACCCAGTCAGAGGGTCCTACTTTATATTACGACCCTTGATGAAAGAGTTCTTCAAGGGTTTCAACAATCTTCTTTCCTCTAAACAAGGGTTCTCTGGATGAAAAGGGTTCTTCATGGGACCTGTAGTCTTACAAAGAACACTTGACAAACCTCTTCTTCAGAAAAGGGTTCTTCAGAAGCAAATGGTTCTGGGTAGAACCTCAGGAAGAACGTTTTTGGAACCTTTATTTCTAAGAGTGTAAAACATACGATGCATTTTGACCAAAATGTGATCGTTAAGATCTGAGAAACAACAGAATGATACAAAAATCTCAAAAAAGTTTTCAGAAACGGATTTTAAATATTTTAGCGACTGTTTATCTGTAATACGAGAAACTTTGTGACCAGGCAGACGGACTTTATTTCCTGCTGAACATAATGAGCCAAACGTAAGCACCGCCCCCATCACAGCACAGCTCCACGCCCCCGTCTGTACTGAGCGTGCTCTGGTTGAAAGAAAAAAAAAACAATGGCGACCTCTGTAATACCAAACTCGAGTCAAAGCAGTGTTTAACATCCGTGGGTTCAAACACACTGACTTCATACAACCACGCAGTCCCATGTTGACACATGACTCTGGCGTGATGTCACCTGCCACGCTCCCTTCCTGAGGTGACGACTGTTAAAGGAATAGTTTGTGAACTTTAACTGCAGTGAATCACAGTGCTGCTGATCCATGTGGAGCCGTCGTGACCGCCGAGGCGACTGTCAGCAGGCTGCAGGTCTGAGGGGCGAATCCACCGCTGGATTAGTGGTGGGATTAACTACACCACAGACACAACTGCCAGCAGATGCCAGCAGCTTAACTGCACCTCATTCATGTCAAAACAGGGATAAACTTCAAAATAAAACTGAGGTTTTCCTCTTTATTGTTTGTAAAATGCATCATTTGAGTCACACGTGTTAAAGTCAGGATTCAGGCACGAGCAGTGAGATTAGATCTGAGCTGTGATAAATCATTTTAAAGTGATCGCACTGTTGAAGGTTTTGTGTTTTTCTTCTTAATCAAACAGTAAAACATCTGGGAGTCATTTCCTCTTTGTGTCCGGTGATAAAATGTGACCCTTTGATCTCAGAGCGTTTCCCCACTGTCCTCCATCAGCTCCTGTCTGTCTGCTCATTTCTGCCACATCATTTATTCTCTCTTTTATTTTTTTAAACTTGTTTGGATTCACTTCCACTTTCATGTCTTCACGTCTCTATTAAAGAGTCAGTGAGTCCCACCTTTAGTTGTTGTTTGACTGTGTTTGAACACAGGAATGAAATATATCAGTGACCTGAACTTCTGAACTGGAGCTCGATGAGTTACGGCTCCTGTTGGACTCCTCTCCTCCTCTTGTGTTTTTGAGGTGGGATAAAGCCTGGAAAATCCTGGAATATGTTCACATATTTTCAATTTCTCCAGGTTGACATTAAATCCCACAAAAACAAGCATCAATATGAAGGAGTCTCCTGCACAGACGTCCTCCTCTAAACATCCCTCAACCCACGGGGGTTAAATATGCAGCAGAGCCCCACATCAGGTCACATGGGAGAACTTTTATACACCACACGTATAAAAATAAAGATGCTCATTAGAAATATAAATTCTCCACAGGAGAACCCTTCTTGGTTCCCAGTAGAACTAGATACAACCCAACATAAAGAGTTATGCATCTAACCATCTGTGAAAGCTTTCACACAGAACCCCCAATGAGAGGTTCTACAGAGAACCCCTCTACGGTGAAATGGTTCCATCCAGAACCTTCTTTGGAGGTTCTATCTAGAACTTTTCCACCTTCTACTTTAGCTGATTCCATCAAGCCTTTCTGAGACAACGCTTCAAAAATATGATGATGCCAACACGGCTAATGAACACATCACTGTTCATACTGGTGGTTCAGGAGCACTTTGAGTCTGTTTCTGGTTCAAACTGTTCACTTCAGGACATAACTAGGCTTTAAAAAGCACTGATTTCTGTGGCTGACAGCTCAGCAGTCAAGAATCTGTGACAGATTCATCACATCATAACTGTTGCTGTGGTTTTCACAGCTATTTGGCAGCTGCTTCTCACGTCTCACGCAATATGTGGGAGCTTCTGCCTGATATATGACTAATGATAGTACAATGTCGCATCCTGCATTTTGACTGGGCTCAAAAAAATGTAGTTGCTGGTCTGTTACTCAGTGTCTAGAAGTGTTATCTCAGATATGAACAGTAGGTAGGTGTGAGGGCGGGGCTCCCCGGTAAACCACCACTCAGATTAGAGCTCAAATTTACAGCAATATTTCTAAAAGTTGCTCAGTCTGTCTGGCTGGAAGTTTGTTTGAATAAATCTGTCCACCAAATGTCAGATGTTATGGAAACTATTTGTTTATCCTGGAGGACGCTCACTGTTGTTCATTAGCTTGTCTTTGGTTTGGATCTCAGCCTTTTTGGATGGCTGGAGAATTCTGACTGATATCAGTGTTTAGTGTCACACTTGGAAGGAGAAAATCAGAAAAAACAAATTAATAAAACTCACATCTGTGTGAAAACCAGATAACAGTTAGACAAAGTATCTGGTAGTTTAATCGAATCAAGATCACTTTTCATAAAGCACAGGATTTGTTTTACTCAAAATTTTTGTTGAATCATACACCTCTGAAGATTTGTAACTGCATCTTGTAAGGTTGTGATACTATTGCTGATCCCGCTACAGTAGGTGGATCAGAACCACATGATAACACACACACAGACTCACAAGGTGAAACTGTACTTAAAGTCTGGACAGGAAGGATTGAAACTGTGATATAATGATCCATGACTGAAATGTGGCACAAGGGTGTAAAATAGGGAAGATAATGGTCCCTTTCCAACTTAATATCCCCTCTTCTACTGGTTCCTTTACTGGAACCACAGCTGTCTTCGAATTGTGCCTTCATTATGATATGAACCTGTAAAGTTTCAGGACGGCATTCAGCACAGTTGTGATGTTACCATGTTTTAAAAATGTGTCCACAGTCAGTCTAATGTCCTGAGGACATGACTCTGGAGCGCCCTCCCAGCTAGTGTCCTGATGATACTTGATTCTGCAGTGTCCTCTTGTCTCGTGTCCTGATGACGTGAGTTTTTCCTCATCACAGGTATTCTTACTTGCTCTTATATATAATTTGGGGATTTTTTTTGGCAGTCTACACCTTCTGTCATTTATGTACGAGGACCTGCTGAAAATCACCAGACTTCAACCCACGTGAAGCACATGTTACCTATTTAAAACAGTGTTGTCTCAGCAGTATGTGCTGCAGAGGAAAAGTGCAGTCAGGAGCTCCGTGTCGCCCACAGCCTTTAGTGGTGTAGTTAGTGATGGTGGGAACTGCCAGTACTGTTTAAAAACGTCTTTATGATGAAGGCAGGAAGATTGCATTTTACCACACTGCTATGTTTAGACTGAACTAACAATCTGAGACTTAGTGAGAGGGTCCCACCGCTGCATGAGCTGTTTTTGGCTCCTCTCTGGAAGCTATTTTGGTGACACCTTAATTAATTTCGAATGTGACTTATTGGCTTGGCATGGAACACACAGTACAGTCTGTCGTAAAGACAGTTTGGTTTGGTTGTCTTGGTTAAACAGTTTGGTTAAATTGTTGAAACCCCTCACACTTACTGGATATGATGTGATTTTTGAATTTTACCAACCTTGTTATTTTCATGACGAGTAAGTGCAATACATATCAACAAAACTCTGCCTAACACTCTGAGAAGTAAGGGTGCCAAAAGGGTTCTTCCTGGAACTACCTAGAACCATTTGCTTCTGAAGAACCTTTTGTAGATAAAACCATCCATCCATCTTCAGCATTTATCCATAGTCGGGTTGTGGAGGCAACAGTTCCAGCAGGAGACCCCAGACTTCCCTTTCCTCGGCTACATTAACCAGCTCTGACCGGAGGATCCCGAGATGTTCCAAGGCCAGTTTGGAGAGACAATCCCTCCACCTAGTCCTCAGTCTGCCCCGTGGCCTCCTCCCAGCTGGTCGTGCCTGGAACTCCTCCCTAGGGCAGCGACCAGGTGGCATCCTTGCAAGATGCCTGAACCAACTCAACTGGTTCCTTTCTACACAAAGGAACAGTGGCTCACCTCCGAGCTCCTCATGGTGAACTTCTCACCATATCCCTAAAGGAGACGCCACCGTCCTGAGAGAAGCGATTTTGGCCGCTTGTATCTGTGATCTTGTTCTTTTGGTCATGACTAGATGGATAAAACTATTGGAGTATAAATATGTTGTTGGTAGAATCCACTCTGTGTTCTAAAAGGTTCCTCAGTTCTTGATAAAAGTTTTTCTGACAGATCTGACAGACCTGGCAGACCTGGCAGACCTGGCAGCATACTGTGAGGAGTTAAGTCCTTGTGGGCAGGTGTGGATCTGACCACAGTGATTTCAGACTCTCTGTGGTCTGCTCTGTGGCTTCGTGTTAAAGGGTTAAAAGTGGCTCTTTAGAGGAAACATGGCAGAAATTACCCTTCGTTAGGAAAGGTGCTCTTTCTTATTAGCTCCACCACATCTAACTGCTCACTCATTGCTTGTGCACACTGAACTAAAATGAAGTTAATTGCTGCCAATTGTGAAGAGAGCCGAGTGCCTGGTTCCTGTTTGAGGGCAGCCAATTTAAAAATGTGGACATCTGGATTAGAAAATGAGAAGAATATGGTTTTGGCTGATAAAATAATGCTGAATTCAGGTGATTTCTGCTAACAAAGTAGATTTTTTCTGTTACCGTCTGTCTGAACAGTTATCATTCACACAATTCTTCATATTATAAACCAATGAAATTAGTTACAGGGAGTCACTTGGTGTTTTCAGAGCCATGATGTTGAGTGGAGACAGATTCCATATTTTGTTTGCGTTCACATGCATCTGCTGCGAAGATGTATGCCACCGTTTTAGTTATATTCAACCTAATAAAGTCAGTGATCACTCAAAGTTAAAAAGCTCTCAGTCAGTTGGTGTGAGCTTTGGGATGGCTCTTCAGGAGTTTTTGACCGTCTTTCTTCAGCGAGAGGCATATTTCATCACAGCCAACTGTTGATGGTAAATCTGTCAAATGCTGCTATCTCCGGGTCCCATTTCCTATTTTCTGAGAAACGGAAAGTAATTTGGAGGGTAAAAGTAGGGGGTAGAAGTCATCATGGTTTCACTGAGGGCTCCAACCACTAGTTGATATGTTTAAATGATGAGCATTATTTGCATTTTGATCCTGATGAAGTCCACAGGACAGAAACATGCCAGAGTTTTTAACCTGGAGATTGGCTCCCTTCTCCAGGTGAAGTTGTTCCACAGTCAAACAGGCTATAAAATGAGAAGAACCTGTCTGAGTGTTCTGACCTATCTGACTCTGCAGGATGAGGCTGCTTAATTTGGACATCACTAGTTTCTACATCATCCTGGGAAGAAGATTAATGGATAAGTGATATAAACAGAGTATAACCAGAAGGATGGGAGTGAAAGCTTGCTAACACTTAGCAGGTGGTTGGATGAACCATCTGTCACATCTAACATCAGCTAACTTCAACCAATCAGATCAACTCATCAAACCAAAGCTGACTGAAAGAAGATTGAAAACATCTTTTCCATCAATAAAATCCTTCAGTGTCGTTCTTTGTTCTTCTTTCAGTGAAGAAATTCTCTCCAGTTCTGATACAACTGATACTATCACAGTAGCTATGCTAACTTCTTCAAGAGCTGCAATTGTTTGTTCGAGACGAGTCGTTTCCATGGACACTTCTTGCTGTTTGCCCACCTAAAGCCACACCCACAGCTGCCAGTAGTCCCTCTGAGGATGCTGATTGGCTCGCACCACCTCTGGTGAGGACCCACACAGATAGCTTGAAGCCTGGCATAATGGATTTTCGCGTGATCTTGCTAATCCAGCTTCCTCGCAAGGTAACAGTTGGGTCATATCGAGACTGGATCATGTTCTCACCACAAACGAGCTCATTTGGGACCAGATCAAGACCACCTCTTCTCAAGGTTCTTGAGAAGAGGCGCATTCCTGTGTTTATGCCTACACAAATACAATGTGCCAAGGGGTTAAAACAAACCAGAGTCTGTTTTAAACGGAGTGAAAAGCGTTGGTGTGAAATCGCCCTTGGATTAATTGATAACAGCACTTCTGTAGACGGCCAAGTTTAACTGAAACACTGCCCGACGAGCCTGAAACCGTTCAATCTTTCTCATGTTTTTGTTTTGACGCTGCCAGTTTGACTTTTTTATATAAAATGTAAGTCCCAGCTGAAGTTGAGAAGTGTATAATTTGGGGTGTATAGCCGTGCTGCTCTGGGTGTCCTGTGTCTACAATACTGTAATTTAGAGTAGACGTGCCCAGAGACCAAACATAAAAAAAACAAATCTGTTCTGACAGCTTTTGCATTTAATCTTACATCAAGTGAACACTGAGTCAGGAAAACCAAATTAAATTTCCTTAAAAACACAGATAAAATATCAACCTTTCTAATTTAAATGTACTGGAGTGAAAGTATTGACTGAATAAACTGAGACAAACAGGAAAACTAGGCAGGTTTAGTAAGAAACACTAGGATCATAACACTTCAACCATTGTTATAATGACTTGTTTTTTTTATCTGTAGGTGAAGCTTTCCAATCACTGATGGTTGATTGTACGTGCATTCCTGTATCCTGCTATTCTCTCCAGACCTGGCATAACACTGAGAGTTTATCTTAGTTTTGGACCTGAGCTGCTGTGTGTGAACGCCTCCCATCCCCCCCCAGAAAACCTCCCAGCTACTGCTGGAGGGGGAAACCCTCACACAGACAGATTATTGATGGCTTCTTATCTGTTTTATTATCACATTTTAAACTGCAACATTGATCACCATGGTGCAGCTTTCCATTACTGTGAAAACAAACTCCGTCTCCTCTCGCTGATGGCACACTCACCTCGGGGTGTTGACCCAGACGATGCCAATGTGGCAGAAAAAAATACACTCCTTGTCTTTCTGGTTCTCACAGGAGCAGCGTTTCTCTCGCCGGTGGGCCGTGTGGGGGAGCTGCGTCAGGGGGCCCTCCTCCGCTGCGGGGCTCATCACAGAGAGGGTAGAGGCTGGAGAGCACAAGAGAGGAGAAGGTGATCAGTAACTTATCTTTACTGTTTTTGTATGAAATATTTTCTATTAATTATACTCATGCGGTGCCCGTTCAGAACAGGCTAATTTCTTAGCCCCTGGAAGTACTTTGTTCTCTATGTTCTCAAGAACCGCTCATCTGATAAACTTCACATTCAACACTGCGCTCCCTTGAGTTCTCAGCAATACATCTGCCAAGTGTGAAGACTATCGGATAAATGGTTCTTTAGATAGATGCAGGACAGTCACACACACAGACGTATAGCTATACAGACCACGTATTGGTCAAATTACATCATATCTACACTCCCACTTAATGTGGTTCCAGTAGCACAGAGCATTCAGGAGCGATGGCAACAATGCATCGTTCTGTTTACTTTGAACTATTTAGCAAACATGACAATGTTATGTTTACTGTGTAGCTGGTTAGCAAACAATGCAATGTTTTGTTCACTTTTTTAGCAAGCTAGCAAAGAATGCAAAGATATGTCAAGAAATACAGAGCAGTTAATGTTTTACTTTCTGGGTTCTGACAGCTCATTTATTCTACACTGGGTAAAAAAGCATCTCCATATTGATTAACTTGATTTAATTTTGGTTTACACCACTAAACTTGGATTTACTAAACTGAGATTATCCTGGATTTAGTCATTTTAAACCTAGTTTTGTTGAGCTGAACTGAAACTTAATTTAATCTAAGCGTGTCTTTTCCTTTGTTTTCGAGGTTTGACCATGTAGCCAACATCTCTCCGCCTCTTCCCACTTTACTGCACTACAACCACAGCATGAGCAGGGAAGTTGTACTGTAACTCTACACCTGAACACACACTTCACATACACTCAGGCACACATGTAGCATACATACTAAACACACACACACACACACACACACTCAGAGAGCTCATAAAGCCCGCAGAGGCCACAGACAGCCTTTGATCGTGCTCTCGGTGCACACAGGGGAATGTTTGGGCGTCTAAAGAGGGATTTAAACGATTTACACGTAGGAACAAAATAACACCTCTCCTCACCATAAATGGTATAGGTCTGTTCTTTATATTGCCGTGTCCTGGAGAATCAAATATTTGAGGTTGTTATTCATGTAAAGTTTCCAAAGAAGCTGTTATTTTGTCCAAGACACTCACGTCCAAACTTTCCCAGTCTGACATCAGTGGAACAACAATCCCAGGACGCTGAGCTGAATGCGGACACTTTGGGTCTTTGTCTTTTGGTTTCCAACATTATTAAAACAATATTAAAAGTTTTATGACCTCAGTTGCTCAATCAGTAAAGAAAGGTAAAGAAGCCAAGAGTCCGAGGTCTCAGCACACTGGAACACATGGAACAAACACGTCCTGAAAGAGCTCCAAAAATAAAAAGTTAGAGTTGGAGGGTAAACCAAACTCAAGGCCCTCTTACGCAATTTTCGACTAATTTTCACAGAATCTCTGTGACGTAATAACAGGCGGTCCATGTTCACAGACAGCTCATGATGTCTGTTTTCTGTGTCTATTTCCCGATGAAGACCATGAGATGTGTTGAAAAGTCAAAAACAGCTGTAAGTGGACTTTGAGTTGAGGTTACTTTGACCAGAAAATGTTTGTGATCATGATTTTAAAAGAAAGGAAGGAAAAAAAAAAAAAATAAAATAACAGCTTTCTTGTTCCAATCTTGAGCCGCTTTTGACACTGGACAAGAAAACAAATTTTATCTCTACTTGATACGCTGCTGTCTGTAACTTCTGCGTTCCTTCTGTTTGACTCCGTCTGACTCAGCATGTCAATCCTGTGCAGCTCAGTTTGTCCCTGTGTGAAGGTGTGTGAAGGTGTGTGTTTCACTGGTATTTCCTCACCTTTAGTAAAGCATCTGAACGGTGGATAAACATTTTACTTCCTAAAAATAAATGTCCTAAATTATTTTGTTTTTTTTTAACCCTATAAACCCCATCGAATAAAATAAATTCATTCCCAGTGTATTAAAGGACGGAAAAATGTCCCGATCTTTGTGTGGCAGATACTTTAAGTAATCATCAATAACTGGAAGTGGAAATAAAATCTTAACATTGACTTTTTCCTCATCAATTTTCACACATAAGCTGTGTTGGGTAACTTATGGGATATCTCTCTTTTATTCTGAAAGTCTGGCGTTACTCACTGATGATCTCTTGTTCTTGGACTGTGAGTGTGACTCAGGAAGCAAAAAGAGAGAAATATTGTGGATCTGGATGACTGAGAACCTTCACAGACATGTTACTACAAAAATCTTTCATGTTCCCCTCAGAATGAATTGTAATAACTTTGTTGATCCTCTGAATTTTTACCTTGCACCATCGTCAGGTCAACATTTGAAGTTTTTCATTACTTTAGTTTAGGTAAACCTGCCAGATGTGTGGGCTTACAAACGTAATGATGAGAAATGTCAGTTTCCATTTAATTATTTGTGGTTCCCTGAC
This sequence comes from Lutjanus erythropterus, assembly GCF_056507025.1. Classification (NCBI taxonomy): domain Eukaryota; kingdom Metazoa; phylum Chordata; class Actinopteri; order Lutjaniformes; family Lutjanidae; genus Lutjanus; species Lutjanus erythropterus. The sequence continues at coordinate 37,128,139 of NC_139331.1, read as the reverse complement.
GACCGTGTTCAGATTCAGGTGGATCCTTAATCATATTAGAACCGAGTGCTGCAGCAGGAGGTCTGAGACACACCTGCTGTTACAGGTCAGGTGTCAGTGTTCACCTGCACCTGTGTGACGCACACACACACGCGCACACACACACACACACACACACACACACACACACACACACACACACACACACACACACACACACACCTGTCAGCTTTCTGACAGACTCTCATCAGGACTGTATCACTAAGAACAAGAAGATGAGAAAGAATAACGGAGCTCGGCACTGTGACTCCCAAACAGCTCTGGCTCTGCTTTTTTCTAAAATCAAAATTATGATGCTTATTGCTTTTTTTGATTGCATTTTTCTTGGCCAATATCCAGTTTTTAAGGGTCTGATTTCTTTCTACAAACTATAACTGACAGAAACACAAACATTTTTTAAATGTTTCAGCTATTAAATAATTGACATTTTCTTACATTTTGTCCAAAAGTGCCCCAGATTGCAGCTTTATTTAATTATTATATTAAGATTATGCATGTAATTATGGGTTTGTCTGTGAGCGGTACTGTTGTGGCTGTGACATTACTTTCTGTGTCGCCGCACTCATTGTGACCAGGACAGAATCAGATATGTGACGCTGACCGGCCGGTCACCTGTCAGGAACAATCACACTGAGAAACGGCCAGTTCTGTTCGCTGGCTGGACAATTTGTGCATCCCTAATTATTGAAATCAGAGAATTTGGACATTTTTTTATTAAAAAAGAAACAGACGATGAATCCATTATCAAGATAGTTTTCGATTAAGTTTTGAGTTGAGTTTTGAACAAGTAAACTCAGTATAGAAGTTAAACAAAAGTCTTAAATGTCGTTTAAAAGCAGAGATGCATGAGTATGACATCATAGTGTTCCAAGAAAAAACACCACGTCTCAGGAATGAAACCTAAACTCCTGTGTGGCTTAAAGAGTCTTGATAAGACTGATAATTATCAGCTTCAGGCCTGACCCTGACCTGCTGTGAGGTCAAACATCACACAGATTCTCACTGTTTAGAAAAAGACATGAGGTCTGATGAATGGGCTGTTTGTTGGAGCAGGAATGTTACAAAAAGGACCAGAAAACTGTAATTAATAAAAATTAAGACATTTTATTCTCCAGATTGGATGCACATTTAAAAAACGAACTCTGACTGAGTTTGTTTTGCAGCCGAACACACAGAAAACAAACACAACCTTCCAGGAAGTTTGCACGGTCACTTTCCGCCCTGCCAAGCCAAACTCAGCTGAACTGAGGCATTTTGTTCTGATGCTGAAGAGAATGTGACGGGTTTTTAATCCATTTAGCACGCAGATGTCACGCTCTTCATCCACGGTCATCACATATCCTCCAACAAACACACACAAAAACACAAAACCCTCTGTAATATCTTGGTAGGAGCCACCAGGTAGAACAGAGACCTGACTTACAAGGTTAAACAAGCAGACTGCAGCCAATATGGAGCAGCTGCACCTGCAAAAATGAGTCTAGCAGTCAAAGTTGGAGCCATTGACTGTACATTATATAGGTTTGTAATCATGATTAATATTTGATTTCTATGGCTGAAGTAAGTTGTTTCCCTCTGCCTCCTCCCCAGACACAGCAGAGACAAGCAGGCTGCAGGAGCTCTGCAGGAACACAGAGTGAATGCAACCTCGTAAACTGACAAGAACAACTGAGGATGAGTCGTCCACTGTCAGTGGATCAGCTGTTTATAACTCTGGTCAGCTGTCGATTTTAATTTCAGCCTCATAACCTGAAAACAAAAGATAAGTTAATTTCTTAATTAAAAATGGCTGACCTCCTGTTGCGTTTAGGGTTTGGTTGTCTGTGCACGATACATGTGCTTGCATATTGCACATGTAGGTGCCGCAGTAGTCTGACACACAGGATGCACAGTGCAGGTATAAGACCTGCCACTGGCTGCGGTTTTGCAGTGTTCATTATCTGCATTTTCAAAAAAGAACAGTTGCGGCCTACACTGTTAACACTGAAAACAGCAAATCAGCGCCTGGGACGCTAATAGTATGAACATAAACAAGCTAATGGCCATTATCTTTTCTTTAGCAATGATGTAGTCACTTTAATACCAGAGCTCGCCTCCTGACGTGCAAATGTTCCACTGAAACAAGTTTCCCCTCAGCACCGTTTTGCAGCAGCACCGTCGCTGCATCCTGGGCTTAGCTCCGCCCAAGATGTTTGTGACTGGTTTAAAGAAATGCAAACAAAGCAGGGCAAGTTTTCCCTCATGGCAGAATGTGTGTGTGTGGAGCCTGACCTTTGTCCAGAGCTGAGCGCTGTGCAGAGACGTCTGACTATCCGAGATCATCGGCAAAACCTATGTCAGATGAAAGTTTTCACTGCGACTGAAGAAAGAAAGACAGGATGGACCTCGCACTGGTCGGTGCTCTGGCCTTAATAAAACCATCCTTAACACTTAAATTAAATTAACTTAAATTAAATTCAGAAAATTCTCGTTTATTTAATGGTCTTACTGCCTGGCATTTGGTCTTTGTGCCCTAAAAAATGATGAAATCCCAGCCCCCAGGCTGTTTTCCAGCCTTTATCCTAAAGCTAAACAAATAGCTGTTGGTTAGTTTCATGTTTATTTAACACAGTGGAAACCATCCTCTCATCTGTCCAACAGAAAGTGGTCTAGAGATTTTTCTGTGACTATGATATGAGTACATAAGTCTTCCCAAACTTTACTTGACACACTCCGACCTTTGACTCTGTCTACAGATGTTGGACATGCAGCTGTGAAGTGCGGTGCATCTAAAACTCCATATTTCATAAATCAAACAGTGCTCAGCTCATCATTTATCAGTCAGCAGGTTTATCAGCAGAGAAAAGCTGAACTTTTCAGTCATCAGCTCTGAACACCTGTCATGTTATCCTCATCAACATCATGTAATATCCTGATGGAGAGTTTAATATCTTGTCTGTCTTGTTTTTGGCAGTTCTTCACTCGGCTGTTAGTATCTGATAAGAGCTCCGGTCTGGCAGTAACAGTAACCTGTGAACCTGTGAGGCAGCTTCTTTAATAACTTCCATCTCACCTGAGTCATCGCACGTGGAGCCGAACAGCCATTAACTCAACAAATGACTCCAGAAATGAGAAGCAGCAGTTTGACTTCAGAGACACATGACATCATTATAACCATGTGCAGGTGCTTGTGGCGAGCGTGTGCGTGTCTGCACGAGAGAACGCGATGTGTGTAACACAGGAACACCCATGAAGCAGATTAAGGGTCATGGAAGGAAGCACATGGCTCATTGTTTTCAGATTTTTTAAAGGAGCAGATCAATTGAAACCGATTTTACATCTGGATGTTCTGTTCTGATGCGTCTGCAAGTTGTTTGGTGTGTTACGCCGTTTACTGTGAAGGAGGTCATCTGGGGATGAACGCAACTCAGAAAATGCATCTGCTGATATGAGACGGAGAGAAATAATCAGATTAAAAGCTTTGCACCTGAACATTTTTAAAATCTAGACATTTTAAAACTTTCACCTGCTGTTTGAGCTATTATTAAATTACATTTTAGCATTTTTTTTAAAATCTAGATTATGAAAATAACCCTGAAACAAGGCTGTAAATAGTCAAAGAAACCAGGTTTATTGTGTGTCAATTGATTTCTGATAATTTAATATTATTATAATTTATTAATATTATAACAAATTTCTTAGAGAGTTTGCACATCAGTATCAATTAGGGCGGGTCAGACATTATTTCTAAACCTCGAGGTGAAAAACTTATCACATATGTATTGATCTGTACGTCACATCAGTATCTGGCTCAACAATGAAAAAACATTTTATATTCTGTAACATCTTATATCTTTTACTGAAAAACAGTTAAAAAATAAAATATGCTGCTTATCCTAATTTGTGTCTGATGAAGCGTTTTCTTTCCTGTGATGCTGCTGGACTTCAGTGTCTCTGGGGGCGTCACAGTTCAAAAGAACATTTTTATAACTTTATTCATTTATTTGAGTGAAAGTGGATCAGATTTTATAGAGAAAATATTTTCTTGTTTCCTGTCTGATGTCCTCTGGCTGCTCAGCTTTCACCAGGAAATTTTAATAAATAAATAAATTAATTAATTAACTAACTATTATTTGAATTCTAATAATTTAATTACGTCATCTTGTTGCAGTGGTTTAATGGTTTTCTGACTGGAGAATTGGACCCACCGACTGCATCCAATCCAATCACAACAGAAACAAGCATTCATTTGCATTTTTTGTTGCTGATTTACTCAGAATTTTTTAAAATTTGCAACAGATTTAGATGGAAGCACAGCCACTGGCAGAAGCTGCACTTGTTTAAAATCTGTGTAAAGTAATCACCTCCGTCAAAACAGAAAACAGCTGATAGGAACACGACGTCTGGCTGCTCAGAACAAGTGAACTGAAGTAACAAGCTGCTTCATTTTCAGCTTACAACTGAAGACACAGTCGGGGTTCGGTTCTGTGCAGCTAAATGAGTCCTCTGCCAGCAGATCACGCTGCTTCTGGACCAAATGTCTAATACCACCTGACCATCGCCTGCCACCAACAGACCACAGTGAGAGCTCGAACAATGTGAAGAACAATCGTGGTAAATGTTTAATTCTTCGCTCAGAGCCGTCAGTGGTTTCCGTGTCGCTGCGGTCAGTACTGCGGCGGTTTCCAGCAGCTGTGTGTGACAGCACAGATCAAGAGAACAGAGACGTTAAAGCAAACAACACAGACTCTTAACTTCATGTTCACAGTCTGCTGATGGACGTCAAGAGGAGAGAAACCACATAGAACAACACAGTTCCTCTGGTTATAGAAGCCACATCGTGTTTGACCAAATAATGAAGGAATTTAAAGTTCACTCAAGCCAACGAGAAAAAACATAAATCTCAACAGGAATTTGGGGAAACTGGAGCTGGAGTTAAACTGTTTTGTAACAACTTTAAAAAGCTGAGATTCTATACTAATATGATTCATTTTAATCTATATTTTAAATAGTTTTGGCCCATTGGTGCAACGGCTGCCATTGTTTTCCATTTTCAGTGAAGGAGCGAAATGTCCTTGTTGAGGGCAATCAACAACTGCTGGGCTTAAAAACGAGGTTTACCTGGACTGTTGCAGGCCACATTTTGGCCTCTGTCATGGATCAAACACTGACATGAGACTGACTGAGAACTACCTTGGATATGTGCCATGCTCCCTCTGTATGGGAGTGAATGTGACATTAGACTGAAAGTTGGCAGTTTATTGTTTCTTCTCTAAAGGTGATGAATCATACTTTATGGAGGTTAGGTTCCCTTCTCCAGTTTTGGCACCTGTTCAATCCTGTCAGCAGCCCTCATAGTGCTGAATGCTTCCTCCTCTCATAACTTCATTGAGTGTTTTCTGGCCACTCAGTGCAGGTATTTGAGCACCGGCGCCTGTAAGCTTGCATACTTTGTGTACATGTGCAAGTATTCATGCAAATGTCTGTTAGTGTGCATCTGTGGCTCCAGAAAAAAATGTGGGAAACCTCAAGAGGGCAAAGCCCCACACTGCCCAGGCTCCTACAGTGTTTGGAGACTGCCAAGGCAAAGTTTAATTTCTGTTCAGTTATGAGAGAGTCTGCCCGGCTCCACAGGGTTTGACAATATCTGACAATATACAGGCGGATGAGCTGCCTAATCCAGGAGCTGGCCGTTTGGATTGGCAGGAGTCGCTCTGCAGGTACGAGCCTCGCAGATTCAGCGTGAGCGTGTGGAAGCAGTGAAAGAACACACCACCAGCATTGTGTTGTTCTAGCCTCGGTGGACTCAAGTTTCTTGGGAGGTAATAAAGGTGCTGAGGCCAACATGACAGCCAAAGTAAACTCTCGACCTAATTTGGAGCTTTTCAGACCCCAATGGTCTCCAGTTTGATTCACCAGACAGACTGGAAACATCAAACTGGGCTAAAGGGAGAAAGATGTACTCTCTATCAACAGTCCTTGATGAGCCACTGAGGGCAGTGCAAGAACCATGCCTGACCTCCACAGTCGGTACAGTTTATTACTTTATTAGACAGGGACAGTGCATATCAGTAACATTTCTAAAAATACGGCCAGAGGGCAGGCAATAGTTGAAAGCACAAACGATAAGAATAAAAAGGTGAAAATACAATCAACGACAAAAGCAGCAAAACTTATGCAGATACAAGAAAAGCCTGCACTAAAGGGACTAAAGAGACAGACTACTTGTGACTCACAAAATCAACAAATAGCGTGACAAGACTTCAGGAAGCCATGTTACGGTTAAGTTATTGTAGTTTCTCAAAATGTGTCCTGTAGATTCATTTTCTGCATCCCCTAAACCTAACATGAGATGTTTAGTGGTTGAGAGCAGCCATACATCACTTCCGTCGACCACGCTGCATTTTGGTGTCATTTTCATGCATGTTAATATAGGCAGTGTAATTTATTTAACACAACGCCACAGTGGACAGACGATGAAATACACCACCTCTGACCACTTGGGGAAGTTGTTTTTCCACTTTGATGGAGGCAGACACTCACCATCCCCATTTCTTTCATTTTCTATGCAATGACACCAATTGTTGAACAGCAAAGAGACAGCATGACTGTCCATCTGTCAACTGGTCAGAGGATCTGGGCTCTAAGGTGGTGCACTTTTCTTATTTTATTCTCTGGAGAGTTTCCTTTGTCCTGCTGAGTTTATAACTGCAGTCTTTATTTCTGCTTTCACAATACTTTCTGCAGTGACATTACTGCACGCATGAAAATGAAACTGAAAGCAGCCTCTTACATCATTAAAGATTATTACAGAAAACGACCCATGATTTGCTGCAGTGCCACTCTGTCCGTCCCACATGTAAATGACACTGAAAGCAGCCTCTCTAACAGTCACATAGCCTGGAGTTTGAATGGGTGGCTGTAAGATGATTTATGCAGACATGCAGACTCAGATCCAGGTAAAGATGATGTCTGAGTGAACAGAAACCCTGCTAAGGACAATGAATCAATCATTTCTGTGCACATGCATTAAACCCATCTGTCCATCACAGCAGTCAAAGCTGATCAGTACTGTTGAAGCATCACAACTGTCCTCAACACTCTCTTCTCAAACCAGAGATTTTTTTTCTTTACAAATTACAAGTGAAACAAACTATAAGTGTCATATCTTGGCTCTGAAATGTGAGCAGGCCTCATAGAAACCAAACTATGGCATCATGACATTCACCAACTAAGTTAAATGGAAGGAACAAGACAATAAATTATTTTTTCCTCAAGTGAAACAGACTCTGATTAAAGTCTTTACAGGTCACAGAAATATGCAACCTGAACAAGTAGCTGCAAGCAAACTGATGCATTTTGTTCTGCCAAACTATTTGGGAACCACTGAGGTTAGAGGAGACGTAATGATGTCTTAATTCAGTGTGACTCACAGACTGTAGAATGTAGCTCTTACACAACGAGGCAAACATGGCTGTGATGGAAAAAAAACATGCTAAAGAGACGAGTATTTGCTCCTACAGACAATATTCTTTTTTTTTCTGGTTGATCCAACAGTGAAATCATCAACTACTTCATGGATTACCATGAAATGATAATTCTTAAATTTTGAAGTCTAGTCATGGGTTAGGGTTGGGGTGATACTCCTCCAACACTTCAGCTTCACTTCACATACAACAAAATGAGGAAGTTCCCAGCTTAATAACATGTGACGCCCTGGGACTCAAACAAAATGAAAGATGGTGGTTAAATTGAAGCTGGGTTCAGACTCACGACGACAGGGATGTGCTGGTCTTAATCATCTCCATGATTAAGATATAGCAGTGGTATTTCTAGTATCGATGAAACAGCAAAAACAAAAAACAAAAAACAAAACAAAGAGAGGGTTAAGAATCTGGAGCCGTCCGAGGTGGCCTGTGCAAATTCATGCCGTGAACTTCGGACAGGAGATCTCCCCTCTTTTGTCAGTTTCTCCCATCATGACTTGATCAGCTGACTTTGCTTTGAACTGATTGGCTGCTGCCTAAAAGTTTTCATTGGACTGACTGGGTCACCATGTTTGGACTCTTCAGTGGGACAAACCATTTTGATTGAAGGCTCCTGGTTAAAGATCATTTTAAAAGGTGACAGCGTCAAGACACAGTGTGTTTTAGGACATATCTGTTCATCTCAGTCAGCCTTTCCTGTCGTTACACGAGCTATTAGGTTTTATTTGGTGTCAGAAGTGTTTAAAGAAAGAGACTCTGGTGTCATCTTGTGATTTAAAAGCTCTGTTTTCTGAAGCAAACCCTAATAGGCCTCAGATGTCCATCTGTGGCACATGATGGACACAGAACAGGCAGAGGAGGAAGAAGAACGGAGAGACGGAGCAGGAATGAGAATGTATGGACGGTGAAAGCGTCTGTTGACAGAGGGCTGCTGGGAGATTCCTCCAGGACTCTCCTCTGAAAATATTTCTTTAACATGATGGAGGTGACGTGTTGCACATGTTGCACAAAAATGTGGGTATTTCAGCTCGGTGTTAAATGTCTCCTGTGACAGTAATGAGTGTGCAGAGAGTTGAACAAGAGGAAATGAGTGGATTTAGTGCAGCTCGGTGCTCTGAAACCACAAACCCTGTTTCATAATGACAAGGTCAAGTTAAGTAGCAGCACAGCTCTCCTCAGGCGACAGGCCCGTCTGCCGCGACGTTTCATCCCCGATTCTTCTCAACTCTTAAAAAACCTACACCATATATTTTTACAACAAACTTCTTCTTCAGGCATGTTTCCTCTCTAACAAGAAGCAGTTGTTTTTTAGAGATTTAAACCATGTGGCATTTCAGCTTCTCATTTCAACTTGTCACTGCTCGAGTTCATCAGACGTGGTTCACACATGGACCCTAATGTGACCCAAAAGTGTTCCTTTAATGAGATATTTAGACAGATCATCACAGACGCACAAAATATTGTGTCAATATGAAGCAATTTTTCAATTTAGTTGGGGATTTACTAAGATTAGACACATTCTGGATAGTTTGCACGAAGTGCCACTAAATAAAACAGGATGCCAGACTGTTTCAGTGTGTGTTGACTGGAGAGAGAGAAGATATCTTTGAAACTGCGTGAGTGGATTCATCCTGCAAGATGAAGGCTGCATTAGGAAGTGTGTTTTCAGCTCTACAAAAAGAGCCTTGATTGATATTTTTTAGGGCCGATCACTGAACGCTGGAAGCAGGATCAGCCAGCACTGATCTGGTCTATTTGAAACCTTAGAATTATCATTATTTATTTGTTTCCATTATAACTTTTCTTCTTTATTAACTATTCTTAAAAACACTTTATATTAAAGGGATAGTTCACCCAAAAATCATACTGATCATAAAAACATGCTGGAAATATTACTTTTTTTAAGTCAACTTGGCATGTTGGGGCTTTAGGAGACTTGGATTACACCAGACAAGCAGTATGGAGGAGTTTTGTTTTTATTCTGTTGTTTTTTTACATTTGAAAACTGGTCACCATTCACTTCCATTGTTTGGGAGATTTTGCAAGCGCTGTTTTCCTGTGAGACTCCAGCAGAGTTTTGTGGACTAAAAAACCAAACCAGACCTTCAATCAGCACACGGGTGAGTATATAAGGGCTGAATTTTCATGTTTGGCTGAACTATCCCTTTAAGTATAAGTATGAAACAACTTCAGAATGACTGCTGAGGTTCTTTGGGACCTGCTGTACAAGAACATGGTTGAGTTTGCTGATAAATCGATCAGATTCCTTCTACAGAACTTGATAGAAATGAACAGAATATTGTTATGAATTCTGCATCTAATTATCAGAGATGGAAAGTAACTAAGTACAAATACTTTGTTACTGTACTTAAGTAGAGTTCTCAGGTATCTGAGCTTTACTTGAGTATTTCTTGACATTTGAATACAACTATCTGTATTTTCTAAACAGGCTTGTTACTTTAGTTTTAATGACTTTGAGGTGAATTATTTTTATTTTGCATCATTGTGTGCCGCCTTCAAACATCAGGACTGATTTCAAACTAAATGGACAAAACAATAAGACATAAAAAAAGACGATTCACTGGTGGATCCATCAGAGGACATCACACAGGACAGATGGGATGAGACAAAAAAAGACATCAAAGACATAAGAAAATGAAAAACAACAAACAAGACAAAACACACAAGAGAGGGAGACTGAAGATGCCATCTCTCAGTGTGATGGACGCAGATGTAACTCAGCCTGCGGTGCTCGAACCACCAGAAAAATCATGGTTATTCAACATAATCCACAGTTGCTGTGAACAGTTTCAGAGAGAAACTTTAAATAGAATTTTTAAATATTTTTTGCTGACTGCCACCTATTTCCATTATACTGGAGAGAAGGCAGAAATCTCCAGATCTCTGCAACTCACACCAAAACCTGTCTAGATGGACAAACAGCACCACAGGTAAGAATGAAAAAAAAAAAAGTGCTTTTTTTTTTTAGACGATCTGTCACTTTAAATAATGGGGGTTTATGAATATCTGTACAAAATGACACGGAAATGGGTTAAATATATTCCCAGGAGAACTTGCACTTCCACCACTGAGATTCCAGGCAATGATGAAGGTGAGGAAATTAAACAAAAATCAGCTCAGGCACCAATGTTTGCTCAACCTTACAGACTGAAGAAAGCATGCATATTTTAATAGTTTCTACTCTGTAAAAATAAGATATTACATGTTTGTCTTGTGGCTTCAGTAACTGTCTTTTTGAATCCTAACTGAATATCAAAGATGTGTTTCCTACCTTGATGCTGATGGATCAACATCAGAGTGGCTGCGAGGAGCCAAACGTAAGTGAAGTCCATCCTTCTTTGCCTCCTCAGTGTCCAGGTGAGAAATCTGCCTTCAGCGCCTCAGTCCTCACATTAAATTCCTCGCAGCAGCTTCCTCCTCCAGTAATAAACAGCCAAGAGGAGCCTGGAGATATTTACAACACCTCTCATGCACCTGAGCTTCTGAAGGTTCCCAGTCAGCACGCAGAAAAATGAAAACGTTCCTGAAGATTACAGCAAAAATGTCCAGTTGATCCGGTCAGGTGCTGAAGCAGCCCTGGTTCAGGGTGTAGCGCTGTATCCTGAGGGGCTGCTGACGGAGGAGGATAGTGTGAACACAGCTGTATCAGGACAGATGGAGAGAAGTGAACTGCACGAGAGAAAAGAGGAGGAGGAGGAGGAGGAGGAGGAGGAGGAGGAGGAGGAGGAGGAGGAGGAGGAGGAGGAGGAGGATGATACACAGGGGAGGCTGGATCAGCAGTGAGACACCTCCACAGCTTTCAGCGTCATAAATCACAGCCTCCCCCACTGACCTGTGTCAGGCTCTCACCGGTGCTCCCACTGTGGTCTGGATCTGTCTCAATGAGCGTCTCGCTGCTCCTTCTGTAATCTTTAATCGTGCCGTCTTCCCTCCGGGGATCTCCCTGCAGAGTCGTCCACACATGGGGAACAGCCCCGTCTGTTTTGTATGTACACATCTTTAACCGCAAACACGAATGTTCTGCCAGTGTAGAAAATACTGCAACAGCACAAATGAATCTTTGACCCGACCAACAACTGTAACGCTAAGAGAGATAAACTCAGATAAATCTGAGATAAAACTGAGCACTTGACTGCACGGCTGTGATAATGGAAGTCTGATGGATAATTCATTTTTCACAAAGGGCATTTTAATGCTGAAGAACCCCCTTTTTTAAATTGTGTTTGCAGTGCATGAACCAGGAAAGATTGTAGTTCCAACCCACCGTCCTGACCGCCAGCAAGTCAGAACAGAAACAGTCTTATTTTGATCAGTAAAATGGCACTAAAAACTAATTTTATTTGTGTATTTCATCCACATTTTGTAACCTACCACAGCCCACCATCAGCTCACCTTGTTCTGCTTTAATCCCACAGTGCAAAAAAGGAATTTCAAGACAGTAAAGAAAAAAAAAAGCAGCCTTGTTTCTGGAAAATAAGTCTTATTTTTTGTTTAAAACTAAAAATAATGTTGGCAAGCAAGTTTTGCTTTAGAAAAGTAATTTAATTTTTAAGAAAATAGAGTATATATTATAACCAATCACAATCTTTAACAGTGGTTTGCAAAATATCCCCAAATCTTTTTCACTTGTATTCAGTTAATAAGTCTGCAACATGTTTCAAAAAAGTTGTGACAGGAGCAAGAAACAACTGTGAAAGTTGTGGAACGCTCCAAAAACACCTGTTTGGAACTTTCCACAGGTAACATGGGCAAATAGTCCAACTGTTTCAACACAAAACTGCAGGAGTGTATAGATTTCACCATCTACAATCCATAATATCATTAAAAGACTCAGAGAATCCAGAGAAATCTCTGCACGTAAGGAGCAAGACTGAAAACCAACACTGAATGTCTGTGACCTTTGACCCCTCAGGCAGAACTGCATTAAAAACTGCATTAAAAACCCACATCATTGTATAAAGGATACTACATGGGCTCAGGAACACTTTGGAAAACCGTTGTCAGTGAACAAAAACTTAAGACTGAACCATGCAAAGAGAAAGACGTAGATCAACTGAGCTCTTGAAGGCATGTGGTTCTCGGGGGAGTTCCCCACTGAGCAGCTCCTCTCAGGGAGTCCCTCTGTTTGAACTGTGGCGCGAGTGTTTAAGGAGAGAGAATGTGGAGATTAAAACTGAAAAGTGTTTCAAGAATGTCCTGGCTGCTGCTGAACTCTGGTATGTATATTTTGGGACCCTAAAAGGTTTCCTAAAGTGGTGATCTTTCTCTTTCCTCAAAGTTTTCACTTTGAAGCCTTATTCACACGGGACTCCTGGTGCTTGGGGACCTCATATGATTTAGAAATTACTCTCCATGTTTGTGTTTGGTGTGGCGCATTTACATAGGAAAAGCAAAGCCTGCATTTTACTCAGATTTACTGGCATTATTGTCAGGCTCTGTTGAAAGACAGAGAAATGTTTCTCATCGCTGTGTAACGAGATGATCCTTGTGAATTTGCACACTGCAGTGTCAGAACTTTCATTTACAGCCTCCGTACCTCTCAACCAGAAAAGACATTGAAAAAAGACACAGAGAAAACAAAAAAGGTCGATGATTTGCTGTGGGATTTTTTACATTACAAATTACAGACGTCCCTCCCCTTCCAGTGTGTCCAATTTTGGAAAATATATAATGATCGATAGTCTATGGTGACATTTTTTTTTTCTACCAGTTTGAACTGTGAATGAATCACACATATCATGTTTTTCAATTTAAAATCTAATTTTACAGAAAGTCTGAGTTTGTCACTAATATGTTAACGTTATCTTATCTGAAGTGTTTTATCAGCGACTTGGATTTAATTTTGATGAAAAGCTGAAGAACCTCATCCATTAAGTTGTTCCTCCCATATTTTTAAATGAGATAATAAAAAAACATTTGAATGTAGTTTCTTTAATGTTCTAATATAATTAATAATATTTCCCTCCCTGGAGAAGCTGATAGGAGACTCTGAAGTGAATTAAAAGTTGTAGTATTTCTGTCCACCATCGATCATTGTCGTGTGTGGTTCTCAGCTTCCCTACTACTTTGGCAGATAGTACTTCTACTCTCAGTGTATTTATTTTGGACTGAATCGCTGAGGAGTTGTCTGAAGTCTTTAAAAATCTATTCTGAGGTCATCTGGAACAAAATGCTGCGCGCCGAGTGGGGAAATGACAGAACCACAAAAAGTGGACCCCTGTTTGTGTCTGTCTTTTATCTTTTTTTGGCCCCGTTTAGGGGAAGCTGTCTCGCTGTCTCCGTGTCGGTCTGACCGAGGAGAGGCCATTGCGGTAAACCAAGATTCATAAAGACATTAACGAGGACAATCCAAACATCTGGGATGCAGATAATGATGGTGAGCTCCAGAAAAGAGCCTTTTTGGTTGGGTTTCCCCAAAATTGCTCCACCAGATCTCGTGAAATGTTCCAAAATGAGCACCGTGTCCTGAAGTGTAAATAGCACTGAGCTCTGCAGAGGAAGTGAGTTTCACCACCATGAGAGGAAGCAGGCGCAGCACAAACAGGCAGCATGAGAACAACAGTCTTCTTTAATTTAACGTCTGATTACTCAGGTTTAGGGCTGTAAATTGTAAACACGTTCTTTAACTGATCATTAGTAACATTTACAATAAATTGATATATATTGATATTAAAGAAAACTAAAACTAAAAGTCTTAAAATGTCTTAAATTCACATTTACTAATAGAAAGCTTCACAAAGTATTAAATAGTGTTAAACTTTTCCCCACCACAGTCAGCAAAGTGCTTGCTCTTGGTGGGAAAAATCCAATCTTTGTTATGATTATGCACTATACAAAAAAAGCTGCAGCTATTGATCTGTTATTTATTTGATAGCAGATTGATTACATTTTTTTTATGATTTAACTTCACGATTCAAGTGGAAGTTCACTTATTTGTGTTCACAGGTTAAAACTAGGCAGAGTCGATAGGTGTGTTTTTTAACTTTGGAAGAAACTGTGCTAGCAGTTTCATTCACTTCCAGTCTTTATGCTAAGCTAGGCTAACTATACCCTGACTCTGTTTAATTTTAATAGTGTTAATTTTTTTTTATAATATTAAAATGCGACAAAATGGCCCACCCAGGTTTGTGTTCACAAAAGCTTTTTTACATTTATCCTCACAGTATTCGTACTTTTTAATATTTCAGAAAACAAATCTTTGTGTGTTTGTTGCTGAAGTGGATTTTGTCAACATGTCAGCTCTGTAGGTGATGAGAGTTGCTCCAAGCTGCAGACACAGACGTGTGTGTAACACCCATCTTAATTAAATTCTGTGGGCACAAATAAACAATTTAAAAAGTTTGTTTGTGTGTCTGTTTGTGCAAGTGTCTGCATGTCATCTAGCTCACTGTTTGACTTCTCATCAGGTCTTCAGGCAAGGTAATAGAGAGCAAAAGGAAACTGGAAACAATGGCCCGTCACGCTCCCATCGCCCCGAGATACAAGAGCATTATAGAGGAGGAGGTAAAATAATGGGGGAGAGGAGGGGAGGAGAAAGGGAGGGCAATGAGGACAGATAATGGAGTGAGATTCTCAGTGACAGCAGACAAAGAGTTAGAGAAGAAGAAGCGACAGTGACTGACTGGAGTCAAAAACAACCCAGGCATTCTGCAAAGGACAGAACACCGACCCAAGAAAACAGCTGGAGAGAAAACCACACAGAGCGACCAGAATGTAGAAATTCACAACACAGAACTCACACTCAAACAACACACACTATTGTCACCTTTTCTGGGATTGTTCATCAGCTTTTCTAAAGAACTGTGATGCATGTTGCAGCGTTTTTAGGCCAGTCAAAATTGCAAAAATAAAGTTGTGACTTTTTTGGTATATTACATTAAAAATAAAAGGCAACTTGTTCCAGGGAGAATAAAACATCACTCTGTTTTGAGTGTTCTAACTCAGTGTTTCCCAACCCTGGTCCTCAGAGCTTCACTGTCCTGCATGTTTTAGATGTTTCTGCTCCAACACACCTGATTCAAATGATCAGCTCATTATCAGGCTTCTGCAGAGGCTTGATGACGAGCTGATCATTTGAATCAGGTGTGTTGGAGCAGAAACATCTAAAACATGCAGGACAGTGAAGCCCTGAGGACCAGGGTTGGGGAACACTGTTCTAACTAATCAAAAAGGCTCAAAAAAATAATAATAATTAAAAAATGCTGCTTTATGCACCAGGAAGATATTCCACAAATGTACAAAATAAAAGTGCACGGAGCGTTGATAAATGTCAATAACAATGACAAATGAGTCCTTTTCAGTACCTGTAAGTATATAAAAAATGTGAATAATAAATCAAAACACAGAGTTGGTTCATTGAGATGCACATGTGACTGGTGAAACTTGCAGGAAGCAAAGATGATTGGTCAAATCTGTGGAAAAGTTGCAGAGTTTGGACAAAATTGCTTCCTTGAGGGACTGACAGTGACTGATGTTTACTGATTCAACACAATCTGAGAGCAGCAGAACATTTTTTATTCTGCCTCTATTGAACCAGGATGTCCCACTGAAAAACTTGACAAATACAACATATTAAACGAGAATCTGCAATAAAACAACAGCAGTTATTCAAACACAGTGGCCCCTGAAAAAAAACGAGCACACGTCTCCATCACCACATTCTTTATGATTCTCAGAAATTCAGCAATGGACACAGGAGATCTAAATTGTGTCATGCCTGTGGTGCAGAGCAGGGAAATGCAGTTTTCAGTTAAAACCCAGGGTTCATTAAAAAACAACCACTGCGAGGAGTGTAGCTGGTGATTACCAGAGCTGACACAGACGGAGGCCGGAAGGTTGTCCAGTAACTCTTTATAGATGAAACTATACCAGTGCTGTGACTGGTCAGTGACGGTCAACCCACCAAATCAGACTGCAGAGTGAGTCAAGGACTTTGCATCCATATATATTTTTAGTGAGTTCAGTGAATGTCTGTCTCACTGCTGCCAAACTCCATCAACATTTTCCTCAATTTAACTGTTATAAACATCCAGTCCATCTACATGATTGTTAATGATTTCATATGACCAATAAAGACACTAACTCATTTAGCCAAGATTCAGCATCAGTTTGAACTCTGATCAATGAGAAATAGACGTTCAGAACAGTTATTCTGGTTTGGAAATTTCACAGCGACTGTAGCATTTATGTCAAGTGAAGAGAGAATTTCAACTTAACGTGTTTCTTTGATCAATATACACTCATCAGCCACTTCATTAGGTTTACAGAGAACAGTCTGTAAAAGAGAAAATATCCAGTGAGCAGCAGTTCTCTGGGTGAAGATGCTTTGTTGATGCCAGAGGTCAGAGGAGAATGACCAGACTGGTTCGAGATGATAGAAAGGCAACAGTAACTCAGATAACCACTCGTTACAACTAAAGCCTGCAGGAGACCGTCTGAATGTGCAACATATTGAACTTTGAAGCAGATGAGCTACAGCAGCAGACGACCACACTGGCTGCCACTCCTGTCAGCTAAGAACAGGAAACTGAGTCTGCAGTTTGCATGGGCTCACCAAAAATGGACAGTAGAAGATTAAAAAAACGTTGTCTGGTCTGATGAGTCTCAATTTCTGCTGCAACATTCAGATGGTCGGGTCAGAATTTGATGTAAACAACATGAAAGCATGGATCCAGCCTGCCTTGTATCAACGGTTCAGGCTGCGGGTGGTGTGATGGTGTGGGGGATATTTTCTTGGCTCACTTTGGACTTTATTACCAACTGAGCATCATTTAAACACCACAGCCTACCTGAGTATTGTTGCTGACCATGTCCATGCCTTTATGACCACAGTGTACCATCTTCTGATTGATACTTCCAGCAGGATAACACACCATGTCACAAAGCTCAAATCATCTCAGACTGGTTACTTGAACTTGGCGATGAGTTCACTGTTCTCCAGTGTTCTCCACAGTCATCAGATCTCAGTCCAACAGAGGACCTTTGGGATGTGGTGGAACGGCAGATTCTGCAGCCGACAAATCTGCAGCAACTGTGTGATGCTGTCATGTCAATATGGACCAAAATCTCTGAGGAATGTTTCCAGCACCTTGTTGAATCTATGCCACAAAGAAATAAGGCAGTTAGGAAGGCAATACCTAAAACCTTTCAGTATTAGCAAGGTGTACCTAATGAAGTGGTCAGTGAGTGCATATCACAGATATTCCCTTTAATTCACCAGGTCCATGTTGTTTGAAGCAATCGCACAGCAGAGAACCATGAAGGACTGACGTTACGTTGCTGCGCTCCAGCTCATGTAAAATAATTTTGTTCAGGTATGAAAACTATGAAGTCGTCGATGAAAAATGAAACTGCAGTATGAAAAACATGCAGATCAAAAATTACAGATGGAGACGCAACAACTTCCAGTCTCTGGAACTTGACTTGGGACTTGAGCACAAAGACCTCCTCAAGACCTGCAAAACAATGACTCGGTCCCACCTCTGCATAAAGCAGCTCCACAAAACCATGAAGAGCATCAGTCAGCCACGGTGCATATGATCTCTTTCTCCGTTGCCAATAAATCTGTTTTTTGCACATTTTTCAGCCTCAGCCAGCAGATCTTTCTTTGATTTTGATTCAAAAAGGTTAAGAGAGGGGCAGAGAGAAAGAAAGAAAAAAACAAAGACACAACTGCAAAGATGACCCATCCTGCACGTCCCAAATCGTCCTTCTGACATTCGCCCAATTTCCAGATGGTCAATCCGTCACTCGTAAGTGAACATTTAAACCTGACACACCAAATAAATTAACTGTTTCGATGAAAAGTCCAAATATATCAGGAGTATCTGAACACACTGAAAGAAAGAAATCTGAAGTTCAGATTTATATTTGTGTTGGAGGAGTGCAGCACAACCCACAATAAAAACAGCCAAAGGTATGTATGGATTGCACAACAGAGTGCTGAAAAGATCAAGTATAAAATATGGTTGATATGGAACAGCAGGCAGTCAGTGGTTTGTATTTTCCCCCGCGGTCACTGTTCAAACTCAAACCAGCAGCGATTCGGCCTGCAGAGCCAACACATATTGGCACGTTTCACTTTCCACGACTCACAGAACTTTGAGAACGTATAGCGCATAAATTCAAAAGCACACATTCATTGACTGATGGGATCTTACATGCAAAGTTGAGAGGAACGCTGGAAGAGAAGAAGTGTCACAAAGGGATAATTCAAAATAACTGATGAGCACCGAACATTATTTGGGACTCGAGGACTGAAATCCACGTGAGCGAGCAAAAAAAAACAAAAAAAAAAAAACTCTAAGAGTAATTATAAAATTGTCTTGTTATGAAGTCTGCAGTCAGCCAATGTTTAAAAAGATTATGACAGAACTTTTTACAGAGAGAGATGATGAATCTGAACTACTCTGGTGCCATCGACAGGTCAACATCTTAATTAGTTTATGACCACATTCCTGCAGGACTGAGGGCCCATCCCATCATCCTCAGCTGCAGGGAACATTCTGATCAAATTTAAACTGCACAGAAACGACAACCAGTACCCTACATATCAGAAATAATTCATGCTGTCTGCATTTATGTCATTTTTCCTGCCTGTACTTTTAAATCTGGGGACAAAACTTAGAAATTGTGTGCAGTGCATACAGCAAAGTCCAGTTCTGCGTGATACAACAATCCTTCCCTTTAAAAAAATGTCAGGTGACGCAGTATAAAGAGTGAAAAAGTTCTCATGTGGAGGAGGAAGGCTGGATGGTTGGCTCAGACAACTTTCACACAGGAGACCAGAGTTCATGTTCCATGTGAAACCAAAAGTAAATGTTGACCTGTTTTAATGTACAAAAGTTGGGAAATGTAATGTTCTCAACTTACCTGTACCTGACCGGTTTATTTCACCCAAAACCACAAAAAGAGTGGGCTGAGTACTTAAACTCACTGAGGATTTTGTGCTTCACCCTGAACAACAGGGAAATAAAGTGCATTATTAAATTTATTATAAAAGATAGAGTCTGTTCAGTGAGACAGATGTTATAAATGAACCACAACTGCTTTAAAAACAAACAAACAAACAAGAACGCAGACAGCGATGACAGCGTTCAACTGTTTTGTAAGGACGAAAGAACGAGTTAGTCATTAATCTGAACAGAAGAAAAGTCTCTGCTCTGCTGTCACTCTGCTGCTTATTTGCTCATCACAAAGACAAAGAAATGTCCCTGAGGCCGATTAGCAGGTCATCTGACCTCAGCCCCAGTGAACATTCATGAGGGCGCTTGAACAAAGCGAAGCATTCTGTGAAGGTCTTTGGGACATTGTCAAATGTGGGAAAACACGGGTCGTCAGAAGAGTAAAAATCTAAATGTGGTCTCAGACTTGAGCTGACTGCAGACAGAAATAGAACGAGGGGGTTGCTTGCACTCTGACTGACTTGATGAAGGACGGACGAGGACCCCTGAACGCTACAAAGTCCTGATGGTGAGAGTTGACCAGCTTCAGATCAGCAGAACAAAACTGTGACTTTGGAAGACTTTGTGATAAGCATTAGAAACTGGATGAGACCGTCCAGCCAAGAAAAACAAGAGTATGACTCACTGAAACAAATGCCCAAAAAGGACACATGTTTATGGTCAAGTGACAGAGCTCTCGAGCAGCCGTGGGAGTTACGTAGAACTCTTGTCCATCTGGAGCAAAGTAGGAGGAGGAGGTGTGATTTTGTTTTAAAGGTCACAGAGGGAGGAGGTCAGGGTGGATGGATGGTTCAACAAAACTCCCAACTTTAACACAGGAGATGCTGTTTTTTTTACCGTGACACTAAATAAGTTTGGAGAAGCAGCAGGAATATCAGTGGAGGAAGCTTAGCAAAGTACAGCATAGACTGTTAAGTGTTGGCTGTGACCCTGATGCTTATCCACAGCAGCGTGTTAAAGCAGGTGATGATGTCCAATCTGCATTTTTATACAAGAGTGCACTCAATAGACCCACAAGAATATTTGGACATTAATCAACAATATTTTCAACACCAGATTTTGTTCTAATTGGTGTAAGAATTTGTGAGTTATGGTAAAAATAAAATGTTTTGTGAGATCACAGTGATCTTTGACCACCAAAATTGAATTAGTTCATCTTTGAGTCCAAGTGGACATTTGTGCCAAGTTTGAAGAAATTCCCTGAAGGCATTCTTGAAACAGCGTATTCATAAGAATGGGACTGATATAAGGTCACAGTGACCTTTGATGACCAAAATCTAATTAGTTCATCCTCGAGTCCAAGTGCTCATTTTTTGCAAAATTTGAAGAAATTTCCTCGAGGCGTTCTTGAGATATTATGTTCACACGAATGGAATGACCCAAAAATACCCCTGTCCATGTCTGTTGCTGGCGCCAGCAGGGGCAGGGTTAGGTTTTCAAAAATTACAAATCACAGAGGTCCTTCAGCATACGGTCATGAATGTCGACAAAAAAATATTAGGCTAAGGGGCCCAGCCAAATGTGAGAATAACTAAGCTCCAGGTCTGCGGGCACACAGATACAAGTGACTGCATGATTCCCTACATCTGGCAGAGATAACAGAAAGTGTTTCTCAGGGTTCGACTTTATTTTACTTTACTTTTCACAATCTTTATGAACGATCCAGGTCCAGACTTTTAAAAAAAGCTGCAGATTGTCAGTGGCCAATTGAATGGCGTCAGCCAACAATATAAAACAGTATCATCAGCATACAAATTAAGATTACAGGTTCATAATATTCTTTAAATACTAATTGATCTCAAACCCGTTTTAAATTCTGACAAAACAAAATAGACGCTACTCACAAGTGCGAAGAAAATTGATTATAGCCAATTTCAGATCAGCACTTCACTTGGTACAGATATTGAAAGAATCCCGCCACTATAAATATTTAAACATCTGGACTGACAATAAATTTATTTTTAAAGTTCATACTGCTTAAACAGCTGTGGACAAAACTTAGAGATACAACCTGCTTTTCCATGTTTAGTAGGACTAGAATTGTTTGGAATGGCATCACTCCCTGCAGAGGATTAGAGTGATGTAGTATATCAACATACAGCTGCTACACCCTTAAACTCCTGAATGCTGTACATCACTCTGCTCTTTGATTCATTACTGGTGACACCTACAGAATCCACCATTGTTCTCTCTTTTTATAAAGTCTGCCGGCCCTCCTCTCTGTGAGGTGGGATCAACACTGGTATATATTTATTTAGGGTGTGTTCACATTAGGTACGATTGCTTTATAACATGAAGTATAGGTACGAGCACTGAGAGAGAGGGAGAGAAAAAAACGAAGCGCTGGTGTTGCTGATCAGAGCAGAAGGATTAAAGTTTTGCAGTTGTCTTGTGGCAGTAAATGTACACTTTGCCTACAAAAACATGACAGAAAAAGTCCAAGAAGTTCCTGTGTCGTGTTTCCCAGCTGCTGGATGAAGTGAAGGAGAGTCTGTGGGATGAAACCGGAGCAGAGTGAGCTGCTCTGGAACACACCAAATTAAATATGTATTCAGTACTTTTTGTTGGGGACCAACCTTGAGCGCACTGTCAAAAAAATAGATTTGAAGCCTAAATAAATGTATTAAATTAAAATGAGAATGTTTCTGATGTGTGAATCATGTGAATAAAACCACATCTGATTGTGGTCGAGATTGGGGGTAATGGATTAAAGCAGCAGTACACAAGCAAATCACTACACTGGTGCCCCTGCTGCTTCTCCAAACTGGGGGTGTGTTGACAGCCATCTACTGATAAGTACCTCACACATCCTCACTTAAAGTAATCTTGACTATCCCTTTAACCAAGTAGTAATTTTAACCCAAACAACAACCTTTCTATCACCAAGTTGTTTTTGTGCACAAACTATTCTTACACACTGGATGCACACTGAGGGTATCGGTCCCGTCTTTGGCCGCGGTATCGCAGCGTCCACTATCTGCATTTTCAGTCCCCAGGAAACAAGAGCAACCTCTGAGCTGCAACCTACACGCTGGAAACGCCAAATTAGCGCCTGGGATGCTAATGGTGCGAATGTAAACAAGTTAACAACTGTAAGCTTTCCTTTTGCAGTGATGTAGTCATTTTAAAGCCAGAGCTCACATCCCAATGTACAAATGTTCCACCAAAACAAATTCCCAGCAGCACTGTAGTAGCATTTATAAAATAACAACAAAACTAAAGTTAATTGTCACGTTTAATTTAGGGCTGCAAGGTCTATAAAATACTGAAAAAGGTCCATCCTAGTTTTTCAAAATCCAGAGTGATGTCTAAAATCCAAAAATATTAACATGATGAACAAAGATCTATTTGAAAGGCTGAAAACAACATTTTCTGCTATTTGCATGAAAAATAACAATTAATCAATGATCAAAATAGTTTAATAGTCAAATGTTTTTGACTGAGTTGCCAGATTTACTTGTCTTAAATGGCATTTCATTGTCTGGGACGAGTGGGAAACCCTTATTGTCGAGCCCGTCTGTTGTTAATGTTGAGGATTTGTTGAAATTGATCAATTCACCAGATTGACAAACAGATAAAAAAACAGACTTCACAATTTAAACCTTTCTCAAGTTTAGGAATCTACCTATAAATAGTCTTTGTAACCCTTCTGACTGTCTTTTGTCCATCTCTTTTCCACATCAAACGGTCTGCAGGCAGAAGTCGGGAGGAAAAATCTTTATGGAAATGCTGGCGCTCTTTCTAGTTTATGTTTTTCCTAAATTTTCCAAAATGGGCTCATTGTGAACTCACTGTCTGTGTGTGTGTATCTATAGGATGATAGATCTCCAGGTGTGTAGTGATGAATGATCCCTCCTCAGTGAGAGCTTATACATGTCAGTATGGATAACTCCGGCGGGAACAGGTCCCACAGTTCACTGTATGGTTTTAATAGAATAAAGACACTGTGTTAATGTTAGTTACATACATCTCATGGTATTTCTTCTCCGTACAGCGGTGATGATAAATGGTCACATTGTATATTTCTTCCAGAGAGCAAGAGTTCAAGCACGTCTGATTTACACAATGGTCGTGTTGACAGACATGAACTCTGATTGCACACGGAGACGGGACACATTGTCCAAAAAGCTGATAAAATATTGTTATTTAAACTCATCATGTCATTATGATTAAAGCAGCGTTGCACAGGTAAAAATCCATTTATTTTAAAAAGAGACCTTGTGTCTTGAAGCAAACCCTTGATGTGTGACATCTGCAAAATTTGTATGTGCTGTTTCTGCAACATTTTATTTGAAGGGCTTGTTCCTCCGACATTAACCTGTCATAACCATGTCGTGAACATGGAGGAGTCTTTATGAGTGTTTCTAGTGTCAATTGGTCAGTTGTCATTTTTAATATGTTAACATGTGTGTTACACTCTACGCTGGCTACCAAACCACATAATACATAAAGACGTCATTAAAACTTTATTGTAGGCTAACTGCTGTTTGTTGTTATCTGTAGCTGGTGTTAGCTAGTTCGCTCAGTTAGCAGTGGAGCTAGCTGCCTAATTAGCTGAGTCATCCCCGGGCTGCCAGGAGCCAGCAAAATAAATAAATAAAACAAACAAACAACCAACAACAACAAAAAAAAACACACAGAACATTGAGACAACATTATTTAGAAGTGTCTCTCCTGGTAGGGATTTTTTTTTTTTTTTTTTACAGGACACCGAAGGAATGTCCTGTTCTCCTTTACCTCTGATTGGTTTACCCTTAAATTCTTACCTGAACCAATTACACTCCTAATCCCCAGAGCTAGCATTAGCAGCAAAACTAGCTAGCAACAACTAGCATGAAGCACAGGGTTAACTTGAATAAATTACGTATTTCTCTGTGTTTGAACAATGTTGGAAACACTTGGAATTATTTAAGTATTCAGAAGAATAAGTGAATTAAAATAATCATTTGTGTGAAAGAAAAAAAATTGATTTTGCAGTGTAACAGCAAAACAGTCGGTTTTGTTTTCTGTTTTCCTTCATCTTCCAGTCAAATTATTTAACTCTACATAAACTCTCCCTGCTCTACGCTCCTGTCCGTCCCTGGTGTGAC
Source organism: Lutjanus erythropterus (assembly GCF_056507025.1). Lineage (NCBI taxonomy): Eukaryota > Metazoa > Chordata > Actinopteri > Lutjaniformes > Lutjanidae > Lutjanus > Lutjanus erythropterus. The sequence continues at coordinate 37,103,560 of NC_139331.1, read as the reverse complement.
CGTATGATGGTCCGGTCTGTAGAGGACAGACTGATCAGCTGTCTCATTGTCCCTGGAGGGGGTGAGGATCGAGGGTCAAGGGGGGGGGGGGGGGGGCTACACAGTTAAGAGGTGAGGGTCAGGGTGGGAAACTTTCAGCCAATAATTACCTCCTCCTCATCATTATTATCTCCTGGTGTTACACCGACTAAACAGTTCAGTTACACCCTGCAATTAAACACGTGTCCGTCCCTGCAAGTCGTCTTCATGTGAGGACACGGAGACATGAGTCAACTCAGACACAATGACACAACTCTGGCTGTAACTGCACCGTCAGCTGTAAATACATTAACAGGAATTTATACCTGCCAACTAAAGCTGAAGGAGGCGACTGTCATCAGCATGATTGGATTAACCCGTGACGGGGCCCCTGAGGCAAATATTTGCTGTTTGCCCCCTGTTGACACCCCACTGCTCTCCCTTTATTGCCTCCACGTTGCCATTAGAGCTCACAGAGACTATAAAGGACAACTTTAAATTGACCAACCAGAACACTTGCAAGCCTGGAATTAAGTTATTTATGGGAAAAAGTCACTTTAGAATTTGATTAATACAAATTTATTGGACTATTGTTGCCAAAATGTTGGGAACCAATGAAATGCAATGATTATAAATGATAATTACATTGTATGAAGACCATATTTGTAGAATTATCTGCTAATTAGACCTACTACAAATCTGTACTCAAACAAAAGTGCTGTTACACTGCTAAAATATTACTCATTTACAAGTAAAAGTACTGGTGTTAGAAATATACTTAAGTAAAAGTATTCATCTCAAAAACTACTCAGAGATGGAATTCAGTGGATTTTATTGTTTTAAATTTGTTTGCGTGAACTGCAGGGCTTTATTAAGAACATCAAAGCTTTTATTTGTAATAAAAAGACAATAGGAGGTGGATAGAAATCAAATTCCCACAGAGGCAACAAGCCACACAGCCCGACCTGCTGGTCTTTGGACAGACGGATGGACAGACAGACAGGTGAAACAACTGCAGGCTGACTTGCTTTCAAGAGGACAAAAGAGGACAAAGACAGATGGTATGAACTCCCCCAAACAGAGTGTCCTGATTGGTCTGAGTATGAAAACCACCTAATTCTGCCTGTAAATCCACCTCATATTTACTGTCCACCACTCAAAGACTGGATCAACATTCCTGAGAGAGCGAGGGAGGCGGGGGAACACGGAAAAGGAGAAAAATGTACAATTAACCCACAATCCTTCACATCTACTCATATAAACACACTTTTCATTTTTCTTGTCTTATTTCCTGGATCATCCTGTAGCTCCTCTAAGAAACACGGTGGATCTACGGCTGCCGGGACATCGAAACTCAAACTTTGATCACTACAACTTTTGTCAGTGAGGATTTAACTGAAAGGTAAAGATCTGTGTGTCGCAGCGTAATGATGCATCACAGAACCTCAGCTGCGCCCCAGTCATGCTGCACAGTAGAATATCTAACATTTTCCATGAGAGGATGAAGGCTGAGAACAACTGTGCTAAGCCACAGGTGATAACATTAACTTTCACACAAACTTACAAAGTGACTCATCATCCAGGTGAGCTGTCAGGGAGCTGAAGTTTGATGAGGTTCATCTGGCATCTGTTGTCCCTGCAGACGTCACATTTAGTGATTCTTTAGTTTGGGCTTTGTGGCAAAGATTCTGACAAATGTGGTGAGCTGAGTTTATCACAGTGTTGATAATAATAAAGGTTGGATGATAATAAACCTCAGTCCTAAATTGTCCACTGATTTCAAAGTTACAGGAGGAGAATTAGAGTAACGCGTTACTTGGTTCTCAGCACAGAGATGTGCTGCAGACAGAGTGCAACTGTCGAAGCACCTGTTCTAATAGAACTGATGTTATCACATTATCTTGCTAACCTCCTCAGGAGCCGCCATTGTTTGTTCAAGGCGAGTCATTTCCATGGACGCTTCTCGCTGTCGGTGCACCTAAAACCGCACCTGTAGCTTCCAGCAGTTCCTTCAAGGACCCTAACTGGCTCACACCACCTCTGATGTGAACATAAACAGACAGCATGGAGCCTGGCAAGATGGATTCTTGCATGATCTTGTGATCTTGCAAATCCAGCTGTCTTGCAAGGTAAAGCACAAAGGGAACTACAGCTTAATCTTGTTACACAACCTTGTGTTGTGAAACGTCACCTTACTTTGATGGCACATCACAGTGATGTCAGACAGGTACCGACGGTGTCAGACTTCAAAGCAGAAGGCCTCTGACTCAGCTGCTGTATTCGAGGCTTTAGGAATGAGAAGAGGCTTGCAGTAGTTAAAATGTCATTTTGTTTTTTTCTCTCTCACTGGCTTCTGCTGTTAGTGGATCTGATTTTCTCTCTGAAAGTATGAAACAGTTTTCTCTCCAGATGTTGTTCCAGATGAGGGAGGTGTATTAGGAAGATGAAATACTGCTAATTCTTCTTCACTGATGAATGTTCCATCTGCATCATGGACTACAGTGAGCCTCCAACAGATGGCCTTCACTGTACAAAATGTCTCTGAGCTACTGAACCGTATGAAGATCTCATCTTTTCATTTGAATAATTGGAAACACAGATTCACACAAAAACACGCGCCACAGTGTTCAAAACAGATCTGTGGTCGTCTGGCCAGGTTGACTGCTCCATCTGGGCTCGTATAATTACCCCTCAGTGTTTAAGCGAGGCCGCCTCGATACCAGGAAGTGTTCCTGCCCGCTCTCCGGCTTTGTTGTTGCTGCGTTTCATTCGCGAGCCGGTGGGATTCTGCTGGAGAACACACCACATCTTACAGTCTGAGGCCGGGAGCAGACGCTGCTGGTCTGAAGGCTCCCCACCTACACACCTCCTGCCCACCGAAACCCTCAACTCACAACCCCCGCCCTGAACCTCCCCAAACACCTCCAACTCCCCTCAGTACATGAGGTGTTACAGCTTCAGAGTGAGTGTTAGCAGAGTCTCTTAAACCCTGTCAACAACAGCAGCAGCACTCAGCCCACACAGAGTCAGAGTCGGAAGAAAATAGATTTTATGGAGCGACATGTAAGAACTGGCCACCTGTTGAATTCATACTCTGAACAAAGAGGCTGCAGCACATCACCAGACAGCTGGGGTTTCCATTCCTACTGACAAACAGACTGTGTGTATATATATATATATATATATATATATATATATATGCAGAGCTCCTGCAGGATGCCTCTTTCTGCTGTGTCTATGAAGGAGAGAGCGTGGAGAAACAACCTCCTTCAAACATGTATCACATATTAAACCTGATTACGGCCTAATTAACCTTCAGTCTATGGCTCCAACTCTCTGTACTCATTGTCCTCGTTTCCGTCTGGGCCTCAGCTCAGCTACCTCAAAGAAAATGAAGACGAAACGTTAGCGTGAGAAAAAGCATGTGTGGCGTGACAGTGTGAGATTTGTGTCAATTACGTGAGTCTCATGAATGAATCGTATTTTGTCCATCTGCACATGATTTTTCATCATAAACCCAGTGGTTGTTTGTGTCTGACTGGATGCCTGGCTGGATTTGTGTTGTGTGGATTAGTGTGTAATCTTTTTCATGGAGTAGAAATACAACTAATGTGTTTAACCAAACAGCCAACTGCCATTAAAGTGTTTACAGCAGGATTACAGGTGAGCTTAACTTCCCTTGTTGAACATCCAGTGAGGATTTATCTGTATTTCCAGGACTCAGTGTAATAGTTGTATGATGTAACACAAAACTCCTCCGGTGCGATCGCTTCAGTCCAGGCTGTACGGGATGAATATCATGGCAAAGCATCCTGTGAAGGATTTCTGAGGTATTACTGAGGTTGTTCTATAGCTGGAGCTGAGAAATCACCCAGAGCTGTTTCTGATTTATTTTGTTCCGATCTGTTTAGTTCTGTTTGGCGCAGCGTTTAAGGTCCATTAAGAGGGAAATTGCTCAGAGACAAAGAATGAACCACACAGTAAGTAAAACCCTGAAAGCAGAACATAAATTTTACACATACACTAATTTATTTTGTTGTGCTCGAGTTCCACACGGCTTCAGGTTTTAATAATGAGGAGAAGCTGCAACTATGACGCACACCTGGTGCACATGAGGGACTGTTTAGAACACGAAGCACAGACGGGACGGGGCGAGAAAATATGATGGAATTTGCTGCCAATTTGTTTGTTTTATGGCAAAGGAAAACAGAGATTACAGGGCTTGTTTGATAAAACAGCAAACCAGATATCGTCATCATAAAAAAAGACACGAAATGATGAAAGTCTCGTAACGGTGGAGACCTGAGGGAAACACCTGACTGACCCAGAACAACAAGCAGCTGGTGTGAACACCACCAGACGCACTAACAGGAAGCAGGAGTTGTTTTCTTTGAAAGTATCAAGTATCCAACAGCCATTTTCATCATCCCATTAAAATAGTTTCCTCCTACAAACACAAACCATCTCTAAAAAAATAAAACACCATTACGTAAGATTTAGTATTTTTTTTATGATTTGGCACCACCTAGTTCACTTATACATCACTGTGGTGAGTATGGACAGCTGTATGTGTGTATTTGTTCTGATTATATCAGTTATTATCAAAAAACGATTTTCAGAAGGTGCAACAATTACAGCTTGAGATCTGAACCCAACGGGACCCGACGGGTCGGGCCGCATTTCTCATATTTCATGGGCTTGTGTTGGGTTTGGGCTGTACTGTTATTATTACAGAGCAGCACTTGTTATGTGCAGCCATTCTTCACAGATCTGCCTGTTTTATTGTGTCATTAATTCATCACATACAGACTGAGCAGTTAAAGCTCCATCAGCATCATTAAACATCAGAGAGGAAAACAGCGACGCTGGCCAGAAAGAGCCACAGTGGAAATATCATCTTAGCTTTTTACATAATCTGATGAAAATAATTCATACAGTTTGTGTTCCAGCACTTATGTTGTGTTTCAAGTATGAAAAATACTTTGAAAGAGTTTGAAAGATTTATTGTTTGATCATTAACTGTGTGATGAGAAATAAAATTGTGTGCCATTATGTGCAGAAAACATGGTGACCATGAAGATCTTCAACATGTTCAGAAAAATCAAGTTCAACTAAAAAGACCCACACAGCTGCTCCTGGCAGGAGAGTTCAGCTGCTGTCTTCATATCTAAACCTGACTTGAATTCAAAGCGTTCTTTGGGCTTCACCTGGAATTTTATCTGAGATTCCAAATATGACAGCAAACCTCAGTCCAGTGCATTTTGTTCTTCCCGTGCAGCGCACTATTTACATCTTCATTGTTTAGTATTATGAAGTATTTCCACATGAAGCTGGTGGCAGACATCATGTTGTGTGTCTCATTCAGACGGTAGAGACACACGTTAGTGTCTTAACAGTGTTTGAATTCATGGCGCTTTGTGCTTCAGTTAAATAAAGCGCTCTGTGTGCTCAGCCAGTAACAAAAAAGAGCAACAAAACACACACTACCCTGCATGAAAATTAAATCTTAAAAACAATATAGCAACATGCTATGACTTTATTTTCCTTTCCTGACAAATGTTAATTAAATTCATTAGTCTGTGGTTATTTTACAACTGAATTTTTTCCTGCTTTTCCTCAAGACTGGGGGGTCGCTGCACCTCCAACTTCAACTTTGTGGGTATAAAACCCAATGCCCCCCTGTACGTGGTGTCTGTGCACCCCCCTATAATTTATAGTGATGTATTCTTTCTGATTCCTCTGACGCCTGGCTAACAATCCAAAACACTGAGAGATTCTATCTCTCTGGATTTATTTTCATCATGTCAGTCTTCAGAGCATTGAGACCCGTTTCCAAAACTAGAAATCTATTCATTTTTGATTCCTGCACCGATTAAATTTGTGCTTGTGTGTGTATTATCGCTTCACACACACATTCACTGTTTCTCCTCAAAATTTTGCCTTTACTTCATACAGTGTTTATGATGTGCTGGTGACACAACTCCCCGCCTGTTTCATAGAAACTCCAGCTGGTGAAATGTTCAAGACCCCTCACTCATGGTGTCGACTAAAACGTCTCTAAAGCGGCACAAAAATGACAACTACCAATATAAACCACCTTTTTCTGAACAAACACTAACAAAACAAATAGTACCAACTGTACATTAAAAACTTAAACTCTCAGCAGTGCATCATGGGCATTATCCAAATGAGGGCTGTGTCTCAGGCACATGTGAACCTCAAAAGTGTGAATCCTACAGCACCACAGTGGCTGAAGGAAGCCATGAACATTAAATATGAAAACTCCCAAACACAATCCACAGAGAATCCACACAGGGAATCCAGAGGAAACAAAGGATTGGATCAATAAGCAGAATTGACAATGCGATTGGTATCAATAAAATCTTGTCAATTCTCATCCCTAGTTGAGAAAGTGACTTGAAACTGCAGCTAGCAGAGCTAAAATCTGCACAGGCGATGGAGGAATATTTCATTTATCTTCAATCACTATAAATAAAATAAAATAAGAAAGAAAGATATTTTATAGCTACAGTGTTAGTTGCTGGTGAACTTTTTCCAGCTGCTCCGTCCGCTCAGTCCTGTCACGGCTGATTCAGCTCATCACAGGCCGTTTGTGTTGCTATTTATATTAACTTACCAGAAAATGTGTGATGAAATCGACTTCCTGTGTTGAGCTCCTCTTTGCAGTCACTTCTGTTCTGACACTTCTTCCAACACACACTGAACTGCTGATGAACAACTTTTCTAACACGCAGCCTCGCCCTGGTCAGGTGGGGTTTGACCAGCAGACCTCTGCTCAGTCACCGCGGCGTGTCTCATGGCTACGCTAACCCTGAACCATGGTCAACAAGTGAACAGCTGCTGCACTGATGGGAACGGAGTCAGTGTGATTTATAAAACACCAACTGAGAGAAAGTCTTTTCACTCCCGTCCCACTCCCATGAAAATACTCCTTTTCTGTCCCAATCCTGGAAGAATGACTCCCGTCCCGTCCCGTCCCGTCCCATCTCATCCCGCTCCTGTCAATCCACAGTCCACACACTGAAGCCATTTTAACACCCAAACCATAATTACTTTTTTCCCCCCATTTTTATCTCCTCTAATCTAGTAATGTAATGCTTTGCAAAAGTTAATCAAGTCTAAGTCCAAGAAAATGTTTGTTGAGACGCGGTCAACACTGTCTGTTCTTCAACGAAAACTGGAGGTTAGATTTTAACTGTCGGGTTTAATAATCTTAGAACAGTAGCATGCAAGCTAATGTTAGCCACAGAGACCAGAAAGCTCTCTTACTTCCATACAGATGTAATCATCTGGATTTTAATTCATAAATATCAAACATGTTTAAAAATTATGGAGAGTTCTAGGAGCAGATGGTGGGGTTAAGATTGGATCTTTAAACCTCTCACATTACCAGATAATCTGAGCCAAACTTCAGGATTGAAGAAGGTCCAACCCAGATTTCTCCTCCAATTCTCAGGAGAGAATCTGAGGAAAATCAGCCAGACACTCCAGCAAGAATGACACTCACAATGACAAGGACGTTGCCTGTCACTCAGCATCACTGTTGCTCTGTTATGAAGACTCAGTCGATGAATAAGCCTGAATCTCCAGCTCAAGTAAAGACAGAAAGAAAGAGACTGTCCAAATACAAATCTGAAAGGCAGACGGAACCCAAATGGATCAGTCCTGTCAGTGGGAATGAGGATCAGTGTTTCCTGTTGGCCGACCTGAAACAACATTCATCAGGGGTCTGAACAGCATGAAGGGCAGAGAACCGAGCAGAGTCATTCTGATGCACCAGATATTTGATTGTGTATGATCTGATGTTTCAGTATTTACTACAACTGATGCAACTGCACTTCCTGTTACTGACTCTTTATTTCCTGTCCTTTGGTGATGAGAGCAGCAGAGGACTGATGCATAAAAAGCTCAAAGTGGTGCATAATAATGCACTAAAATGCAGGAAAAAGCTGACAGGATCACATCTAACTGAGCTAAATCCCTCTATTTGTTTATGAACAAACTTCTTTAAACTTGTAACACTTAAATCATTTGGCCTCGTTCATCTCTGGTTTCTGCATCACTTTAACTTTTTCCTCTCCTGAGTTTCAGTGGTGAAAAACTGCGTTCAGTCTCATCTAATCTGAGGAATGGACTCAAATGGCCTGTATGTGTAACCCCGTCCTCCCTCCTCCCTCCCCCCGTGTCTCCCCTTCCTTCCGACCACACTTTATATTGACAGTATATAGCTGTGGGTTTATGAGGAGGTCTGATGTTTGGTGAACCTCACCCCTCCTCCCTCCTCTCCCTCCCCTTCATCCCCATTTTATGAGAAGTGAGAAGGCAGCTCGGTTTGCTGTTTTGAACTCTGAATTCAAAACAGAGGATTCGATGTATGGCGATGGTCAGCTGGCTGTGCCTGTTTTTCATCAGCATCTCATCTCTTTTTTTTGTTTCATCAAAGAAAACAGGAGAAGAAAAGGAGATGAGAGGAGAGGATACGTGATGATGGGCGAGGAGAGACGAGGAGGTGATTTCTGGAGAAACACTGCTCCTCCAGTTCCAGATTCCTGTGGTTTATTATACACTGGATATACACTCTTCTGGCCTGACATCCAATGAATACACACTACATCTGGCTCAGCAGCTGGAACACGCCAGCGCCGAGCCGCCTGTATTTGCCTTCCTCTTCATCTGATATGGGAGTGGAAATTATTTAAGTGTAAAGATATCAGACAGATGATGAGAGAGGATGAAGATGAAATGAGATCAAAGGAGAAAAGGTGAATTTTAAAGGAATTAGATAAATGCTAACAAAGCTGAGAGTACAGTCATGCTAGCAGCTCTGTTACAATCAGATAAAGGGATAGTTCACCCAAAAGTGAAAATTCAGTCATTATTTACTCACCCTAATGCAAATTTTCACAGGAAAACAGTGTTGCGGAATCTTCAAAACAATGGAAGTGAATGGTGACCAGTTTTCAAATGTTAAAAAAAACAGAATAAAAACATAAAATGCCTCCATACTGCTCGTCTGGTGTAATCCAAGTCTCCTAAAGTCCCAGCATGCAAAGCCTGAATCCTCACTGTAGATGTTTAGCATGGAGCCACATTCACGTGCACACTGTCTGAACTGTGTGTGTGTGTGTGTGTGTGTGGTGTGACGGTGTGCAAACAGCATGTTCGGACTTCATGAGACCTGGATTACACCAGATGAGCAGCATGGAGGAGTTTTATGTTTTGTTTTGTTTTTATTAATTTCTTATTAATTTTTTTGCATTTGATGTTTGTTTGGGAGATTCTGCAGCACTGTTTTCCTGTGAAATTCCAGCAGTGTTGTGCAGACTAACAAAATAAAGCTGACCTACAGTTTGAGGGTGAATAGGTAATGACTGAATTTTCAGTTTTAGGTGAACTGTCCCTTTAAGCCTTAGCTTTATGCCCTGAAACACCAGAGGGTGCATAGACAAAGTATTCAACTAAACTTCTCAACTTTTATTGCAGCCCACAACTGATTAATTCTGAGAATTAAAACATAATTTCATGTTCAGTAAAGTTCACATTAATCAAAAAGTATGAGTTTAAGTTTTACTTTTTGACTACTTATTACAATTAATTAATTTGAGCATTTGGTTTTACAGTGTAGATATTTTAACTTTATCAGTTTAAATAAAATAAAGATGAAGAAATGATGACAAACAACAAACAGACCTTCTGCTCAGACCCTCACAGTCAACAGGTGACAACAAGCAGCCTAAATTAATTCTAAATTATTCCAAAAGTTCTGCAGACGATCCCTGCTGTCTGAGTCTGTGTAAACAACAACAACAACAACAACAACAACAACAACAACAGCTTCAGCATGCAGACAAACAACACACAGCACATTATATAACATCAATTATTACACTGCAGGTTAAACACACAGACAACCACAGCAGCTCATCTCACCAGCAGAACAGAAACCAGCAGACAGACAGACAGACAGATAGACAGACAGACAGACAGACAGACAGACAGAGAGAGACACAGAGAAAGAGACAGAGAGAGAGACAGAGAGAGAGACAGAGAGAGAGTGTCCAACTCACACTGTTGACGTCAAAGTCCACTTTCTCGTCTCTAACAGAGACAAAGTCTTCACAGAACGTCATTGTAAGAACAGGCTGCAGGGTCCAGATTCCAGATCTCAGAGTGCAGAAGGTCTGATTAGGGGAAGTGGAAACAGGTGAGCAGGTGACTGGGACAGGTGGGAACATCTGAGGACATCTGGTGGACAGGTAGAGAATGACAGTGAGGTGGTTTGTTGTCACAGTCAGGCTGAAGTATTATTTTTAAATTCATTTTGTATTTACCTTATCCGTCTTATGAAGGTGTTTCAACAGTGTGTGTTTTTAGTGTCAAAACACTTAAAACAGGAAGTAACACTTGCTGCTACACTGACGATGGTCATCAACTGACCTGCTTCTTGATCTGCTCTTGAATGCAACATTCTCTTTATGTCATGACATCAATAAGACAAAATTACATGATCAACTATTTATGTTTTAGATCAAAGTTCACAAACTCTTTTGGGAGAAAGAGGTTTTCAAGGATTGTTGAAAGATTTATTTAATCAAGGGTTCTTTGTACCATAATGTAAAAGGGTTCTCACACCACCACCTGGATGGGTTCTACATAAAACCCTTTGAGTATAGTAAGGTTAGGATTAGGCCCCGAGGCCCATTTTCCACCACATTAGCTCCGGTTCTTGAACTAGTTCTGTTCAAGATCCTTGGAACCTTGGTTCTATCTAGTGAACCAGCCCACATTTCCATTAGTATTGAGTGGAACCATTGTAATTAAAGCTGTTGCCAACAGAGGGGGCGGCAAAACAACGATCTGTAGAATACAACACGCCCACTGTGGTTCCCAAAAGCTATCTGTTGGTGCGTGAACCAGAATGAGGCCGGTTCCGTGTTGGTGGATAAGGCTTGAGAGTGTGTTCTAGATAAAACCCTTTGTAATATAAAAGTGTTCCTGAAATAAACCCTGAGGTGGGTTTTAGATAAAACCCTTTGAGCAAATTAAGGTTCTTAGTAAGACCTCCCTGAAAGGCTTCTAGGTAAAACCCATGGAATATTAAAAGATTCTTGGTAGAACCCCTTGGGTGGTTTCTAGATAAAACCCATGGAAGATAAAAAAGGTTCTCAGTAGAAACTTTTTAGATAAAAAAAATCTTAGAATGTGGAATGGTTTAGAATAGAACCTCCAGCAAGAGTTTTTTAATGGAACGATTACACCATAGCAAGGTTCTCTGTAGAACCTCTCACAGGGGTTTCTGGGTAAAACATTTCACAGAAGGTATTGCCCTTTATATTGGGTTCTGCATCTCTCTAAAAGAGTTCCAGGTAGAACCTTTATAAATTCATTCTACCAGGAAGACGAGCTGAAGAACCTTTTAAGGTTCTAGATAGAACCTTTATTTCTGAAAATGTGTAGTGATGGCTCACATTTCCCATCATGAAAGTTTTGCTGTTTTTTGTTCCAATGCAAATGTTACGTGTTGTTAGTTTTTGTTTTTGTTCAGAACATGGTGGTTTACGTTGGTTCCGTTCATGATTTTTGTTCTGGTTTATTGTTCTAACGAGCTGTATTTTACTCGTGTGTTTCTGTGTGTCACAGCGTGACCAGTTTCACTGAGTAATGAGAGGACAGTAGAAATAAAAGCCTGTCTCTAATACAGGCCTGGTTCAAATAAAAGCCTGTTCCCCTCTGCAGTGGAGGTAAATAAAGGAACCTATCTGTATCTGAGGTAATATGGTACATGTTCTCACCAGACACTGAAACCCAAGCAGACCACTGCTCTGTCGCCGACCCTCACCTTTGACCTCAGTCTTTTAGTTTCTCTTCTGAAGGGAAAAGGAGAATTTCCTGTCACAAACTGAGAGAACGTTTCATTAATATTCATTATGATCAATTCACAGAGCAACAGGGGCTCCTTCATCACAGAATGCATATTCATGTTCCAAATATTTATCTGATCGGTTCCTGAGCAGGAAAAGGAAAGAGGAGGGGAAATGTTGAAAGTAGAGGAGGAACAGAGGGAGCAGGAGAGAGGAAAGCTGAGATCTCCTCCATTTTCCTCAAACTCACCTCCTAAATTTAAAAGTATGTCAACACTTCTTCAGCTGCGTCCCAAGATGGATGAGAGTAAAATCATGTTTGTGGTTCAAACTGTAGTGATTTTTTAACATGATGTTGAAATAACAGCAGCACACTGAGTGTAAAGTTGGACGGTGGACATGTGCGTCCAACAAAGAGCCAAAACATGTCCAGAGGACCATGAACTACACACAAGCTTTTTCAATTCATACTTTAATGTTTTGTATCTTTCTACATTATTACTTTTTTCAACTTTTAAATCCCATTCATAATAATTAAACCATTTCCCACTCTTCCAACTATTCATAATCCATTTTTTGTTCATTTTTCAAGTTTTGCCTTCTTAATAATTTTAAAAGTCAGACCTGATGTTCCATATCTTTCATACATGATGGGCATTGGTCAGCTTTTAACACCAGTATTGCAGTTTAGTCTCAGCTTTTGTACAAATGCTCATCAAGCTGACCTGCTCTGCAACTTTCTCCTCAAAGGCATCAATGTTGAAATAAGTCACAAAACTTAGTTACAGAAATTCTGAGCTGAAACATGTCAGGAGAATTGAAACCATGAAATTAGAGCTCCTATTAAAATGACAGATCAGCAGCCTCGTGTGGCTGAAGAGAAACGAATCTGACTGACATTTAAATGTGTTTATTGCTGAAAGACAAACAGGCAGCAGTGAGTTTTCCTGTTTATGAGCCAGAATGCAGGTTAAAGGAGAGAAAATACAAAGAAAGTCTTAGAATTTCTGATTTCTGACACCGCTGTGAAAACCTAAAATTTCAGGGTCCTGGTTGGGGCTTTCGTCCCTGCGTCCTCTGTGCACTTCAGCTTAACAAATCGTCTGTCAGTCAGTCGTGGTAACTGCTTTTATTTATTGTTATCGGTTCCGTGAGATGATATATGAGGGAATTTCAGAGTCGCGTTGTTGCCAAACCACAGAAATCTTTTGAAATGACTGTAGCAGCTCGTGTGTCACGTCTGACAGCCTGAATGAATAAATCACAGCAGATGAGCGGCCTGGTTTCTCTTTCCTCCGGTGCTCAGTAACATCACATTTCCAGTCAGGACAAACACGGTGTGCTGATCATGTAGCACCTCATCAAGTGCTGTTTGATTTTGATTTCTTGTTTTCTAATTTCTTGTTTTTGCTGGAAATATGTGTGAAGTCATTAAAACGTCAGTTTTGTGTTTGATTTGTTCTGTATGAAAGTGTTGAAGAGCAGCCTGCAGAAAGAATTTCAGAGTTATGAAAGTCAAAATCAGCATTTTCTCTACATTTGTATAAATTTATATTACAAATATTGGTTGTCATGCTTTCCAAAAAACTAGCCGTGTGAGTTCCATCCGTTTTTATGTCCCTAAACTGTGGAACTCACTCTGGATATTAGAATGACAAGCTGTCTCAAAGGAATTAAATTATTATGAAATTATTATTTATTGGGGCCCGAGCATCGACCTCTGTGTGAGGACCCTGTTGAAACTGAGGGAATTATTATTTTTCTTCACTCTTTGCTATTATTCCTTCAAAGTGATCATATTTTTGGGAGCTGAAATATACACAAAAACTCAGCCGCCCCTGTGGCACGTTTCACCAACATGCATGAAAATCACTACACACGTGTTTCATACCTGAGTGCATGAAAAAGTCTTTTGGACCCACTGAGAAAATATTATTGTCAAAACTTCCAGATCCAGCACTCAAATCTGTAATTTCCATGCTTACTTAAGCTTGGTTAGATTTGTTTTCAGGTTGAGTAGAGTTTATCAAAGTGTGACTGAATCTGAGTTTCTTTTTTTTTTTAACGGACTTCGGTTCAGTTGAGGACCGACTGATAATCCTGCGTTATCCTCCTGCAGCCTCTCTGACCTCAGAACCACAGACTCTGCTGCCAAACCACAGACTTCACCCAGACACACACCAGTGAAACCAGAGCAATTTCTGGTTCGGCTGCGTGTGTGTGTGTGTGTGTGTGTGTGTGTGTGTGTATGAAACCACCTTATCTCCATACGCTGTGTGATAAGTGATGTGGGAGTTCTTGTGTTTTCTCTCCTCTGACTCCTGGCACTGACAGACTTCTCACATTTTTCACTCTGTGTTTTGTGGATCTGCTACTTCACCATGTACTTAAGGAGAAATCCGAGTGTTGTGATTGGCTAACGACGTGACGATAAGATGGTGTTAAGGTGAAAAGAAGGTTTGGGAAAACCACAGCCGACTCCGTCCTGGAGGTCAGACGGAGGATCGACAGCACGCAGAGACTCAGTGTGTAACAATCAGGATGTAAAAAAGACAAATGCTTTTAATTCTATTTATTTGTAATATGTTTAAATTTTTTACATGTATTTTTTCATGTTTTTTTAAAATTGTAACTCTGTTGGTTGAAAACCTCTCTTGTAAACTGTTACCAGATCATTTACAGCTACAATGCAGTTGTTAAAATCAGCAAACTATCTGATTTATCTGTCAGTCTTTACACCAAGTTCATTTGATCATTAAGTTCTATCAATAATTCAGTGAATTTGAAAATAAAGAATTTAAAAGAAAGATGAGTTGTGAGTCTCTTAATGTTGATTCATTTGATCTGGTTAATAAAGTTATTTTGAATCTTTTATTACCTGGCCTCCTGTCAGTGGCGTATCCATGTCATAAAACAGTGAAAGTAATCCATACTGGGTTATTAACACACAGCTGCATTTAAAGAAACAATAATATACAGTATATTTGTTTTTTAGGTATCAGAACATGTAGACATTTCTGATAATACAGATAAAAAACTAAACACTAAAACATTTTGAAGTGAAAATGTTGTAAACTAAGAATCAATGAACAGTGACTGTTAGTTCCACATGAGAAACAAAGTCCTGACTTTGACCCGTCTCCTCCCTTCAGAGACTCTTTATGTCCTTTTCAATTTTAACGCCATGCTGAGCGCGTCCACGTGCACAAGTCAGTAGATTGAATGTCGTGACTCTTTCATGAACTCCCATGATGCTGTGCTGCACAACATGTCATATAAGACAAAGACACAGTGTCTCTGTAGAACCAGGAATCGGTCTCCATGGAACATTTCACAACTTTAAGTTCCCTTTATTCTTATTACAGAATAATTAAGCAAGCAGACGGTGAGCAGTTGGATGATCATAAGAAACAAGCAGTGATAAGACACAGAACACACAGTGATGCAGAGGTTGTCACATGTGGATTTGAACCTTTGACCTTTGGATCTTCAGAGAAGAAGACTTACAGACTGAAGCACCGAGGAGACGAGACGTTCCTTCACACCTTCTTATCACATCAGATGTGCAGAACTGGAACATTTTTATCTGTTTAAACTTAAAACTCTTACAAAAGTCAAAATGTTGGTGATAAAATTCTCAGAAAATCTCACATTATTCTGCTGATTTCTGGAGTTTTGTCAAATATTTTGGTGACGTTTCATCAAACACTGAGAGAAAAAGAAAATGTGCAACAGTACAAATTACAGCCAGTCACGCCTCAATGCAATCACGAGTTATTACAGAAAATTAACTAGTTTAATAAAAACTGATTGGCTCATAAAATCAGATCAAATCAAACAGATTGACGAATCAAAAGTTCTTTGATAACTTTAGAGTCTGGAGATGATGCCAACTCATTTTTTGCTGATTGGTCTGAAGTCTGGAACGACTTCACAAAAACAGGATTTTGATAAAACTGAGAAAAAGTAAAAAAAAGTTCAGATTTTTAAATCAGAATTTTAATTGAGAAAATATGCAGATGAATCGAACAATTAAAATGGTGAAAAAGTTTTAGCCTACACCAAGCTGGTTTTAGGATGATGGCAAAGTTTGTTACAGCGCCACCCTGAGGCCATTAAGTGTCATTTTTGTTGCTTGAGTAAAAAGAAAGAATAATCAGAACAAAAACAAGAGAGATCTGCAGCGAGCGACGCTGATCGGACCATTAACAACACAAATACTGAACAACATAAAAATAAATTTCACAGAACGAATCTGCATCTGATATCGAGTCATCAACTCGACAGGGTTCACAGTTAATGGAGAAATATTTAGATTCATTTGAACAGCAGATATGACATGACAGAAGACTGGAAGATATTTGTCTGGTTATAAAATAATTTATCCAACATAATCAGACACAGACACATTGGCCAGAATGAAATAAACAGTTTTATAAGTGTTTACTGTGTTGTGACCACATTCACTCAAGTGTCTGACCAGAAACTGACAACCTGAGTTTATTTAAGATGATTTCTGGATCGATACTGTATGTTACCGTCTGTTTGAAAGAGAGATTCAGGCACGAGTGACATGACAGAAACTTTGAAACTCATTTATAAATGCAGTAAAGTCTGGAAATTTATCTGTTAATTTTGAAAAATACTGTAAAAATGACAGAGTGAACACGCTGTATGTCAACATGGAATGTTGAGCTGTGAACTTTATGAAAATATTCCCTTTCATCCAGTGGAGTCATACAAGTTAAGCAGTTTCTTCTTTTATTTATTATATTTTAGCTCATTTGTGTGTGCTCTTTATTTTTCTCCTCATGCAAAACTTAACCACAATCCTCTCACCTAAACACAAAACGAGATTTCTCTCTACTGTGAAATTTGTCGTCTGTGCAGTCAGTTTATTACCATATTCATGATTACCGTTGGGTGGCGGCCTCTAGTGGCTGTAGTAAACAACTAATAAAAATGACTGAGAAATTAATTGCAGTTAAGACTTGATGAATGGCTCCAGACACGTGGAAGATGCTCCAATGATCCCTGAGTGAAAGACAAAAGCTTATTTATTCATTTAGTGTAAGAATAAAAGAGCTCTTTGTCCTGCTGTTTCTCTCTGAAGTCTGAAACATCTGGAATCACTGAAGCAAATAAACAATAAAGTCAAGGAAGTCACAGGGCCAACATGTGTCACATTAGACACACAGTGATCCAAATGATGACGGTCCTTTTAATTCATGAGATTTACTCCTCTGTTGCCCGTCGCTCGGTGCTGGACTCACAAACAGGAAGTATGTTTTCCACCGTGAGGGTGAATCCAGTCCAGTGACTGACAGAGGAACCCAGCTCTGCCCCTGGATTTGTTTCTGAGGGCTGAATAATGCATTCTTCCACCACTCTGGGCAAAAGAAAAGAGAGAGGTGGTTCACGGAGCCTGACAGTCAGTAAAACACGTTCTTTACTGTACACTCACGCTTCAGTGTTCAACACTGTTGGCTCCGTGTGGACGGTGGAAGTCTGGCTGGCCAACAGCTGACAAGTCCAGGTCCAAAGATCCAGAGTCTAAACCTCAACACTGAACCATAGAAGCTCAGTTCTAACATTGAAAAGATGAAATATCCCCATAAATTCGAATTATGAGATAAAAAAGTCAAAATTATGTTTCAAAAAAATATATTAAATTTTATCTCATTGTTTCTACTTTTTAACTCATCATTTTGACTTTTTTTATCTCAATATTTTATCTTTCTTTCTCATAATTATGACTTTTTATTTCATAATTAAGACCTTTATCTCATATTTTTGACTATTAATCTCATAATTTCATTTTTTTTTATCTCATAATTATGACTTACCATGGGAATATTTTTTCTTTGCTGAAATCTGTAGCTGCATTCAGCTACAAGCACAGAGAAAAAATAGATACAAGTACATCACACTGTAAAAATGTCTGGTAAGAAGGAAAACACGTTCAGCTTGTTTGTTTGACACAAACAAATAGGAAAGAAATTGATATATTGCTTTTTTTGCACAAACAAAAACTGTGTGCATGTTTTCTCTTTCTAAAAGAAAGAAATGCAGACAATCTTTTTGGTTTAATATCTTAAAATTATTGCAGGCTGCATTTATCTTTCTTCCACTTAACTTTTTGGAATAATTCACTAAACATTTGGACAAAAAAGTGTAAAAATGATAAATCACCACTATTAAATTAAATTGACACAAATGATAATTAATTCTCTTTTATGGAAACAACAAAGTGAAAGTGGAGGATGGATTTGATCAGTGAACCACGTGTTGAGCCTCCAGGGTCCAAAACGTCTGTGACCAACATGTGTTTGTTCAGATCAGTTATCAAAAACAATATTTTCTGGCACAGAAATGAACATTTTCTGAACTCTGAAATGAAACCCTCCTGACAAACTGACATTTTTTGGGTATCTTGTTAATGCACCATTTTTCAAATACTGACGCTACATCAAGTGTCATATTTGAATATTAACAGAGTCCAAATACACAAGTTTTTGGTCTTTTTTAAAGGAGAAATGTGAAGAAGAATCACACGATTCTGGCCACCTGTCAAACTACAGATCAGCAGAGTAACTTCTGCTAACTGTAGCTGCCATTAGCTCATCTGGAATAGGAGCTCAAAACACCAGGAAAGTGATGGTGTTTACCAGAACTAGAGCAAAGTGAGTTCTGGGAAGTCCATGTCTGGAAAGAACTATGTTGTTTGGTAGTAATTATTGGTGATAAAAATCCACAGAACCTCTTGGGTAGAAATAACTGAGAAGAAGAAAAAGAAATTCAGTCAGGAGTTTAGTTCCTACATGCCTGCAAGACTTTCTGGTGCATAAGAACTGTGTCAAAATTGTACTTATTAAAGGTAAAATGCAGACGATGTTCCATTTGTACTCTGCCCATGAATTAATGTCAATGCTAAACTAGCATAACATTAAGATGAGAACATAAGAACATACTAACAACAGTATTTACAGAAATAAATGAATACATTTCCATTTGGGTTTGAAGCTTTTCTATAACAGAAGTTCCTCTGGAAAGTGTTCTTAAACTCATCACACGCTAATACAAGCATTACTCTCATTACTCTGCCTTTATTTTCACTTTAATTAGTACCAAACTACAAAGTACTTTCCAATAACCCATAAAATAAAATGTGACCCACAACCGTTCTCCATAGTGCTGGAAAAAATAATCCATAAAGCAAAGCTAAATTAAAAGTTTTTAATGAGGCAGTGCAACAAATGGTCTGGCATTTTTTTTTTTTACAAATAACTCTTTCCTCCAAATGAAGTCTAACCACAGCAGTACATCAAGTCAGTTTCAGTAATATAGCAACTAAACATCTTTATGGTATCTAAATGAAACTGAACAGAACGTCTTACTGCAGGTCATCAAACACAGACTGACAAATGTCAGTCTTAATGGGACAGTAACATTTTCCAAAAAGCTCTTTGCTGATGACTCAATGTTCTCCATCAGCCAAACAGTTAAAGACTTTAAGAAAATCTTGTTTACACATCACTTCAAGTTTGCATTTCATACTTACAGTTGGAGGGGTTACATAAGGAGATGTCCATTGAGGAATCTCATTATTTTCTGGCGAGGAACACCATCCTGTCTGTCTTCAAATTTATGGAAAAGGATTCATTTACAAACAGGATATTTAGAAATTATGCTTTAAGGCGTGTTGACAGGCTGATCTGAAGTCTAAGGAGGAGCAGGAAGTGTTGACTTCCATGGCGCTCTGCAATTCAAACCAAATGTAAATGTTGTAGCATTAGTGTGATCAAATGATGAAATAACTGAAGGGCTTTTCACACTACATTTTGAGCAAAGACTTGGCCCAGGCCTAAGACTGACCTAAGATTCCCCGGGTTACATGTCAGCAGGAATAAGTGACTGATGTTTAAGTTCTAGAATGACCTGTGACTACTCTGTGGCTTTCCACGCTGCACTTAGTTCAGGGCTAAAAGCATTCTTAGAACCACCAGGGCTAAGAGTTAACCCTGGGATACCTTAGACCCAGAATGCTCACACTGCTTGCCCTGGGATAAACTAAACCCAGGGCTACACATTCGAACTGCCTATCTTTTAGCCCAGGGTTTAATTCCCATTGGTACAGCAACTGATATGAACGTTCTAAAATGTTCTGTGACTGCTCTTTGATCTTTAATCCCTGTTTCACAGTGGCACCTTTTAGCCCTGGGTTTAATTGATTTTGAGGCGTTGACCCCATGAACCTGGGGATAACTCTGCTCCAGAGCAGCCAGGAAGCCTGAAGCTAAAGGTGGGGTTAGCCCACTTTGGAAGTGTGGTTTGGAGTGTGCCGGTGTGAAAAGCCCCGAACAGAAGTCACAGATTATTCTCCATGTGTCATTAAAGGGTCAGTCCTCCAAATTACAAAAACAGATTTTCTTACTGTTTGAGGTTTTTAGATCTTAACTGCCTTAAATACTCCACTCCAGTTCAGCTGACATGAAAAGAATCTCACTTGTGCTGCCAAGAAACTACAACAACGACACATGAAAAACTCCAGTAACAATGTTGTGATTTCTCAGGATAATCCACAGACATCGCTGTTGACAGATTCTTGAGGACTATTATCTGGGTAATAATTTATGAAATGTAAATTGAGATGTCTGCAGAGTATTTTTTTAATTATTGAAGCAACACAATTGAATTTCTATTGGGTGGTTGCATGTGTTCTCAGATTCCAGCTCAATTATACCCAAAATATGTGCATGACTAGACATCAGGAAAACTTCTTTTTTAAAATTCTTGGCTGAAGTGACCTAATAATAATAAAACTATCATCCTGGCAGTTGCATAGTAAGTATATTTCTTTTTGCTTTGGCTTCTTTTAATCTTACATAAACAAAGCTACTGCCAATTGTTGAATAAAAGAACATATTTTGAACACAAACAAGATTTCTCACTTGAACAGTAATGCTGGTTCCATAAATTATACCCTGTACGACTGTTAAACTTTGGCTGATGTGCACAGGGAGCGGAGCTTCAGTGGCCACTGGCATTGGCTTGATTTTAATCATTTATCTTCAAACCACCAACCATCGAGCACATGGAAAAAAAATCCATCAGCTTTTAAAGGTTAAAGCGTCAACTGAAGGGGATCATTTGTAATGTCATTAAAAACTGCCTGCCACTCGAACATCAAGAACATTTGTCTGGGACAAGTGACATTTAAAGCTCCAAGATGTTTTCAAAGTTGAGATACATTATTTCCAATATAAGGTCAAAATGTGTCTCAATATGCTTCCATTGTTAGGGATTTGTTTTCCATGATAATATACATTATAATACAATGTAAATATGTTCAAAAACCTTGATCAACTGGTCTGCAGCTTTCAGGTGGAAGACAAATTGTTCTGATACATTCTGTCCTGTTTTAATTCATTCGTCCTCTGATTTCAGACCTTCCTTTCACCATGAATTGCACTGAGGTGAAAAGGGCAGTAGACTGTGTGCCTACACAGTGTTGGTAGCTGGAGTATGTTTGGGTTTGTATGTACAGTCCCGGTGACCCTTCCAGGACCCCATGAAGGCATGAACAAAAGCAACCATCTGAACACATTATAACACTATAGAATAAAGCACATAGAATAGCTAGATCATCAATATTTACAAAGGATATGGCTCCACACACATGCACATGGCCAGTTTAAACAAACATCACAGTATTAAAAAAACACCAAGACATAACAGCCTACTTTTTGTCTACCAGAACTCCTTTTTTCCCTCTTCTCTACCTTCCCCACCTTGTGTTTATCCTCCCTTTCATTTCCTCTCAGTCCCGCAGTCTGGCAGCCAGGTCAGCCGATTCTGCAATTTGATATGATACAGTAGAATCGCATCAACGTCCTCTGACCACCCGTTAGCTGTCAGACACCCCTTCCTATCCAGGAGAACCCGGAATTTCAAACCATAATGTGCGACTTTGTCCATGATTATCATTGCATGGTGTCTGGGTTTTTAGCAGTTTGTTGCAGCAAGTTCACAGACTGCCTTCGGAACATTTTGCATGAAAAGGCATATTTTTCTTGATTAGCAGGCACTTTCATATAAAGCAAAGACAGTGCATGAAGATGGTGGTTTTACTACAAACTATATGCTTCATTGGTACTGAGGAAAACTGCTAATTAGTATTTTGTCACACAAACCAACAGGTTCTTCATGAATTCTGATGACTAAATATGGACAGAAATGTTTAATGTTCAGAAATGAATCCAATGAAACAGTGTACATGATGAAACACGATGAAACACTTCAAAATTAAACACGGGTCTGTAATTCAAAGCTCCAGGGATAAGGGAAGAGGGTGGTAGGGATCCAAGGACTCCAGGACAGAGACAGTGGTAAGAAAAACAAGGTTCTAGAACATGTTCTGTGGCTGTGACAAGTCAGAAAGGTTCTAGATTCTTGATCAAGGAGTTTCAGAAGAATGGATGGTTGTAAAACATTCTGTAATGACCCTCAGGATTCTAGAACCCTCCAGAAGCTGGGAACGAATTTTGGAGTGCTTGGCCATGTTCCGGAAAACAGGGGATTGTAAACTGCTGAGGTTGTCAGAGAGTTCTAGTTCTAGTGTTCTAGAGCAGTTTCAAAACATGCAAAATGGCAATGGCCCTTGGAATTCTGGAAAACTCTCCTTTGTGGCTGAGGGAGTCTGAGGGAGTTCTGGAACAAGAAGGGTTCTAGAATGTTGGTCATGGAGTTTCAGAACCCTGAATGGCCCTAAAATGTTGGAAGGGCTTCTGTAATGACAGTTGGAATTCTACAACTCTCCAGAAGCTGGGGAAGAATTCTAGAATGCTTGGGAAACTGTCAGAGAGATCTAGAATGGTGGGAGCAGTTCCAGAATATGTAGCTTGTCGGAATGGTTTTGGTAAAGGCTCTTGTAATTCTAGAAAACTCTTGCTTGTGGCTAGTTTCAGAAGCCTAAAGGGTTCTGAATGTTGAACAGGCTTCTGCGATGACCCTTGGATTTCTAGAATTTCCTCCTTGTTCTAGAATATTAAGGGTAGCTCCATTCAAGAACATTAGGCGCAGTTCCAATATACAGAAGTTTCTAAACTGTTGAGGCTGTCAGAGAGCTCTAGAATCTTGCGAACAGTTCCAGAATATTTAGAATGTCAAAAAGGTTTTGGTAATGGCTCTTGGAAATCTAGAACTCTTCTTTGTGGCAGAGGCTGTCACAGAGTTCTGGAATGTTAAGGTTAGTTCCAGAACACGAAACCTTCCAGGATGTTGGGCAGTAGCTCTAGAACAAAAGAGAGGCCTTAAATAATGTCATGGGCAGTTTCGGAATACAGAGGAATCAAAACTGCTGTGGCTGCCAGAAGGTTCTGCAACGCTGGCAAGAGTTCAGCCTGGTTTCAATGATGGCCCATGGAATTCTAGAACTCTTCATTGTGGCTGAGGGAGTCACAGAATTCTAGAAGTATTAAGGGTAGGTCCAGAACACAAAAGGTTCTAAAATGTTGGGCAGCAGTTCCAGAGCAAGACAGAAGCCTTAAATAACAATGTGGGCAGTTCCAGAACAGCGAGGCAGGTTTTTTTGTTCCGCTTCATATCAGAAGCTCTAACAGAAGCTTTCTCTGTCACTGAGGCTGCCAGTAGGATGATGTCACAACATTTTCTAGAATAATTCAGACAGTTCCAAAACACGGGGCAAGGCTCCAGAAGGTCTGCAGCAGAACACTGAGGAACATTCTAGAACCTGGTGCTGTGTGCGAAGCTGTCAGACATGATGATGTTCTTGTAGAAGTTGTCGGTGCGCGTGGAGCAGTAATCTTTCACCTTGTCGATCATCTGGCTGACGGGGAGGATGGAGGAGGAGGAGGAGGAGGAGTTAGGCTCCACCTCTGAGGAGGAAGGGGATGAGGAGACGCACTTTGGACTGGTCTGGTTGGAGAAACATTTATCTGCATCCAGGGAACAAAAAAGACAGGGGGCACACAAGGATTATGACTTGATCATGCAATAATCATCTTTTTTTTTTTTTTAGAAGGCTTTTAATATCATTTAGGCTGTCCCTTGTTATTTAACATGACCCATTTTACACATGTATGTATAGGAGAGTAATTGATCATTATTTCGCAGAAAGAAAAGCATGACAAGGTTTAATTTACATAGTGATATACACACAGAAGAGTTTAAATTAACCTTCCAACAAAGTAAAGCAAGTAGAGGAATGTGATTGAGGGTAAAATGTCAAGATAAACAAATGATATGATTCTACATTCATCGTGTGTATCCAATCAAATCCAATGTATAACATTCATGATGGCCTGGAGCCAAAAGTAACCATCAACAAAATATGTTATTAGACAGGAAAGGGTTCATTAAATTTGAATTAGATATTTGTCTTAAACAGTTATGAAGCTCCAATTACAGGCACCAAGTCCACTGGAGGTGAACATTTTGTCTCCAAGACACCTGTTTTTATTAGAGACTGACTGGAGCTTCAAGACTACGGTGCACGGGAGGGGGAGGTGCAGAAGATTTAGGGGTAAGTCTGTGCCAAAGGGTACAAGGAGAGGACAGAAGTCCACCACAACTCAAGACTGAACAGACACTTCTAAGGTTGCTTTGACACACTAGTTGTGATGATAGCCTGCCAGAACTTTATGGAATATGTCCAAAAGTCCAGACCATCCAAAAAGATGCTTTCACACTAGAAACAAACTGAACCATGGTTCAGTTTGATCCTGGCCAAGATCACTTTTTCAGTCAGACCAAGGTTTGGCTGTTTGGTCCAAACTGTGGTCTGAGGGAGGTTTCACACCTGTAAGTTTGGTTTGGATCAAACAAACATGTCCTTAACTTTTGACTCTCTGAAGAAGACCTGACACTGAAATGCATGTTTGAGAGAGAGAGAGAGATCAAATATGTCAATGCTGTGACAAGAACGCAGAATTGTTTTAAAAGAGTGGCTTGGGTGTTTTTTGTAATTTTTATGTACACGTGTCCCGTGTCCACACTTTTTCAGTCCAGGAAGTGCTTCTATCACAACATTTTTTGGAATATCCTGAAGTCTGGATCAAACTAGGTAGGTGGGAAAGCAACAGAAAAAACCTACACATCACAAGGAGTCCACATTTAACATCAACCTTTCAACACCCTGATTTTCAGCTGCCACAACCCCCTTGATAAAAGACTGTAGTAGTGCACACCATCAGTCAAACAGCAAAGACCCTGATGAAAGACTGAATAAATACTTGAAACAGACATCATCTGTCTGTGAACAGCAGACAATAACCAGTCATTCCAAAGACTGGCAAGAGGTCAAAGGTACTCAGGAAGGAGTCAGTGTACAGCTGGAGAAAACCCAAGATCTGATGCCAAAGACAACTTTGAACAGAAACAAGGATTGCCATTACCTTCAAATCACAACCATTGTTATTATATAACCAAAATGATAATTTCATTGAATAAAAATCTAATAAAAACCTCATGTTACTCTCCCATGCATTCTTCAAGTAAAAAACAGATTTGATGTTTGTTGTCAATTGCTGATCATTTGCACCAGGCCTGTGATTCTCAGTCACGGTGCAATGTTTATTTAAAGCTTTCCAGGCAATCTGGTTGTTGTGTGGTATTTTTCTGTGTTTGTTCTTTTTTTTCTCTTACAAATGGGGTTGGTTGGGTGGGTGTTCTTCCTGCCCAGGGCCTTGCAGTTATGAAGGATTTCAGAGCCAATGGACAGTACAGCAAGGCCAAGTGAATGCTAGAGTTTTGAACAGCAGCAGCAATATTTGACATATTTGGACTTAATTTTCAACCTGATCCTGATCATAAAATGTGTGATGTAGAAAGACAAATACAAACAGTGATATGTTTGGATATCATTATGCTGCAGTGTTCTTTGGACCTTGAAGGCTCTTGGCTATTCAGCATGGGTTTAGCTGGAGATATGTTTTGGTTGGACTTCAGAGAACAGGATGGGAAGCACGAGGACAGATGGGTGCTATGCAACAAACTTGCAACAACTCAGGGTACAAAACTTGATGGTCTGCTGGGGCCGCGAAAGAAAATATTAACAAGCTGAACAGATCTGTTTTTAAAGAGCTCCATTTTCTCCAAACTGTGATTGATTTGCTTTATATGAACAGTGTTCTGCATCCCATGTAAGTGAGGCCAGCTGGCATTAGTGGCAGATCAGTGGTAAAGCTGAGAACCAGAACCGACCCACAGTTATCAGAAAGCCAAACCTGCACCCGCCCAGAACTGTTAAATATAAGCTCAGTGACCCGACCCACACCCATGATTAAGCACACACACACACTTACTCACTTGTGCTTTCAATTGGCACACTGCCTGTGCTCCTACAGCTGTTGATGTGTCTCCATAGTGATGACGAGCCTAGCTTGTGGTTATCAAAAGCTAAGGCTTTCTGAAACTTTTTAAAGGCATCAAAGCCACTGACAAAGTTATTCTCACAGACTCTGAGTGCACTGAAATCCTCCCAAACTTCTGACTTGGCCTTCAGTGATGTACTGTCCACAATTTAGTGTCCTCCACTGGCTATTTGTATGTTTGTTTCTTTCAACAGCATCATTCTGACCAATGAACAGGTGCTCTAACATTATGGTGACCAGGTGTCACTACACAGCAATTTTATGTCTTTTCCCACGTCCAACATATTGAGACCATGGCCCACATTTTGATTGGCTCTAGTTTTCCAAAGTCAACCAAAGACATTTTTTTTTTTTTTTAATCTGGCTTTTATCCAATGGCTGTGAAGAGAGCAGGGAAGGCTCCCATGACAGGGCTGTATTTTATGTCAAACTGGGCCCAGTGGATCAGGTGCAAGTTAACCTGTCACTGTCTCGGCGACCCTACACATAACAGGAAATATCAAAAGTCACCACAAAGTCACAAGGTCTGCGGCCTGCTATGGAATTAGCCACAGGGCAAAGTATAGAGATTTTTTATTTATGGAATTTATGGAAAGTGTATTCACAGAAACTTTTGGAGTTTCCTTTTGAATCCAATATTCTTTACAGGTGTTGCAGCTGTGAGGTGAGCTCAGGTATGAGACCAATAATTAGGTCTACATCTTGCAAATGTCATTCTAAATTTATATCATTTCAACACTAGCAGCCCTCTGAGTTTTACATCTTAGAACTTTCTTATGTAAAGTGAGCCAAAGCATTCAGCAGATAAATAAAGCACATGCTGCTGGTGTGCAGGCCCTCTGGTACAGTCAGAAGGTTTAGTGCATTAAAATTCTGATGCTGTTCAGCCAAAGTCTTCCTTGGCTGGAACAGGGAGCTCAATCACTGCTCTTTGTCATTCCTGCAATCTGTGACCAATTAAACAAAGAATGAAGTTGTCTTGCTCAACATACAGTCATGATTCCCAGCCCCTCTTCCAAAAGGTGTACCTATGCAACATGAAGCTACAGGGTCAGGAGGTAGTTGTCTGCTGGTGTAGGCCACAGTCATGACTTCCCTGATTCCTGTATCACTGATTCTGCCCCTGGATCCACACAGTAATGTCCAGCTGGTCCTGTCCAGACATTATGACTTCTGAAATGATGTCACACAGCCATGTTTCTTTCTGTTCCTGTATCACCTCAGAAACATGGCCATCTTCCACTCAACTACACTCCAGAAGGAACTTAAGGACAGAGATGGAAACTCACTGGGGACAGTCACAGTCAAGACCTCTGGAAACATCAGGTCAGCCTCTGGTCATGAGCTGCATGTTTCGGGATGGAGGGATTCTCTGACTTCAAACATCTGGAAAATATTCAGACTGACACTGGAGCAGAAACTCTCATCAGCTGTTGACAGAGGAGGAGAGAGAATCCTGTCCTCAGTCCATGCTGTCTGTTTCCACCGGAAGTAAAGAGTCATTCTATCTACATGTATTAGTTTTAGATTAGTTCATTGCTAGTATTTCTGAGATCACGCAAGAATCCATCTTGCCAGACTTCGCCGTGCCGTCTTTATTTCTGCTTTATAACTGCAAACAGTGTCAAAACAATAAAGCTAAAAAAAAACTCAAATTGTTTTAGATTTGACTTTTAATTTACTTTTTCTGAGATAAATGTAACTGTAAAGTTTTAGAAACCCACAAAAATACAGAAAAATGTATTTATTTGTTAATTCATTGAAGTGAAAGTGAATGATAGTTAAACTTTTAATATTTTCAATTAAAATAATTTACTTTTCAGGTGCCAACAAATCTGGTTCACAGCTCACTGACACATTTTTGAAATACATTATTTTATTGAGTTTCTAAAAAGTTTATCTGAAG
This sequence comes from Lutjanus erythropterus, assembly GCF_056507025.1. Taxonomy (NCBI): domain Eukaryota; kingdom Metazoa; phylum Chordata; class Actinopteri; order Lutjaniformes; family Lutjanidae; genus Lutjanus; species Lutjanus erythropterus. The sequence continues at coordinate 37,075,361 of NC_139331.1, read as the reverse complement.
AAGAAAAGTCAATTATCTCAACTAAAGATTGTGTTCTGCAAAACTTTTTAAAGTTTACTTCAAAACTTAACAGTTTGAGTTGGGCTCAAAACTCAGTCCACTGCAGTACATTGCCTTGAAATTTTGAGTTTTCTCAACTTTTTGTTTTTTCAGTTTATAAAATATTTGCTGTATTGTAGTTTATGTGTGATGGTGCTGGTAGCCTGTAAAATATGTCCTTCCGTCTGTGTTTCTGAACGCAGCCCATTAAACACGATGATCTGTACAAGAAAAGCTGGACACTAAAATCTGGATCATTTTTCTAATGTTAGCTCATGGTTTGTTTTTAGTTTTTTTTTTTACAGTGTTACATTCAGCCAAAGGCTGATATAAGACTTCATATTATCAGCGCCTTAAGATTGTCTGGCAGCAGCGGTAAAAAAAACAGACTTTACTGTATATGCTTTAAGTTTTACATGATAACTATCGCCAACAAAATGAAAAAGATAAAGGCTGGTCTCTCATGCCAGGAAGCAAATCAAGTGTTACATCCAGAACTGTCCAGCAGCGAGCCAAGCTGCTCACGTCTCGGCTCATAACTGCCGCGAGCTGATCGAATGATGGCAGGAGCTCCTGCTGCAGACTCTCAACACTGTGGAGGTTCCCTATTTGTCAAATCTGTCTGGAAAAGGTAACCCTGCCCTTCAGCAGCGCCTCTCAGCTGCCTCAGTTACTGCAGCAGCCCCACACAGAACACTTCTACAAAGAAGGGTTCCACAAGGGTTCTCACTGAAGGGTTCAGGTTCTACCCAGAATCATTTGCTTCTGAACAGCCCTTTGTATGAAGAAAAGGTTTGTCAAATGTTCTTTATAAGGCTAAAGATTCCGTTAGGAAAAGGAAAGAGTTTGAACGCCTCAACAGTTTGCTCCAACAAGCTGTTTCTCTCCTAAAAACTTGAATCAGTCTTTTTTGGGGGGAGGCTGCAATTATTATTATTTTTCTACCCGATGGAAAAACCTCACCACGTATTCTCTGTGTGGCCTGAACTTCATTTGTTGTCCAAAACTAGAATTACCACCAAGGGGCTGCATGCCGGAGCCAGCCAATCAGGTTGCGGTTCAAATCCATGTCTGTCCAGACTCAGATGATAGGATCATAACCATACAACTGACATGCATGAATCTAGTAATTTCCAGTGAGACACATGCTGTCTTCACTTAGAGACTACTTTTACAGAGGAGGACAGAGGACTGATAGAGAGCTGAACATTATGATGTCACAGTGAAGTTGACCTTTGACTTTCTGAATATAAAACCTCATCACCATTGGGCAAATGTGGTGTCATTGCAGTAGGTGCTTCACCATCTGTTGCCTGGCAGGGATCTACACTCTACTGAAGGACCTCTTCTAGTTAGTCAATGAATTCTTGAGTTGCAAACAAATGAGGTCATAGTGTCCTTCGACCACTAAATTCTAATGAGGTCATCCTTGAGTCCAAGTCGACGTTTGTGCCAAATTTGAAGGCGTCCTTGGCCGACCATTTCAGTCAGGCATTCTCTTCCCATTCTGCTATCTGCATGTTACCATTTTAAAAATCTTAGTCACTACATGAAACAATAACAACCTCAGAGGATTTTCCTGCCATGTCTCGGCTCTCTACGCGTAAATGTTGCACCAAAACGAGTTGCTGCATCCTGGGCTTTGCACCCCCAAGATGACTGTGATTACAACCAAGCCACAGCATTTTTCCCATTTTTCAGAAAGATTATGTGTGGAGCCTGGCTGTGTGCGGCTTGTTTGGCAGTTGTAAGGCCAGCTAACCAGAGGTGAGATGACAGTTCCAAGTTGGAGCTGTCTGTACAGTAACAGGAATTTTGGCACGTAAGGAATTGTTTTGGATAATGTGTTTGCTAGTATCTCTGAAACACTCCTCCAGAACTGTGCAACCCTTAGGCACTGACTCCAGCACCAAAAGAAAAACTGTGTCCAATCCATTTTGAGTGAACATGGTTTGATTTGGTGATGCTAATTCTTTCATTTTATGCAGGATGCAGGGAGTGAAGTATGTTTTGTGTTTGAGAAAAAACTGGATAACTTGATGGTTGGGGTTCTGGGAAGATAGTTGCATGTTCTGCCAAATTAGTTTCAAATTGGGCTTGGCGCTATTTGAGGGGAGGTTTCCCTTCCATACTCTGTCAATAGCAAAGGACCTTCAGGTGGCCTCATGTAAGATGAAATATATATCAGAGACCAGTCTGCTGGGGCCGGTCAGAGCTGTATGGGATGGATGTGTGAGGAAAGGCGTGTTCCAAGGCACACCATAAGTACGCATCACTATGCAGAGTTGGAGATGTCACCGAGAGTGTGCAGCTCTTTACTGCTCCACTGAGGAAATGGAATTGGTTGGCTTCCCAATCAGAGGTTATTACTGGGACAATGAAGATACCAGAAGAGGTTGTTAAAGGGGCTCTTTTCCAGATCTATATTTTTATTCTTGGACTCCTCAAGAGTATCTTGGCAAGATTCACAGTTGAAAAACATCCTTAATTATGTTACATTGGCCCTTTATGCAGCCCATCTTCATCCCTGACTGAAATAAGCCATTTCCTGTCTCTTTAATGCCCCCTTCGCTTGCAAGAGTTTCATTTTAATCCAAAACACGATCTTTCCCTCACCCTGACCTCATGTTTTCTGTCCTTAAAGCTAAGTAGATTTTAACCACTGCGTCATCAGATTCTAATTATAATATAATAATAATTGTAATTATTTTGTACAACATGGACAATGAAGAAACAATATGTACAAATAATGAAGAAATAATATGTACAAATCTCACAGGAGTTTTCTGAATCTAAGGTTCCCTTCTAGACACGCTTCCCAGATCTTGTGAAAACAGCGATTAAAGATGTTGCTGAAGTTTCCGAGGGCTGAGCTTCACTGATTACTGGACAAAACTTTAAACTTTATTCACTGATTTTGTTGAAACTGGATGATAATTTATGAAGAAAGTATTTTCTGGTTTTGTCTCTGATGTCCTCCGGCTGCTCTGTCTCAGCATTTCGGTGATTAACTCATCACGTTTCTTTAGCTGACTCTGCCTGACTGAAAACCTGGCAGGAGTCTTTACACCTTTAGTGCAGGAGCTTTGGTCTGCAAGGAGTTCAGGTGGTCAAAATCTCCTAGTTTGGGTAGACTCTAATCAGGTAATCAGGTAGCTACATGGCTAACTGAGCTAAGTAGCAGTAGCTGTTAGTTCCTTAAGCAACAAGTAAAGCTATACGTTTGTCATAACTTTGTGAATCACAGAGAACTGAGGCAGAGCAGCCGGAGGACATCAAAGGGAAAACCAGAAAATACCTTTCCTTCTCAAATGAAAAAGTGAGCAAATAAAGACGGACTGGGCAGGTGGGTGGATGGTCCCTGTACTTTGTGAGTGTGCAGCACCTGGAGTAGATGACCACATAAAAATATCTGTGATGAGTTGATGCAAGCTTGTTGTCAAAAGTTAAAAACAGTAGTATTCAGAGTGGTCTAAAATGCTCCTACATCTAATATGAACATAACTGGCTATGAAAAGTTGGAAATAAGTGTGTTTATGTGATGTTTCCCAAAGTCTAACCACATCTGTTTATTTGGAAATGCAGAAAGAGTGGAAAAACACTCAGCAGAGTTAGAAAAAGTGTCCTACTTGGACTGTTCAGATATATGTGATAAAATATAAAAAGTGACAAATGCATTCATTCCTGTGGCTCGACACAAAAAAGACTGTGTGGTCCACAGACCGAAGCCATGGCAACCACATGTCAAGATTTACTGCATCAGTGACGAGCAAATTCCTCTATGATGACATGACTTTGCTGACTGTTTCATCGACACGCTATAAAACTCTGAGGATCATGAACTCTGCAGCTCATGACTACTGTTTCATGGGAGTGTTAATCATGTGATTATGAAAGACACTAGAGATGTGCTCAACAAACAAAATGACAACTTTCTAGAAGGCTGAATCAGCTGATTTTTAATACCTAAAAACTGAGAAATAATAGAGAAATATATCCAGATTGCCTTGAAAGTCAACTATAATTGTTCTTTTGCTTCAATTTCTTCTACTTGATTTTGTTGCCTGCATTACATTTATATGCAATTATTCTGTATTAGATATTTATGTTCATTTAGATGTTTAGTCTCTTCAGCACTGACAGTTCACACAGATCTCAGTATTTAAACATGGCCACAATTTTCCCCTTAACTGAGTGGAAATGACTTGCAATAGATTGCAGCAATAGTCGCCTAAACTTCACTACAATATTGTAGAAAAATGACCAGATGTGTACAAAATGAAAGCTGTCTCAGAGCCATAAGAACAGTAATGTATGTTGGACATTGAGAACACACTAAAAAGTCTCAAGCATGGAAATTCAAGAATGGATGGATGGATGGATGGATGGATGGATAAGTGGGTAGGTAAAAGCTTACTGATGTAAGCACCAGGGGCTGGTGGAGAACAAAACAGAGCTAAAAGCAGCCCGTCCTCACCAGAAGAATGGGCATATAAGTCAATTGTGCAAACAGCTTATTGCAACCCTTATTTCCGTTTATTGTTAGTCAGTGACGTCTACTGGTCGTACTAATTATGATGGGAGCGAAGGACTGCAGCAACTATCAATTATTTCCATTGTCAATGAATGTGTTGATCATTTTCTCATTTAATCAATTCTCGTCTGGTTCTTAAAATGTCAAAGAACGGTGAAAAACATCGATCAGTGTTTCCCACGACCCAAAGTGACGTCCCCAAATGTCTTATTTTATCCACAACCCAAAAATATTCAGTTTACTGGAATATAGGACAAAAGAAACCAGGAAGTATTCACGTTTAAGAAGGTGAAAGAATTCACCTGTTTAGTCGAGCTAAACTTGATCTGGCTTTCTGAGCCTGAAAGTCAAATGGAATTTGTTCTCTTAAGGATTTATATATTGAAGGAGTGTTTGCCTCATTTAATCAATTATTAGAAAAAATTGATCCAAGTCCTTCTGACTTTTTTTTCCACTGTCTTCAGGTCAGGGCCTTTGTGAAGAAAGCCTACACTCCTTTTTCCAATAAACCACCATCCAGATGAACTTCTGTCCTTGAAACTGAACCAGAAAGGATCAGTTGCTCAGGGCGATTCTTTCATAAATAATCTGAACATGGAACCTTTGGATAATTTAAGAACCCGCTGGGAACAAGCCATTTTTCTGAGGATGTGTGGGAGGCATGCTGAAGACAAGATCGCATCCAATTTTAGATACTCCAACACTCTCACCTCTCTCAAACTAAACCTGCAAGAATAGATGCTGGTATTTAGTCCTTTTTTGAGAGGTACAGGACGTCTTCAGTGACTTTTCACAGGTTTTGTTTTTTTGTGCTTTTCAGAAAGAAGAGCTTGGATCTCTAAGTGAAGCATATGGGATCACTATTACACCTTTCTAGGTACAACATGGAAAATGTTCATCTAGCTACCAGAATGTGGTCACGTTCTCAATGCTGCTTCATTACAGTCAGCTGGACAAGGACTAGACCTCTTCAGGTTGGTGAAAATAAAATACACTCTGCAGGGAAGTAAGTCTTGCAGTCTACAAGGTATGGGGATCTTTTTTATGCTGTGATCCACACAACTCAAAAATGTTCAACCTCCTATTAGAAAAAGTTCTTACTTAGGAAGTTAAATGCAAATGTTATTAAGTGCCGTAAAATAAAACATTTAATAGCGTCTGTGACCTCAAGTGTCATTTCTCCTCCTCTGTCTCTTCACTGATGAGGGTCGACCTGTGTGAAGACTTGCCAAACTCATCAGTTTGCGACTGTCAGCCATGTTTTTCATTTGCGTGTGGTGTCACACACCTGGAATGTTCTGAGGTAGGAGGCCGAAAATCTCAAAGAGGACATTCTGACCTCTGACTCTGCCTTGAGTGCAGCATCAGTCTGCTTTAGTGTGTCTGTGCTGTGTCAGTTCTTTGTCTCGTCTTTTCAGGTGCCTGAGGAACTGATTATAACATCTCCCAGACTGGGAGCACCTGGGCTCACCGTCTTCCCTGCCAGCACTTGTATCATTTTGTCTTCTTTTGCCATTGTTTTATTTTTTACAATCTGGATTCCAGAAAAAGTTGGGATGCAGCTTCAATGAACATAAAACCAGAATGCAACAATTTAGAAACAAGATATTTAATATTCAAACTGATAAACTTGATAAACTTATTGTTTTTTGTAAATATACACTGATTCTAAATTTGATGTGACAGGAGTGACAAGTCCACATTTCAGACTGTTTTCACTGATCATGGACGTCATGTCCTCCGGGCTAAAGAGGAAAAGGACCATCCAGATTGTTCCCAGCACTGACTTCAACAGACAGCAGCTGTGATGGTATGGAGGGATTCAGAGAGACATATGCTGCCATCACTGACGTCTTCTTCAGAGACGTCCCTGATTATTTCAGAGAGACGATGCTGAGACACATTGTGGACGTGTTCCAACAGCGTGTCTTTGTAGTAAAAGAGTTCAGGTCCTAGACTGACCTGCCTGCAGTCCAGACTTGCCTCCCATTGAAAATGTGTGGTGCATTATGAAGCACAAAATAGGACAACAGAGACTGTGGACTGTTGAGCAGCTGAAGACGAATATCAAGAAAGAATGAGAAAGAATTGACCTTTAAAACTTCAACAGTTAGTGTCTCAGTTCACAAACACTGAGTTTTAAAAGAACAGCTGATCACAGTGGTAAACATGATCCTGTCACAACTTTTGCAGAATGTGCTGTCATCATATTCAAAACATAAAATCTTGTTTTTGTACTGTACTCAACTGAATGTAGGCAGTACAGAACTTGCAGCTGATTACACTCAGGTGATGGTCTGCAAATCAAGAGAGTCAAACGTAGAAGGCAGAAGATGAACAAATCCTTTGCAGCTGTGGATTTTGGAGAATTGTTGAACACTGGCAGAAATAGAATCATATCTATTCTTTCATCTCTAACTGCTGACAAAATAAATCCAAGGGATTTGTAAAGGGCTCTTTGGCACTAGGAACAAAAAAACCTGTTTTCAGGTTTGACTGACAAATTACTGCTCTCAAGGACGAAGTCTTATTTTGCTTCTTTTCCTTTCGCATGGAAACCTTCACAGAAAATCTGATTAAGATGGATTTTCACCCTAAAACCAAACACATAAATGTATGATGTCATCTGTACACAGTTCAAGTCCAACTGAAATTACAGTCATTCATTCCTTCAGGGTTTCCAACTCATGTTGTTGCTGTTTACATTCACTCATAATGTGTTTTATATTATTAAGCAAAGGTATTTAAAAAAAAATCACGTGGCATCAAATCTAAAATTTTCTATCCTACAGGCCCAAGTCAGTGCGATTGGTTTACATGTTTGATTGACAGCTGAGCCAACATGTGGCACAGACGGACAATAGCTGTGTGTCCGTCCAAATGTATCACAAATTTCAACAGAATTTTGAGTAAATTGGCAAAAGAAAATGCCAATTAATACTTGTGATAAGCAGTAGGTGGCAGCAGCTCTCCAGATGCAAAACCATTGCACTTTTTCTGAAAAAGTGTTTCCATCTCCCATCAACAACATTAATTCTTTCTTATTTGAATTTTTCTGTTTCCATCAACCTCTTAATGCAACACTCTGAAATGTGCACAGAAATATATTGATGGAAACAAGGCTAATATAAATAAACGTGTAAAGCTTATAAGCCAAGGACAGGCAGTATTTTATCAACATTTTTGTTGAAGAGAGAGAATTTTAGGGCCCTATTTAGTTGATCCATGACATCTGATCTAAAGTGTACGGTGCATTTAGGGCCTGTCCACCTACAATTTGCTATTTAAATATACTTAATCTGGGTGCAAAGAAGGCACAATGTGGAAGGAGGTTGCATTTAGTTTCTTAATTAATCATGGGTGTGTTTTGGGAGGAACATGAATTAAACCAATCAGAATGTCATCTCCTATTCCCTTTGAAGGCCAGGTACACCCGCCTATGGCGCGTTGTTATTTAAATGCCAGATTCAGCAGGTTGGAGAAATGAACAGTGGTGCTGAAATGACCCACTAGCAGTGATTCAGGGACTGAAGTTAATCTGTGGTTCAGGCTGGTCGTGTCATAACTAAGAGAAGTTACTATGAGAAAGGCTGTGTGCACGTTTACTCACGATACACAGCAGTGTGCCTGCTGTAACATTACTGCATACATGGAAAAGTTACTACGTAAGTGACTGAAAGCAGCTGCTTTTATCATTAAAGTCAATAAAGAAAACACTAAGACATCAATACAACACACAATAAAAAAATCACCTGGAAAGTTGGCGCTGCAATACATAAATTGAAAGAGGCTGCTTTCAGTTTTGTTTCCATGTGTGCAGTAATGTCACTGCAGCAAATATCATGAATATTTAAGCAGCAATAAATAAATAAAAACTGTAGTTATAAACAGACAGGAATTTGGAAATTCTGCAGAGAAAAGAATCTCTCAGACCACTCTGAGAACAATTTCACTGTGTGAACTTTGACTGTGTGAGTGTGCGAGCTTTTGGATGTGTGCAAGAACGCGAGACATTCACATCAAATCCTTACTAACCGATTTAAACAATCACAAACTTTTTATCCTCTCTTACCTGCAATCATCTGCTATTAACCAGAATATTAATTGTAGCCTCATCTTACTATCAGATTCTCCATCTTATGGATCTGATGTCTATATTTTATGAAAAATTTAATCAGCAGGAGGTTGGACAATTACACCGTTTAGTAGCCAAGAGATCAAACTTTTAAAACATGTTTTCCAGCATAACTGAAAACCCCCTCAAGATACAATGAACTGAGATATATATATATCTGTTACTGATCCAGTTTCAAAATTTAAATATTTACTACATGTTCGTTTCTTTGTCAGTTCTGCCTGCTGAAGGATCTTTATTTTCCGGTCCGTACACATTCAGTTTGATCTGTCTAAAGCTTCTTATTAAGATACAAATTTAAAAATGCTGTATGTCTCACTCTGTAAGTTAGAGAACAGATGTTAAATCTAACAAACACCAGAGAGAGATTTGTTCGGTCTCAATGGTATTTTATGGCAGATTGTAACATCTGGACTCAGAACAAACAGTGTTTTACTTCATGATCCTGTCCGCCAACATCATCCAAAACATTTGGTGTTAATTCTGACGAGCAAACCAAAACTCTGACTGCTCTAATGTGAACCACAGCGTTAGCCTGTTGTTACTCTGCTCTTATTAAAACAACAATCAAATCACAGTTAAACGAGGCAGATGTTAGCTTGGATGCAGTCGGTCATGGCGTGCTTGTTTTCGCACCCCGGGGCACTCTGGGTGGGTGGAGTCGTAGTTTTAGTCATGAGCCAATGGGTGGAAACGGACGCTCCTCCCACTCAGTGTGTCTCAGGTTGGGAAGATGGTGTGAACTTGTGTGACATCACAGTGACCAGCCAATCACAACACACAGTGGCTGCTTTCCCAAAATGTCCGCTGGCAAAGTCTTCGAGTTTGAGATTTTTTATTTTTTACTTCTTCTTCTTCAGTTAAAATTAAATACAAATGTAGACTTTGAGTCTCTGGATTCACTTCGACCACAAACACTTTGGGAAACACACAGCGGATCACATGATGCGGGAAGCAGGAAGGCAATCAGCCAATCAGCTTTAGCTTTACCTCCGGTGGTCCTCCGCTCTTGCTATTGGTTTGAAGAGCTTTCTACACACCAAACACAGAGGTACATACATGAACATCACATGTGAGGAGATAATACAGAGGCTTCCACAGAGACAAACCTGAAATAATAATTACACAGAAACAGGAATCATCTTTACATGCAGACTTGCTTCTGCAATTTAATTGCAAAAAAATCCCTAAAAATATTACAACATGCATTGCATTTTTTTTTACATTTTAGGTCGCAACAATCCCAAAACTGAAATCTTGGAGTGACTGGTTTATGCTCTTTTCTGTATATAAAGATGGATGACATGACAGCTCCTCCAAAAGCCAAAACATTTGGTGGCTGGTTGCAGTATATTTCATAAACCCCGCCCCCTCCATGTTAGCAGATAGGACATGGTCCAAACTAAAACATCAAAGTTCACATCAAATAAATGTTTCCTAAGATGGTTTCTGTTATTTTAGGAAGTTTGTATCATGCTGTTTGTTCGTTCAGTTTTCAGGAAAAAGCTCTGCTCAGGCCCTCGATACCGCGGCTCCAACCCTGGTCACTATCGCTCAAACTCCAAATGATGTCACCAGAACAAGATGGCAGCGCTCATATCAGGCTTCATTTTTGTGCATTATATTTTCATGATAAAGTCTGTGTCAGACATTATATTTTTGAGTCTGCATGTAAATGTGATTGCACAACTGACTGTTTTTTTTTTTTAATTGAATTATCGCAAAACCTTCATAGAGGTGAAGAAAGAGGGTAATTTACAGAATCATAAACTTTTATTACTATAGCAATGAAAACAAAAAGCTCACATGCTGCAGGGTTTTGTCAAAGAAAAAAACATGTTTCATCTTTTTCTTTTATTAAACTGATCTTGATTTCCACACTGGCTATTTTACATCTGTATCCTACTCAGATTTGATAGTTTTTAGATATAATTTCCTCTGTCTTGTGATTGATTTTTATCCTTCCTGTCCTTGTCCCTGTGTTTCAGTGTGTCTTCCTGTGTCTCACCTGTGTTGCTGTGTCTCTTGGTGAACGGGTTGAGTGTAGCTTTAGCTTTGGACGTCCAGTTGGCGGTGCTGGATCCGAAGGAGCTGGAGGACAGAGACTTGCCCAGGTTGTCTGAGCTCACCTTCTTCGTGTTGTTGGTGGCCGTCTTACTCCAGTCTGCAACACACACACACACACACACACACACACACACACACACACACACACACACACACACACACACACTCACTAATCAGCTGATACACCTGATATCAATAAACAGTCCTTCAGGCCTTCTCCCCAAATTCATATCACGACTTAATAGAGTTCTTGAAGACGTTTCGTCTCTCATCCAAGAGGCTTCTTCAGTTCTGACTGACTGGTTTGGGAGTTCATGTATTAAACCTAATGGGGTCGTTAGCACCTGGGGGGGGCATGTGACTTATGTGCCCGCCCCTCCATTGTGTGACTCGTGAGTTTCACTTGGGGGGAGGTGTGAATGAGAGTCATTAAGGACTCTGCTGTCATGTGACTTGTTAGGGTCACATGATTTCAGGTGGGTATCCAGCTGCCTGTGCAGTGATCTTAAGACTGCACTGTAAGTGGCAGATAAATTGTGTCTTAGACCTCCTCCTCTGTTGAGAGATGGTCGTTCCAGGTTAACAAAAATGGCCTCTTTCACTCCTCTCTCAAACCATCTGTCTTCCCTGGCCAAAATACGGACATTGTCATCCTCAAAGGAGTGTCCTGTGGCTTTCAGGTGTAGATGGACTGCTGAGTCCTGACCTGAGGAACTGGCTCTCCTGTGTTCCTCTGCCATTATCTCCTGCTGCGTGTGTTCCATCCTGCCCGCTGCGACAATTCACGGGCATCTTTTTATAGAATTTCCTGTTTTTAATGGCGGCCACGCCCTTCAACAGGAGACAAAACTTTTGAGCGCAACTAAACATTTGATCACAAATTAGTCCAGATGGTACACAGCGATTTTGAAGCCAATCTGCTGAATTCTGTTGGAGTTTGTTAAAATACAACACATGGAAAACGCCAAAATTGAAAACAAAATTCAAAATGACTGACTTCCTGTTGGGTTTAAGATGTGAAAACCCTATCATCAATTTTTCCACTAATTGATTAGTTAGAAAATAATGAAAATTGATTAATTGATCCTGTCACAATCTTGGTCTTGATCAATCTGGCAATAATTTTTCCAATAATTGATTAGGTGTTTGGGCCATAAAATGTCAAAAAAATATTGATCAGTGTTTCTTGTTTTGTCCACAACTTAATTACTCAAACTGATAAACCGATTATGTAAATAGTTGGCGTTTAATTTAATAATCAATTAATCGTTGCCTTGTGATTCATTCCTGGGTCTCCAGGAAAGAAAAAGGAAGTTTGTGAAACACTGGCAGTAAAAACATCAGTGAATCCAGGAGGACGCTGAGCAGCTTTGGATTTCACCAAATTCAAACCAAATTTATGTCCATCTGACAGCTGTTGAGATGTTTTCAGCTGTGGAGCAGCTGACTGACATCCAGAGATCAAAATAAAAATGCACAGATGGAAACTGAATAAAACGTTACAGCTGTTTGTCTTGGCTTCGCACTGATCACTTGTTAGTTGGAGCCTGATGATGGAGAGATTGATAACTTCATATAAAAACACAGAGTCAGAATATTATCTTCAGGCTGAAACATGACGCCGGCTGTCAGACTGAAGCTAAACTCAGTTTCTCAGTTAAAGAACTGCTGTATCACACGTGGATATTTTAAATATCTGATCATTATCAGTGACCTCACAGTTTTTTTTTATTTTATAGTTGATTCAATAAGAATTCTGCATGAATGATTATTTGTACATGTCTTATTATATCTTTTACATACATTTGTCTTGCTACATCATTTTTAACTTGTTGCAAAATGTAAAATATGTAAAAATTTGTGATCTGATTCAACTGTTAGATTCATCTAGAATTTCTCAAAGCAAGAAACAGTAAAATGTTTTTAAAAGATTATAAACATGTTACTTTAATAATAACAATTTTCCACCTAGAACCATCATAAAAAAATCAGTGCCTGTGGGAAAACACTGGAAACAAGAACAAAATAAAACAAAAAAAAAGTCGTAAACGTTGCTGTTCGTAATGAGTAGCAGTTCTTTGTTTCAACATTTGAGAGCTTTAACACAAAAACTGTTCCCTAGTCTCCCCTACTTTATTTTTAAATAGCTTCAAAAAACCTTTGCAGAATTTTCTAAAACCTTCTGAATTGTTTCCAGGACTTTCCAAAACCTTCCTTAACCTTTCTGAAACTTTACCATATTCGCTAGAATTTGCCAAAACTCTACCAAAACCAAAACCAAAACCTTGTAAAGCTGTTCCTAAACTTTCCAAAACTTCTCCAAACCCTTTCAAGACACTTCCGAAACCTTTCCAAAATGTCTCAAAGCCCCTAATTTATTTTAAATCGAGTCTAATTAATGATTTTTTTGAATTTTAATGTCATAAAATTGGAAATTGAGACCACTTGTTAAGTTTTATTGACAGAGACAATGATAGTTGCTAAGCAACCAAGATGCATCTCCAACTGTGCAAAAAGTAACAATGTAACACAGAAACTTATATGAAAAGTCAGGTACCAACAACACTGCAGTTTTTAACTTTTTAACAAAGTTATTGTACATATAAATGTGAAACGGTCAAAATGACCTCGTTAGCTCTTCTAGTTGTTGCAGAGAGATCTTTAATGCATCTTTTCTGTCTCTGTCCTCATGTGTAAAACAACTGGTGGGACATATTTCAGTTGTTCTCGGGGATCTATTGAAAGGACGTTCCTCCTGACCCAGACCTGACACTCTCTGGATGCTCAGAGACGACTTTGAACTGTACATCTGAGGAACCGTCGGCGCTGACGCTCAGACTGGAAGCTGCCAAGAAGATGATTCTAACCAGCTGTAAATCACCTTCAGCTCCCAGAGAGAACTCAACGAAGTGATCAACATCAGACAAACGGACAGAACACGGTCCCACAGTCTGCAGCAGCCAATACATTTCTGAGCACATGTGGGGTCCATTTATCGATTAGTTCAAAGATCAATAATTGTCAAATATGTCTGCCGGAGCTGTTCATCATGGATCGCTGAAATCACTGATTAACCCCCTGTGTGGGTTCTAGATAAAATCCTTATAACATAGAAAGGTTTTCAGTAGAACCCCCTGAGTGTGTTCTTGTTGGCACCCTTAGAACATGGAATGATTCTGGAATCAACCCCCAGAGAGGGTTCTGGGTAGAACCCATTACACATTGCTTAGGTTCCTACACCTGTTCTCCTGTTGCTTCGACCTCCATCTACTGTCAGTAGCACACTGACCGTGGATAAAAACCTTGGAGAACCACACTTCAAACACCCTGAACTGTCCCTTTAAGAATGCATGAACATGAACTTTTGTTCTAAGAGTTCTCCCTCTGATCCTGGTTTCAGAGAGGAATTCTCGCTAAAATCTTTTTCACAGACGTTCACGCAAGAACCTGACGGTGGAATGAAAGCAGCTGCGGCGTGCAGACCTGTCGGCCCGCTCACAAATGAGATGGCAGCCGTACAGTCGGCCCACGGTGCACCTGGAGGACTTCCTGCTCTTTCAGGGACAACTCCGTTTTATCTTTTTTTATTAGCTGTAAAGCCGCGCTGTCTTCGGTTTTATATTTTTAATAAAGAGCCTCCTGCGTTTTTTTCTGCTGCTGTGGGAACCTGGCACGAGTCCCGCAGACAGACATCTGACAGGACTCCTGTAGAGAGACCTGGACGAGATTTATTGTCCTGTCCTGAACCTTTGAGATCAGACAGACGGACAGAAAGACGGATGGACGGACAGATAGGTACCTGAGTTGTCTGACAGTCTGAATCGTCCACAGCAGAGGTATCTCCTCCACTGCTTCTGGACGTTTTCTTTCAGGGCGCAGTGGAAGATAAATATGAACAGACCTGCAGAAAGAAACCAAAGACAGAAAACCAGTTTTATTGTGTTTGTTAAAATCTGTGTCCAACTTGTTAATATAACAGCCAAGTTGTAATGAGGACGTTGTGCGTCAGACATGGTCTGGTGTTCGAGGTGATTATGGATTTAGAGTTATATTGGTGATTCACAGTAATTTAGCCTTCACACAACACCTCTGTTGTGCTTTTCAGCTGCTGTCCAGCATCACCTGTCCTGCACCAACCTTTAGACTGAGAATTCAAGATTTGTTTGGACCAAACCAGAGTTGGTGATTGTTTGGACAATGGAAAGACGAACCAGGACATTTTTGTTGAGTTTTATTTAGTTTGTATAAAGTCTGAATGAAGCTGACGATGATGCAAAAGGATTCTGAGTTTGCTGAGATCAATAAATCAGCTGTTTCTGGTTAAATCACACGTCTCTTCCTCTTTAAAAAAATCTCTCTGACTGTAGTGATCCTTTCCATAATGTTGTCAGACACTAACAAGAACAATCTGAGCCTGTCAGAGACAAAAACAGTCGTCAGCAGTCGTCTGGTGAAGCGTCTGACGTCGCGTCGGCTGTCCTGCGCTCCGCGGTGCGCTCTGGTGAAGCGTCTGACGGCGCGTCGGCTGTCCTGCGCTCCGCGGTGCGCTCTGGTGAAGCGTCTGACGGCGCGTCAGCTGTCCTGCGTGCTTCGTTTCTATCAGTCTTCTCTGCTTCCATCACTGTTAGTTTTGTGGTTTGTGGTGATTTAGAGACTCGGTTTGTAAAGTTTCATGTTGTTGCATTGTTCTGTGTACAATAACGTAGATAAACCAGCTCATATAAAATTATATGTATGATTACTTTTAATTCCTCATGTAAATGTTCTCCCTGTGCATGTTTGTAGCTTCTATCTGTTTTATTGTGTAATTGTGATGCACACTGACTGACAAAAAGGGTAAATTTTCAGTTGACTATGGGGGCTGTTGTTATTTGTTTGCTTGTTGTTTGTGTTTGTTTTTGTCGCTGACAGACTCAGGATCATTACAGTGAGAGAGCTTTTTTTTAACGAGGAAGAGTTCAAGTGCTCTCGCTAAACTCATGAGACTCCTGCTGCATCATCAGCTTCATTCAGACAGAAACTAAAATAAAAGTCCCTGTTCGTCTTCCCACTGTCCCGACAATCACCAGCTCTGGTTTGGTCCAAATAAATCCTTAATTCACGGTGTAAAGGAGTGCGGAGCATCCAGTGCAGGTGATGCTGGTGATGCACAGTTCACTGATTTTATAATTTAACTACAGGAGGACACACACTTTGAATTTCTCTCACTGTGAGGAAATGTGATATTTTACATCACAGATGATGAAGGCTCATAAAAGAATTTAATGTGGTGCATCGCACTGTAAAAAAACGATGAATCATCAAATATTTTTACAGGATTCGACTAAGGAAAATCTTAGTCGATGACAGCCCTTTATGAAGAGAAAATATGAGCGTACAGGTTTGTGTCAGGCAGTTCTCGTCTAACACCTGTGAATCTCTCTCCAGTTACCTTGCAGTGAGTTGAAGATGGAGAAGAGGTACATGAAGGCGAGGTTGACGGGCCCCCAGGCAAACAGAGCGAAGCCCCACGTCATTCCCAGCAGGAAGGTGAGGCTGATGACGCTCCGCAGGTTTCTTAAAACCTGGAACACAATGGAAGGAAGTGCTCATTATTTTAGTGAATATCTTTAGGTTGTCCTCTAGTCCTTTCTTTTCTTTTCTCCTTCTTTACTCTTCTTGCTGGTGTGAACGTCGGCTCTATAACATTAGTGTTTTACCCATAAAGCCTTGAGAAAAAGATTTCTGAAGACTTTCATGGACTGTTTTATGGATTGTGGTTTGGTCAGTGGACAGTAAAAGTGAATGAAGGTTGAATAAAGGTGAAATTCCAAATAGTAATGAAACAGCTGTGGCATTTCTCAGAGATCACAGCTCAATAAAACACCCTGCCTGAGGTTATGACATAATGTTCTCCTCTGTCTGTTCATCTGTTGTGGCTGATGTTCCTCACGGTAACTCACTGACTGTACCCCAGAGGATTCTCAACACTCTTAAAAGTGCTTTAAATAATAAATGAAAAATCGAAATTTGCAATTTGAATGACTGCTGGCATAAAGTAAAGTAAAAGTGACATTTTTATTGAGTCAAAGTGAGTTTACCTCCTCTCTCAGCGTGCGGTTGCTGCGTTTTCCGTTGCGTCCGCAGATCTGCAGCATCACCACGACAAACATGGCGACGTTCAGCAGAAACACCAGACAGAAGTAACCGACACAGGTGATGTAGAAGACGACTGAATTCTGGATCCAGCAGCTGAGGACAGTACACACACACACACACACACACACACACACACACACACACACACACACACACACACACACACACACAGTTAGTGTATTTTCTACTGTGCGGTGTGTGACTCGATTAGTTCAGTGGACGCTGAGACGGGTCACTCAGCCGGACTTAGACCAGAGACAGCGAGCCAGAGACCCACATCCTCCTCCTCAAACCCCCAAAGAACAAATGCAGGTGCAGAATCTAAAAAGTTTTTCTGGAGGTAAAGTTACTGCAGCTAGTAAGCTAGTGTTAATTAGCCAGACATGCTAACATTTGCAGCTTATATTAGAGCAGATGAAGACAGAGTTTAATCCATTCATTTGACCCAAATTAAAAAAAGTTTTTATAACAAGAGGTCCATGTAAATAAAGACATGTTTAATCATTTGGTGAATTTAAATGATGAAGATACTGATTGTATTCATTTTTATCTTGTGTGACAAATTCCATGTCACGTCAACAACCCACATAATAATCAGTGCATCCTGTGAAATACTTCAAAATAATGATATTTTCCATGAAAAGTACACGCCACAGATACTTTGTACTTGACTGTATTGTCTCTGTGTATGAGGAGTACTTACAACTCTGAGGATCCCTCTCCTGACTCTCCTCTGCCGTACTCCTGCAGGCCGTAAGAGTTTTTATCCACAGCAACAACGATCCCCACCAGCACTGCAGGCAGACCTGGAACAGATGTTCTTTATTCTTTTATAGGGTTACATTTATAGGAATCAGAATAAAATCATTTCTATTTACGAGTTCTGCAGTGCTACAGAGGCCTTCCTGAATAAAATATCCTCTGTAAAGTCAAAGTGTCAGGGAAGAAAACATGATGATAAATAAGACTTCAGTAAATGTAGCCCAGATATATTCTGTTCTTTATAGTTGGAGCCTCTCTCACCCCAGCCGACGATGCAGAACTTGAGGATGTATCTGCGTATGTAGGTGTTGAAGACTTTGACCAGAGCAATGTACATGTGGATGGACTCCAACCCCATCCAGGTGAAGGAGGTCAACAGGAAGTAGTGCAGGAAGACGGCCACGGACAAGCACAACCAATCAGTTTCCAGACTGGCCAGCCAGCCGTCCAACAGGAAGACCATGTTGAGGAAGAGCAGAGACGTGCTGAGATTCATCAGGATCTTAGAGGGGTAGTCACGCCGGAGTTTTCTGTGGGACGGAACCAGAAGAAAGATGAGATGTGGCATATGGTTGAAATTTGATTTTGTTGACAACTTTATTTTCTGCAGTTGATGCTCAGTTTCAGTTCCACACACTCACAGCCCCCAGTCCCTACTTGAACAATTTGTTTTTTTATTTCTTGACCAGAGTCTCCACATGTCGCTGCTTAAAGTTTCTCATGTTTCTGAACTTTTCCTGGTTCAGATTCTTCCAAATCATCTGAGGTTTTGAACTTCACCAGTGATTCATAAAGTTTGGTTTCCTGGAGCTTTTTGTGGGAAGAAAAATATGTACATGCTTGGATCTACTAATTGAATTTTCATCTAATTTCGGAAAGGCTGGACCACAGAAAGGCCAGGATGTGATTCATGCATGTACTAAATCATATAACAGACCTCAAATCTGATATAGAGTTGATGATGTCCATCTTGTCACTGTCCTGTCTACTTACATTCAGAAATTAAAATTTCTGGCAAGTTTGTTTCCAATTTAAACGACACATAATCTGGGTGAAGAGTATGATACAAGGTGCAAAGCAGCTGTATTTAGTTTCTTATTTAGTAACTGGTGTGTTTTGAATGCAGCACGAATTAAACCAGTCAGACTGTCATCTCCCATTCCCTTTAAGAGACAGGTGCATCTGGTGCATTGCTATTTAAATGCAGGTCGGGTAAGTTGTTGAAGTGTTTGGTTCTGAGGAAACAAGAACTCAGGTGACGATGTGCTGCAAAAACATGCAGCACAGCAGTGAGTTTGACTGCAACGAGGAGTGTGCGTACGTTGTGAGCCCTGTTATCTGAATAATGTGTCCATTAAATAGCAGGAAAATATTGTGTCACCGACTTTTGACCAGGTTTTTATTGGTCAATGACACAATTGCTTTCTGCTGCCTCAAGATAGCAATGCACCTGAACATACCTTATTTTAAAACCAACACACTGAAGGGTGCACAGATGGGGGCATGTGGGCATGAAAACGACAAAAACTGCACTGGTCAGAAAATAGCACTGACAGCTGCACTGTACTGTGCACCGGTTTATGCTGGGAGTAAGACAGGGCCCTCTGTCTCCTTTACACTGATAAATACACCACTGCCTCCTAGTGGACACATTTGATCCCCGATCTGTGTGACTCACTCGAAGGCGATGTAGGTGAGCAGCGTAGCAGCAGAGAAGATGGCGGAGATGCCGCAGCCGATGTAAGTGATGAAGGTCAGAATCTTGTTGTTCTTTGGATCGATGTGAGGTGAAGCTCCAGAAATGTCCTGCAGACACAGACAGAGAGACAACAAGGACAGTAAGATCACAACGAGCTCGACTTGTAAAGTAATAAGGACGAACGTACTGTAAAGTCCACATGAGGAGAAGGTCAAGGTCGGTGGATCAGGACTTTGACTCAGGAGACTGACATCATTAGACCAGTGAGTCGGTGTTGGTTCTTTTAAGGACGTAGATATTTTAACCCAAACCAGCATGTTTTGTTGTCTTCACCTAACCAGCCTGGGAATGTCCTGAAATATTTACAGAGATGGGAAGTAACTAATTTCAAATACTTTATTACTGTACTTAAGTAGATTTTCTAGATATCTGCACTTTACTTGAGTATTTCTACTTTTACTCCCAACATTTGAACACAAATATTTGAACTTTCTACTCCTTACATTTTCTAAAAAGCCTTATTCCTTTAGTTTTAATGCAAGATGAAAAAGAACTAAAGAGACCTAACAAGATCAAAAACAGCCAACAAGACAAAAACATGAGACAAAAATGACTAAAAGAGATAACAAGACAAAAATACGTAAAAGATGCAACGAGACAAAAGAAGACAAAAACAATGTAATGATACATGACAAAGTGAAAGATGTGACAAGATGAATACAACATAACAAGACAAAAAGGCCATAAAAGATTTAAAAACACAAAAGTGTCCTAGCAAGATGTAACAACACAAAAACAACGTAATAAGACGGAAACAAGATAAAAGATGGAACAGTGTGGAACAGTGTGGAACAGTGTGGAACAGGATGAAACAGAGAAGGAACCTCAGCTGTGAAGAAAAACTGAAGTTCAGTTTGTCTTTGCACACAAACAGTCAGTAGAAATGTCCTTCAGAGGACGACTTTTTACTTTTATACTTTGAGGACATTTCAGAGCCTGAACTTTTTCACTTTTACTGCAGTAAACAGGTTGAATCAGTACTTCTACTTTTACTCAAGTATCTGTACTTTTACTGCAGCAAAGGCTGAGAGGATTCTTGCCACCTCTGAATATTTCTCAGCCAGCTTTATTTTGAAAGTGTGGCCAGACGCTGCATATTTATTGATGCTCACTGATGCTAACCTGCCTGTGCAATGAGAGTGACTTCGGATACATCAGTGTGAAAGTCAGGCTGAACATCTGCAGCCACGAAATTAAAAATAAAATGAAACAATGTGAATGTGATTAGTGTTCAGTTATTACAAGGCCACATTTAAGTGATGCACATAAGAACAAATTAATGAAACAGGCAAAACATTAAAGAAAAAGCTGAAGAAAACATGTCATTAAAACCTGCAGTATCACATAAATGATGTAAATATCACGTTATTCATGTTTCACAGCTGTTTGTGCTGAAGGCTTTATGAACAGTTCTATCTTGATATCCACAACTGGTCACCTTCAAACTGAATCTGGTTAAAACCTTCTTTAATGAAAAGAGCATCAAACTGAAATCACAGTAAGAGTTTTTAATTAACTTTTGAATTCTTTCCCTAACAAGCGGCGCTGGTGCTGCAGAGAGAAAACTTCCTGCTGACCTCAGATAACTTTTTAATCAAACTCAGTCTCACAGATTCTTACCATGAGGATGCCGAAGTGTGTCAGGTGGTCACACAGGCAGACGGTTTTGTTGTTGCTGGACTCTTCAGACACTCTGCAGCCTTCTTCGTTCCAGCCTCCAGCACCACCTGGTGGCAGCACAGAGGTATTACTACACATTTACGATCACATTAGAGCCTCAGAGGATGAAACGAGCTCTGAAAAGCACATACAGGTCATGACGTGCTTTATTTCTTCAACACCACTTCTTATCATGCTTTTATATGTGATAAACAGACTTTGGATGTAGGAATTCCTGCTCACTTTCTACATCTGAACAGTTATTTTACAGCAATAAAAATAGTAAGTAATAAAACAATATCATCTGGGAACTTTTGGGCAGTTGTTTGCAGAGACATTTAAGGACAGATCTGTACTGAATATAAAAGGAAAGGAAAACCAGTTTGTATTGAGATAAGACTGTGCAGAAAGCAGCCATTCCCAAACACTGGGTCGGGACCCACAGGTAGGTCATGAGAGATTTTATTTGGATCCCCAAATAAATAAAAGACTACGGCGGGAATTCTGCAAATTCAAGATGCACTCTTACATCTTATTTGATCAGGACATTTTTTTATCGAGTTCGCTATGATTTCGTGTTCATATGTCTAATTTGCTGCTTTTCTGCTGAGATGATCGAGGCGTCTCCGCTGCGTTTTGGCCCTTCAGAAACATTGTGTGAAAAATATTAAATTGGACCTGTCCTGTGTTTTCTTTGGATTTGGTCTCGACTTGGTTTGGAAGCTGCTCGGTGTCAGTTTGTCTTGGACTCGACTCAAGTGCTCTGCATTAATGCAAGCGAGCACGTAGAATATTTTTTCATAAATGTGGAGGTTTATTTCCACGTACATGTGGACTGAAAGACCAAAAAATGAACCGACAGGGTGAATTCAGGAGACGCTCAACTCAGGCACCGAGTTTTCTTACACATACAGCCGTCAGAGTCCCAGAGGATGAGACAGAGCTGAGATGAAGCTTTAACAGATTGGATGTTTTCCTTCAGAACACTTGAGGTAAATTGTTTCTTGGTTCCCTGTAGATCAGAGAACCTGTGATGAACCCGAGACGTTCAGAGTGAGGAGACGACAGACTTACTGTTCATGCTGAAGTCCCAGAACATGCAGACCGGATTCAAGGACGGCTGTCAGGAGACAAGAAGAAGAGTTTTCAGAGGAGCTGCCACTCAGACACAATTTATTATCAGCACTCATCACAGATCAACAACACCGTCTCACTGCAGGCTGTCAGACACTCACAACATTTAATCTAAAGATCGACACTCAACACAACTTTCAAACTAAACTTTTATCCACCATCGTTCTAACATCTGGTTAACCTTTCAAAATAAAGGCATCTGGGTAAGTTCAGTCACCAAAACTAAACGGTTAAGTTTAGGAAAAGATCATAGTTTGGGTTAAAATACATTCTTAAAATCTGAGTGAAAGATTTTTTCACTGATTGTCTTTGTTCATCGGGATGACAGCTCTGATGATGGGAGATTAATTTTAGTTTAATTTAATTTGTTTAATTTGTAAAAGCACAGTGACATTGATTATGATGTCATAGTGACCTTTGACCCCCAAATTCTAATCAGTTCATCGTTGAGTCCAGGTGGAAGTTTGTGCCAGATGCACTGAAATTCCCTGCAGGTGTTCCTGAGATTCACAAGAACGGGACGGACTCGAGGTCACAGTGACGCGACAATAAACACACGAGCATTGAAACACCTGTACCTGATCGGACAGGTGAGCGATCTCGATCTTCACTGGATCCCTCAGGTTACTGATGGAGAAGTTCCCCACGCTGCTCGCCACCACGTAGCTGTTCAGAGAGCGACCGTGCTGCTCTTTCTGAGAAAACACAAAGGACGAGAAACATTCAAAAACACCGTCTGATATTTAGCTTCTTTCATGCAGGTGACTGTGTGCAGACTGGACCCACCTGGAACAGGTTGGTTCTGCTGAAGAACATGAAGTTGATCCTGGACAGAGACGATCTGTCGGCGTCGCTCAGGGAGTCTCCAGACAGCAGAGTGTCCGGGAGGGTCACCTGAGCTAAAGGGTTAATCCGCTCCGATTCAAAATCAATCTGAGACGAGACAAGAGGAGAGGGAGCGATCAATACTCAAAGCAACAAGAGTTTTCTTAACACTGTAAAAAGAAAATAAATAACATTTTTAAAAAGTTAGTGTCTGAGCTGCCTTATCATATAGACAGGATGAGCTGAGGTAATTTTGTTAAGATTCAAAAACAAAAAACCTTTCTAGTCAATTAATCAATATTAATTCAGTTGTGCATGAAAAAACATGATAATCAGTCACACTTATGATTGGTACACTATCAAAAATTTAAAAAATTAAAGTGGGAAATTTGAAAACTAAGAGACATAATTAGATTAAAATAAATAAATTAATGTTTATGTCATAAGTAAATAAATAAAGGAGAAAATATGAATCTGCCTGCCTGTTATGAAAATAATAATAAATAATATAAATAAATAAATAAATCTATTTGTTCAAGTTTAATTAATTTGAACAAATAAAACTTGTATATTGATGTGAAATTAATGATTCCACTCAACTTGTATGTGATGTTTTTACAGTGGAAATTGAATCTCCCTGAAGTGGGTGTGGTTTCGTGACTGTTACCTGCAGGTGGGCGTGGTTTTGTGGCTGTTACCTGCAGGTGGGCGTGGTTTTGTGGCTGTTACCTGCAGGTGGGCGTGGTTTTGTGGCTGTTACCTGTGGGTCGGGGGAGTTTGGAGCTATGAAGGCGCTGAAGGACGTCCCGTTGAACATGGAGGCGTTGAGGGCTGATATCCCCACAGCCAGGTGTCTGGAGGTGATGTTGATGGACGGAGTTTCGAACTCGATCTTCTGAACCAACTCGTCAACTGCCTTCAGAGCTCTGAGGAGCAAAAACAAAGCAATGATTGAATTTAAAAAGTTATTAATCAAACTCTTATAAAACTGAGGAGAACACAGAGGAGCGTACTTCTCTGAGGTGGCAGCGAGCGCCGTGTCGGAGCTCGTCATGACGTTGGAGATGATTTTGACGACAGTCGAGGCCAACGTAACGTTGATCTTTGCCACGTTCACCAGCTCCTTCACCTTCGTAACCACTTTAGACACCTGCAGAGAGATGAAGAAGAGAAGAAGAAGAGTTGATTTACTCATGATTTACTCATGATTTCTGTTCCTGTTTAAAGAGTGTGTGTGGATTCTCACCTCCTCATTGGACAGCTCGTTGTTGGTGATGTCAGCGAGTTGCACCGCCACTTCAGCTGCATTTTCTGACACAAAAAAAACACAGAAAGAATGATTTCGTTTGAAGAAAGGACACATATTTCATTTTAAATCTTAATGTTTTTGAGTCAAAATTAACCTTCAACAACAATGCAACTTTTTGCATTGAAAAATTAAACCACAGTAGAAAAAACAATATCTCTGTGTTCTGACCAATCAGAATCTTTTGGCTAATTACTAAGTTTAAAAAAACAAACAAACAAAAAAATGCATACTGCACTGCCTTTTCCCAAATGAGACAAAACATCAAAGACGCTGAAAGGTGTTATTGAGAAGATTGATTTTATAATCTCTGTATCTGATTGGCCGATGACTACACGTACCTGCAGACACCTGGATGGTGTCGATGTCTGTGCAGTTACTGAGGTCTGCAGCCGACCAATAGGATGAGAAGTTCTGTGGGTTGATCAAACTGAGAGACAGACAGACAGACAGACAGACAGACAGACAGACAGAGACAGACAGACAGACAGAGACAGACAGACAGACAGACAGACAGACAGACAGACAGAGACAGACAGAGACAGACAGACAGAGACAGACAGACAGACAGAGACAGACAGACAGAGAGCATGAGGACGAGTGACTTTATTGGAGGGAAAAAAATCTAATTAAGAAAAGACCTCTTTTCTCTTATCGTTGTTGTCTTGTCTTGTATAATATACTTAAATTACACCACTTAACTTATATATGCAACACAAGCGTATAATATGTAACATTTCTGCAATAAAATAGTAGTAAAAACAACAAGACCTATGTTATATATTTTGTGATTTTCTTATTTGTTGTTGTATTTGACGTTCAAACAGAGAAAGTTAGTTAGTGACTTCCAGGATTTGTCAGATAGTTCAGAGAGAGGAAGGAAGCGACTAAACATAACATAAATAAACGTGTTCTATATGATGTTTGTGCAGGGGACTGCTGTGATTGGTGGAACTCACGGGAACCTATGATGATTGGTCAAATTTGCAGAAAAGTTGCAATTTGGGCAAAATAGCAAGGTGGTGCAGAGTTCACAGGGATTGTTTGAATTTGTGAGAATTGTTGCACCTTCCTGGAGGGACTGACACTTGTGACATTGCAGGGACAGATGATGTTTGTAGGGTGTGACAACAAAGGTCACCTGACCTCAGATAATCTGGAAGGACCAGTGCTGCACGCAGTTTGAAAGTGTAAAAGTGTTATTTGGACACAGATTGAAGAGACTTGGCTGCAAAATCTTATACTAATAAAAGACTATTTGAGAATTCATAGTGAGAGATTTTTGTCTTTCTTAAAGACCTGCAGACATCGTGCACACTGCATTCATCACTTACAGATCAGTATCAGCTGTGTAATGTCTCATAAAGAAGAAAATAAAAGTTTAGAGGATGAATGAGTGTAATTTATCACCCTCAGACTGTGGGATGGAGTTTGTATTCACAGAGAATCGTCCAGCCTCCACCAGGACTTCTTGTGTTTCTCTGCCCTCCCTGCGTTTTCTGTCAGAAGTGAAATTAACCATCTGTCAGTTCGAGCTGAGAGCAAACTGAGCCCGTGTTTGACTATCGATGATTAATGCAGAGTTACCTCAGAGTGTCACGCTGCTCCTGAACGCTCACAGAGAGAACTCAGAAAATTAAACTTCAGAGTTCTGGAAACGGCAGCGAGCAGGAAGATCTGATTAAAACTGCTGTTTGCTAAAATCACCAGCAGATAAAAGATGGATTTGATCTCTGAAATCATCAGCATGCTGGTTCTTAACATCTAATTTTCATGAAGATGCTTCAGGATATTTTGCCGTCTTGAGTCATGGCTCTTTATTAAAACACAAGAAGCCATTTTCATTTTTAAAACCATCTACAACACTTCAGATAGAACAATAAAATCCTGGCAACGAGACAAGGACTGCAAAGAAACCAAAGAGAGAGTTTATGGATTTTATCAAATTTACTTTTTACTTGTTCTGATCATTTTTAAAACTATGTAACAAAATGTATTTGTTTTTTTCTTCCTGCAAGACATCTGCTTCTTTTCACTCCCTTATGTGAAATAATATTGAAAATCAACTCGAGAACAATGTGAAGAGGCACTACAAGTCAAATTATGATGAGTTTCTCACAGTTTTCCTGCAGGCTTGGAGGAAAAGATCCTCTAGTATTACTGTACAGTTTGGATGGTCCTGGATGAAAACTCTGTGTGTGTGTGTGTGTGTGTGTGTGTGTGTGTGAGTGTGAGTGTGAGTGTGTGTGTGTGTGTGTGTGTGTGTGTGTGTGAGTGTGTGTGTGAGTGTGTGTGTGTGTGTTACCAGGTCCTGGAGGCGCTCTCCTCCTTGTTGGGGAAGCAGGGCAGGTACTGAGTGACGGTGGGTCGGCTCTCAGGCCAGCGGTAGTGCAGCGGGTTCTCCTCCGGACAGTTTTCTGTTCGGGGGAGAAAAAAAAAAACAGGACGTATTTCTTCACATCTAAATGAAGACGGGTTGAAAAAGATTAATGAAACACGAGCTGATTGTGAGCGCCAAACAAACCACCAGGCTCTGATAAAGACTGTACACCGATACAGCCACAGAGGACGGAGACACAACAAGACAAATAACACAAGATCAGACAAAAGAAAAGGTAAAGATAACAGAACTCCAGACAGAGGAGAAATGAGACCAAACTCATGAATAACAAACACAGATAATAAATCAAATGAGAAGCAGAAAAGAGTCTGTATCCTGACTGAAAAAAAAAAATATATATATATATATATTCTTTTTCTTGTCTCATATTAGGACCTTAACAGGGAACGAGATGATTTCAGGGGAAGAAAAATGAGAAATGAAATGTTTTGTCCCTCACCGATCAGTCTGGTGTCAGTGGAGGCGGGTTGGACCTTCAGGCCGGACCCCATCAGTCCCTCGGTGCTGGACAGACGGACGGACACAGCAGCTTCTCCCAGACTCTGATTGGTGACGTAATGATAAACCAGCAGCGCCTGACAGAAATAACTGGACACAAGAGACAAAAAATAATCAGCTGCTGAAAGTGAAGACTGAAAAAGGCTGAGGGGGATAAAAACACTTTTTCCAGATGATACATATACAACAGATTCAATATAACAAACTCACAAAATGAGGTTAAATAAATGTTTTACCTGGTCGGGTTTCCTCCGCTCAGTGAAGCAGACTGCACACTGGAGACAAACAACGGCAAAGAGGTGAGGATTGATTTATTTTTTTATTTTTTATTTCCATTTATTTTAAATCATTCTCCTTCCTCGCTGGGCAGAAAGTTCTGGCTGTGCAAGACTAGATTTTACATTTAGTGGCTGCAAAAGCTGCACAACACTCTGAGAATTCACTCACCTCCTGCAGGTTAAAACAAGCAGTAAGTTATTTGAAGCACGTCTGACATTCGCGTGTTCTGTGCAGACAGTGTTGCACTGAAGCTCTTCCTTGCACTGGTTTGTTTCAGATAAATCTTTGTTAAATTACCTGATGGAGTCGACGTAGACTGCGTGGGTCCAGTTTGCAAAGGTTTGATTCAGCTGGAAGAAGAAAACAGATCAAATCAGTCACTCAACGGATAATTTATGTCATTTATATGTATGAATTGGACACCTTGCACTCCATTTGAAGGTTCCAAATTAAATTCTGACACACTGACTTATAGGATTCCTACAACGATGGTGAAATGATCTGATTTTCCAGGTCTGTAAAATTACACCTTTTTATTTTGAACTCCGTTTTGAGTAAAACAGTCAAAGCAGTTTGGGACTGTTCCTATCACATAAAATTGAGCTTTATTGCCGTTTTAAATCTCTCAGTGTATTTGTTTTGCAAAATTAAACGTTTCATTTATTCTGTTTAAAGTGGAATATTCATGAAGCTCAGTATAAACAGAAAGAAAAGCTGCTCTGATGATGTTTGGCACAAATAAAATGTCTCATAAAAATAAGTGCAGTGTGAAGAAAAGTGAACAGAGGTCAAAGTTCAGTTCAGTTCTCTGAGTGTGAGTTATAGAAGCTTTAATGCTCCTCCTGGCTGCTGGCTGGTCTGTGATTTAACTCAGACTGATGATGAAGTCTGTTCTGTTTTATTGTTCTTAATTTGAAGATTTAAAGGCTCCATATTTTAGTTAAAGTCTGTCTTCCTCTTTGTGATTAACTGAATGAGCTGCTTCATTGATTGATTCTGTTCCTCATAAAGTCTGTCACACGCTGATAAAACTTTGAGGGACTCAAACAACTGCTGCCGATTTCAAATTCACTTTTTGGTGAACCTGAGCAAAACCTGACCCCCCTGCTGTGGACCCTCAGGAGCCAAAAAGACCAGAGCTTTATTGTAACACCTAAAAAAAATCAATATCAGTTTAAGTGTATCCTATATTTTGAATATTTTATTTTATTAATATTTTAACCCCTGTGTTATTGTGTCACTTCTGTGATTTAATACATTACTCTGGTTTCTCTGAAGTCACAAAACAAGTCAAACAAACTAACAACTGCTCCTGACTTGTGAGGGAAAATCATTGATCTTGTCAGTGGAGTTTGGTTGATGTGGAGAGAGTGATTGGTTTATATAACGGTGGTTTCCTGTTAGAAAAATATGTCTGACAGCGAGGTAAAGGGGTTAAAATATTCTTAATATAGATTTTTTAGGTGTCTAAATTAGTTGTTGCTGCTGACCTTGTAACTGGGGGTGTGTTGACCTCCATCTACTGTGGGTAACACACTGACTATGGAGAAGTACCTCATTCAACCACACTTAAAATAATCAGAACTATCCTTTTAACACTTTCTCAGTCTTAAAAAGTACTGTTACATCTCAAATTCAGATTTTCAGTTCATTTTTTTGTGCAGGGAAGCTTTTCATGGTGCAATAAGAACAACTCCGACCTCCTGCTTTGAACACTGAGGTGGCTGCTGCTTTCTGGGGGCCACCGACTGTTCTACCTGCACGAATCACCAGAGTGAAGCTACCATTTAAAAACCTGGACTCATCTTACCCAGAGTGCCACAGCTCGCTCCACATCAGGCTGGGACAGCGGCATGGCGTTGCCGTCATCCACCTCGAAAGAGATCCGGTAGAACAACGCCTCTGCAGAAGAGCGACAGGAGAGAAATAATACTTCAGTCTCAATTTGGCTCAGACTATTTCACACTTCTAATGGAACATTTTTATGTGCTGGAGCCACATAGCAGGAGATGAATGGAGCAGGTGGAGCTAATGGAGTTATGTAAAAATCCAATTTTACAGAGAAAAATGATGATGATGATGAGGAGGAGAAATGTTCTGCCTGACAGATAACTACAGCAGAGAGCAGAGCAGTCTGGAGAATTTCTTTTCATTTAGAATCAGAACAAGCTGCAGCAGGTTACAGCTTTTATTTCAACACATCAGTGTGTCTACAGTCTGAAATCTCACACATTTACATCCACAAAGACCTTCATCACCCCAAAAAACACATAAATCATATACTACATATGAAAACGTTAATAATTTAAAAGGTAACTTTGTCATTTTTCAACCTGGACTCTAGTTTCACACATTTTTGTGTCAAAGTGACTGATGGCATCAACAGTTTTTGAAATGAGTCCAGAGTTCTGCTTTTCTGAACGAGAGGAAAAAGAATCGGTCTGAAGGTTTTTAAGGAATCGTACCAAAAATGCTGTTTTTAGTGCAGCATTTTGTGAGAACACTTACATTAAAACAGAAAATCTAACAAATGTTTATGAGTCATAAATGTCTCCTCTATAACATAAAAGATTCTACACTGTAAAAAAGTGTATTTCTGTAGTAGCTTCCTATTTTAGTGACAGCAGTCTTCTGTTTTTGGATTTGAAATTACACCCCGCTCCCTTGTTATTTCAGTGAAAGTGCGTCAGTCAAGTGTCTTTTAGTGTTGGACGTCTGGCGTCATGACGTCCATGTCTTTTATAGACAGTTCAGCCTCCATTTTCTCCTGGTGACTCAGAAAGAAGATCTAATGCAAGACAAAATTATTCATTTTCTCATCAAATAAAGTATTTTATCACATATAGAATGGTCCACCCTAATTAACTTTAGCAATTATATTAATTATATTTAAGAAACTAAAGTGACACTGAAGTCAGTAGGAGCAGCATTTTACCTCTAAGTGAAGTAAATAACTGAGTTGGAAAACTGGAAACTTTTAAGTTGGTTTGCCTTCATTTTAATTGCATTAATGCAAACTGTTGACTTAACAGCAATCAAATTATTGATTACATCAGACTTAAAGAAATGTGTTCTTCTAACTTGTTAACTTGATTTGAAAAAACTTGAAACTTGTTGTGGTGGTTCACAGAAATCATATTACATAGTTATATCACGTAATAACTCTTATTTTCCACTAAATTTGTTTTTATTTGAGCACACTGACAAAGAATCTCTAGTTATTGTAGTTAATTAAAGTTATTGATCTGTAATGTGATTCCTCCAGCTGCAGACACACAGTGTGTTCAGTTGTTTTCTTTAAATCTCTCAAACAGAAACTTTTTCCTCTGTGATTAAACATTTTAGAGGCTCTCAGCTCTCCTGCTATGCTTCACATTAACCACTAGGTGTCACTCTGGTATCTACAGTTGTTAGTGAAACGCTACTGAAAAGACTTCTCCTCCAGCAGCTCTGGTGGGAGACGCTGCGAGCTGCAGACCTTCAGTGAGATGCTGTTTTCTGGTCAATGCAAACATTTCGACTGGATTTCTCAGCAGAGTGTAAAAATCTCTGTGGACATGAGGTGTTTATTATTTATTGTCTGAGAGTTCGAGCAGCAGAGCAGGACATCTCTACCGAGAGGCTGGACGGACGGAAAAAAACAGGAAGGAAGAGAGGAAAAAAACATGAGTCAATAGTGCAAAAGACTGAGGTAGATAAAACACAGAAACGTGAGGTAGAGTGAATTCTTCACAGTGGATATTATAATGATGGACAGATAAAAAAAGAACTTGGCAGAATGACAAATACCAGGCTAAATACTACAATCTGATTGGACAACTAGACTCCATTCTAATGTCCTACACAGAGCCCAGAATCATGACGAACCAATCAGCAGCCTCCAGTACCTGAGGGATCCCACCCGTCCACCTGATTGACAGATTTATATCCACCACTACATACAGGCAAAAAACCCAACAAACTTATTGATAAATGATTTAAAAGAATACTATTCAGACACCACACTGTAAAACCCAACCACCTTAAATCATGTATTCAGTCTTAAAATCTTCTCTTTTGATGTGATGAAATATTATCTGTCAAATGGGTCACTAATATTCATAACTTCTCAGTCAGCTTCAGTATTTTTCATTTTGAATCAAGCAATAATACATTATATGGCCAAAGGTGTGTGGACACCTGAAGGTTACAGCCACATGTTAACATACTCACTGTATGTTGGGAAAAAGTGTTAAACTTTCCCTTGATTGGAGCTCTGGGCCGTCCATAAACTTTTGGCCATAGCGTTTATATTGCAATCTGCATGTGTCACTTCTCTCCCTGAGTAAAAAAATAAGTTACAGGTTTAAAATAAATCGACTTTAAGACTTAATACAAGTTGCTATGATTACATTTTTACAGTGCATGCTGTTGTCATTACAGATGATTGTGTTTTTGATTCTCTACATCTACAGTTTTTTGTTACTGCATGACATACTGTTCCCCGATGACAGTCCACACAGACATGTAAAATGAAAGCGTTGTTTACATTGACATGGCAATGTGGTCTTGGCTGCTAAATCCACGGTTGGGGATCCAGGGTTTGGACGCACCGTGGCCTTTTTGAGGCTGCCACTGCCACCACCGCTGGCCAACACACTGACAGCTTTGAATGGAGCCGCTGGAGAGGAGTTCTTTGTGGTTGTAACATGATGGGTGACCACAGGTAGTGTTGGGGAAAGGTAGGGAACTTTCACATCAACGTCACTTTGGTTTGGATTCACAAAACCTCCTGAGCTCTGATTCCCGCTGTGATTTGACACGACTGGAGCTGAATTCACACTAGGCTTTGAAATGGTTAAATTGGCTGCATTCACACTCGGTTTGCTGCCTGTCATGTTCCCCTGAGGTGCTTCCATATTTCCATCTTCTGTCAGACTTGTAGCATTTTTAGCCTTTGTGCTGTTCGTCATTTGATTTGGCACTGAAGGAGAGTCTTTACGTGTTGTAACAGCGGTTGCATTTGACATGGAGGTGTATTTTAAGTCTGCTGTGTTTGAAGAGTGGTTGTGACTCTCAGGAGGTGGGAGCCCCTCTAACCCAGAAATGACGCCTTGATATGGGGCAACGATAGAAGAGCTGGCGGGGGATCTGGAGACTGGCGTGGAGGAGGAGATATTAAGGCCAGAAGTGTGCAGGGGGTTCGGAATAACCGGAGCAGCAGTGGGTTGTGCTGATACTGCAGAGCCAGCCTGATAACTGGGTTCAGAAGTGGGGCAGGGAGTTTGCATTTCAACATGAAATGACTGAGCGTTCAGGGCAACTTCTGGATTCAGACTTTCATTAAGCTGATGGCCTGTTGGAGCATTTAACAGTGCATCCAGAGATACACTGTCATTAGTGTTTGCTGCTGGAGAAGGCAGTTTGACAATATCATCAATATGTATTTTTGGAACAACATCCGCAGGGTCAAATAAAGTAGAGAGATGTGACGGTTTCCCAGCAGCAGTGAGATTTTTTGAGCCCGATACTGGACCGCTGACGAACCTTGTTGAGTTGTTTGTAGGCAAAACCTCCTTGTTAGCAGAACCAAGGGGTTTTGAGTGGCTGGATTTCAGTTCATCATCATCGGGGTCAAAAGGAATTGATTGGCTAACCTGCTGGACTGACTCTGTTGACGGGCGAACAGGGTATGTGGTGGACATTTGGAAGGACTGTAAATGGCTGTTCAGGGTTGTTGTGGGCTGGTGGAATCCAGCAATTGGCCGAATGGACAACGAGGAGCCAATTTCTGCCTCTTCCATGTTGGCAGACACAGCTGGCAATGCCATCCAGCCGGGGAGGACAGGAGACAGAGAGGGCGTGATGATAGATGAGGAGGAGACAGTTATGTAAGGAGACGCTTGAAGAAATGGAAAAGGAGATGTGAGGGTTGCTGCAAGA
This sequence comes from Lutjanus erythropterus, assembly GCF_056507025.1. NCBI lineage: Eukaryota > Metazoa > Chordata > Actinopteri > Lutjaniformes > Lutjanidae > Lutjanus > Lutjanus erythropterus. The sequence continues at coordinate 37,041,903 of NC_139331.1, read as the reverse complement.
GAAAGAGAAGGTAAAATGGAAGGTGAAAGAAGGGACGGAGTGAGGGCAAAAGAAGCAAACTGGGATGATCGCAGTGCCTCTGCATTCTGTGTGTCCTGGCCTGGCCTCTGACCCAAGTTTAGTTCCTCACTTGAATCCAAAACCTTGCTTGCATGGACCTGTGTGTGCATCTGTGTGTGTGCCGAACTGTGTGTGTGGATCAGACGGCCAGTGTGTTCTGTGATAGTTTGTGTCAAGCCTGACTGGTGCGTATAATCCAGCCCTGAAGCATGCTGGGGGGTGGCTGTGCCAAGCTGTGCACTCGAGCTGCTGTGAAGTGCCAGCGCCTGGGTTGTTGCCATGACAGATGGATTTGACAAAGGGGAAGTGGGGTGATTAAATGCACCATCATGGCCTGCGAGTGCTTGAAAACCCCTGGAGTTGGTGTGAGCACCGCCTGCGGTGTTTGTGTTCACCTCGTTGGAGACTGTTTGCTGCAGCCTCCATGGATGTGTGTTAAAGGTCAGGCTGGGAGTCTGTCTGTCTCGTGACCCAGATAAAGACATCTGAGCTGAGACAGGAGAGTTCTCAACTACAGGATGAGGGGAGGGTGAGGACAAAGACACTGCAGTTTCCTCTCCCACCACCCGTTGTGTCATCCTAGCTGTGGCAGCAGGACGGGTCTGTGATGATACAGTGAGTGACGGGTTGTCGAGGTGATGGAAGAGGCGATTTGAAGGTGAAAGGAAGGGATTTGAAGACAAAGAAGAAATGGCAGACAAAAAAGCAGAGTGCAAACTTTGCCTTCTGTCAGTATTTTCCTGGAGCAGAGCCGGGGTGCGTTCAGAGGCCCAGAGGCCGGCTGTTGTCAGTGATGTAAAGCCAACGGCAGCCCGAATCACTGGATTTGACTCATCTGTGTCACTCAAATCTCTCTGATCAGACTGACCCACAAACTGGCTGACTGGTGGAAAAGAAGGCCACAAAACTATTGATGAACCCATCTCAGGGTCCGGAAACCCCAACAACTGTGACTGAGATGGATGTGATTGGGTGGGTAAATCTGATGCAAGTACCTCATCACTGGGTGCCCTACTCTCCCCAGCAGAGGTTGGCTCAATTTGACTTAAGGAGGAGTCTAAAACTGAATGGACAAACAGACCTGAATGAGCACCGAGAAAATGATTACCCTCGGGGTAGGGCAATCGACTTATGAAAGGTTCTGATCTATTGTTAAAGGACTCTTCTGCAGAGAGTATGTGATATTCAGGGAGCAGTGCACCTCCAAAAATTGGCATGTGAGACTCAGCTGGGACTTTAGAAAAGAGAGGAAGTGACAATGAGGATGCTGTGTCAACTCTTGTCACCACAAAGTCCCTTTGAAGGTTTGAGGACAGAGACAACAACGCAGAAGGCTGAAAGTTCCTGCTAACTCCATCTGACTGTGGAACGTGAGCAGACTCAACAACGCTGTATCCTTCTGAAAGCATTTTTTTGGCCTGCTGGGAGGAAGAGGGGGGTAGGAACAGGGAGGGCTGCTGAGGATAAGCAGAGAGTGGAAGAGGAACAGTGGTGGACCAGAGGGGAGGAGAGGATGAGAGAGGAGTGAGGGTGTTAGAGGAGTAGAGGGGAGGCGAAGTAGGAATTTCTAAAGAGACAGTGATAGGGAAGACAAATGAGGAAACAGACAGAGACGAGGTGGAGGGAGTCGATGCTGAGAAAAAGGGAAAAGAAGGTGATAGGAGGGTAGATGAGGAGTAGTGACGGGTGTCAAGAGGGAATGTAAAAATGTTCGAAGAGGAAGTTTGGGGAAAAACCAGCAGAGAGGACATAGGAAATATGTCTGCACTACTTCTGGCCACTGCACTTCCAGTAATATCTGTTTCATGCACACTGCCCTGGAGGTTTAGAGAAAGTGAGGAATAGGATATCTGGACCAGTTCGTCTTTCTGTGGCAGTGAAGAAGAAACAATCTGTTCAGGGAAACCCTTAGAGCTTAGTTGTACCATGGGCAAAGAAGGTGCTGGTTGTACGAAGAGAAAGGATGAAAAGGGAGGGATATGGACAGATGGTGTTGGCTGAAAAATCGATGTTTCCAATTGCTGAGTTAGAGCTTGTGTGTAGGGAGTTTCCTCTTGCTTCTGTCCAATTGAACTAATGTTGTTTGGAATCCCATGTTGGGTTTGAGCTACTGTCAAAGCCTGAGAAACAGTCGGTGTAACTGTTTCTGGCATCAATCGATCTTGTGCATGGGTTAGAGAAATCTCACTGCCTGCTACTGAGCTGCTCACGAGGGTTTCCAAATCATTGTGAAAATATTCTTGAGCGAGGACTACACCTAAAGGGAGAAAAGCACCATCAGGGTCTGATCTGTTTAATGATTGCTGGTTTTTGGTGTCAGGGCCGATAAAGACTGGAGGGATGGTGGCAGGTTCATCCAAGGAGTAGGTGGCATCAAACTCATACAAGCTGAGCTCAGTCAGATCGTACACGAATGGCTCTGACCCTGATGAGTACTCATCGCCCAGCGGTTCTGAAGGATTCGTCCAGTTAGCAACAGTTTGATTTTCCCCACCGCTCGTGCTCTGCAGCAACCACTGCGGTGCTATGGGTTTGTTCTTTCTGTTGCTAAGTGCAGACGATGATGACGGCAACCATGATGACGATGCTTCCACTGCTGAGGATGATTCCTTTGCATCTGATACCTTGCCTCCCGCCTGAGATGGGACTGAAACCCCAGATTCAAGAGGGAGTTTTGAGTCTTGAGTGGTTGTAGGGGTCTCCTTGTTGGAGAGCGGTTGTATTGTAGGTTGACTTGATGCATGTATGCGGGAAGTTGTGGGTGCATGTGGGTGTTTAAATCCAGCTTTTTGTGTCGTGTACGTAGGCCTGGCTGTGTTTTTGAGTTCAGTTGGCAGTACAGCGGGTTTCGTGATGTGAACCACTGGTCTGGGTGGTGCTCTGGTGGCAGTTGGACGTCGTCCTCCAGTTGGCCTCTTCCTCCCCTGCCAGATCAAAGGGGTGGAGATGAAGCCCAGTGAGGTCTTGGAACTGCGATGGCCTTGGGGTCTAGGGAGGGAGGCTGGAGGTCTAGGGTGAGGGGGTGAGGGTGGAACTGCAGGACCTGGGGCTGGAGCTAAGAGTCTGAGTGTTTGGGTTGGAGGATTTGACCGACTGGCAGCAAACGACCTACGATGAGAAGCTCCTCTAGTGGACAGGAGAACAAAAGCAGGCCTACTTTGTCTGATTGTGGCAGCTGGAGGAGCTGGAGGTGCAGCAGTTAGTCCAAAAACATGCCGGTGTCTTCTGTTGTGAGCAGCTTGACCAGCAGCCAGAGGGTTGGACTGGGAAGGCAGGGGTTCAGGCTGTTGAGGAGTAACTACAGCAGCAGGAGAGAAGGAGTCCTTCACTGTCAACAGGGCACGGCACATCAAACCAGACGCCATTAAGGTGAAAAAGCAGGTTATAAACAATAAATTAAAGTATTTTCAAAAAACACAATGGAGATTAAAAAGCACCTGACACCTTTACACCAGATAAATCCATCCCAAATAATCATAGGTGTGAATATAAGAAAACTCTACCTTGATTAGGTTTCTGATTTTCGACAGTTACAGGACTGGAAACCAAACAAAAATACCAAAGCATTAAAGGATCAAAGCATGAATGATGGAAAACAAGCTAAAGCAATAAAAGATTATGTAAATGTTTGTACCACATTAGAGAAAACCAAACCAGAAGAGTATTTGTCTTACGAGGTTAGGTTGTTTTATGGATTCATTTGTTAGTGCCACAACAAGAGAAGCGGTGCTGATCATTGTGAAACAGAACCTGAACACAATTTAACAGAATCATCACATCAAAACTCCAAACAAGAAAATTAAATATGAAACACAGCAATGCTGAAAAAGAGTAAATATTACTTTTCTGAAACCTTTAAACTAACAGAGTGATGATTTTAACAAGAAACAAGGGGGAAGAACAGAGATACAATTATACAAGAATGACAGGAGAAGAATGTTCGACCTTTGTTGTCAAACTATGCATACAGGTGTGTATCTTACCCCGGGTGGAGGCAGCAGTAACAGCTATGTTAGTGGCTGGTTGGTTAGTAGTTACTGACAGCAGCGGAGGAGTCGTACTTGAGACTGTTTGTGGAGATGAAATGTAGATTATCAGCAGGATGCAAAAAGATTTAAAGATGTTATTCAAATAAAACTTCAAAATATCTAAAATGTTCTTGATCACAAGTCAAGGATCAGACAGCGAGGACTAAATCAGAGAAATAATATTTAACTCATACAGATAAAAGAAATTCTGTCAGAGGGAGAAGAATCAGATGATCTGTCTGAAGTTATTGATCATCACAACTCTGAAAACTGCACCTTGATTACATTTGTATTAATTATTGTCTTTTCTTATCAGAGAAAAGATACAAATAAAAGCCAAACAAAAAAAGCAAGAAAGGGCTTACAGTAAGATAAAAGAAGAAAGGATGAACTGTGTGATGAAGTTTGCTGGTTTTATGGATTTAATCATTAGTACAACGACCGGGGAAGCAGTTATTACTGATGATTTGTAAAGAAAGAATAATATAGATAATAATATAGATTTAAATAATATATAGAGATATCATGAAAAGCCACTTGTGAAAAAAAAAACAATACAATACATTCAGGCCTGTCATAATAATCATCATAAAACGTTTTTAATAATTGCAAAAAACAATATTATTGTCATTTAATGATGGATATATAATGCTAATACAGGAGCATGTGAGCAGACCCTTTCAAAAAGCTTTTAATTTTAAAGAATATTCAGACATTGGTGGTAGAATAAAAACATAAATAAAATATCCTAAATAAATAAATAAACCATAATTAAAACAAAACCACAGAAACAATGAGCCTCATGCAAGAACATTTTTTATATTCTTATTTTAAATATCTCTCACTTTTTTCGTACGAAGGGCTCGTGGTATGCAATGTTTGTAACTTCAGAAAACCATGTTGTTCCTACTGAATGTGACCAAACCAAGTGACCTATTCTCCCAAACTTTGTCCACTTTTTTTTTTTTTTTATAATGTTTAGTTCACAATCAAGGTCAGCAAAAAATGATGGAGGTCATGTCTGTATACATTGTACGATAAGTAACTAATGTAATTACTATGACAGTCTGAATGTTTAGTAAAAAATATGTTTGTTAGTCTAATGGAAACAAGACCACAAGTTCAAACAGAAGTAGAAAAAATCCAAACTCTGAAGCCGAAAAAAGAGCAACTTTCATGGATCATTCAAAGCTAAAGAATGTGATAGCAAAGTTTTTTTTTTCTAATAAGAAAACAAGAAGGAAAAACAAAGAACTAACCTTAATTTCAAACTTGTCATGCAAATGTGTGTCTTACCCCAGAAGGAGGCAGCAGTAACAGCTGTGTTAGTGGTTGGTTGGTTAGTAGTTATGACCAGCAGTGGAGGAGTCGTACTTGAGACTGTTTGTGGAGACGAAACGAAGAAGAGAAGACAGGAGGCCAAAAGACAGAATGAGGCAGAAAGAAGCGAAGATTGTATTCTTACAGATGTAAAGGTGGTGATAAGACATATGTTTGCACAAATGTCAAAAAGCTCCAGTTTAAGTATTAGAAAGCTTGTTATGTCAGGCCTCTTAATGTGACAAGGTTTTTATAAGTAACAGCTGAAATTAGTTGATTAATTGAACATAAAATTAATCAACAATTTTGAAAACCCAATATACAAAAATGCTAAACATTCTTTGTCTTCTTTTTTTTAAAGATATTTTGAAATTTTAAAATAAAAGAAATTGCATTTTTTTTTTACAAAAATAAGTCAAAAAATTATAATCAGTAATGATGAATATATTAGTTAAAGCCTAAGTTTAAAGCATTTATTGATGTGCTTTTGTTCCAAAAGCTCGTTATGCACCTGATTGCCCGTGCTTGTAACTCTGCCAATAATACAACTTAAAACAGGTTTAAATTTAAGTTACGTCTATATCACGTATAAATGTTGCTTCAAACTCTAATAACTGGTTTAATATTCAGTGAGAATCAGCAATGATACTTTTTAAGCTGTTGTTAAATGTCCAACATCATGACCGGGCTTTAATATTCAGACCATGAAAGGTCCTGCTGTACCCGTAATTATTTAACCAGGTTGGGAAATAAACTGAATTGAATTTAATTTCCCTTGGTTTTAAATTACTCCAGTTTTACTGCTCAGATTTATTGCTGTTTGGTTTTGTGAGGACTGTTTTTTCCACGACTGAGGGCACGGCACGACTGCCAGCCAACACAGCTACATATGTACAGTTAGCTTGTTTGGAAGAGAGGCTGTGTAATCAGTGGCGGCTATAATTTAATCACTCCGACCATCTAAACATGAACTGGTGCAGAGTTAAATCCTGTATGTTTTTGTACCTGCACCCAGATTAAAAGTGCAGGCACAGCATGCGGTGTTTTGTATGTGAAGCTCATCAGTCTTATCTGAGGAGTCACTGCAGTGCTGTTGCTCTTACCATGCGTGCTGGGGTTAGTATCTGGGTGGTTAGTGGGAGCAGATGAAACAGCTGTCGTGCTGCTGGTTGTCTGTTGGGCTACAGGGGAAGTAAACAATCACAGATTATCAGTCTGTTCAGTCCTGTGAGTGTATGTGTGTACTTGTATTCTTCACATTTTAGCCACAACAACCTGCTGATCGTGCTACAATGTGGTGCACCAATCTGAAAAGACAGCTACTGTGTGTGAGGATAACAACCTGTTAAACAGCTACATCACACTGTGCAGACAACAGCCTGTCAGTGTGGTACAATCACACTAAAACACACCTACATGGTGAGGAAACCAACTTCAAAGAACATTAATGTGGGAATGACGGCTGTAAGAAGCTACGATACACTGTGCAGACAACACCTATAATAACCTGAAAACACAGCTACGTATTGACAGAAATTACATGAAAACATACCTACATTGTGGGGACACAAGGACATTGAGGGGACATCAACTTAACAACACAGTTCTGCTGTGGTGACACAAACTGTGTGGATCGCAGCCTGTAAACAGCTCCAATACACTACGCAGACAACAACCTGTCAGCAGAGCTACACACTAAAAACACACTCACACTAAGAGGACATCAACCTGGAGGTATACCTACACCGTGGAGACACTGTTACATTGTGGGGACATCGACTTAATAACACATTGTGGATTTAGTTGAGAGCTAAAAGTTCTGCCTCTTTTTCAGGTTAACTATTGCTCCATTTCTCAGTTTTCCCATTTATGGTTTCTTTCATTTGTCTTTTGTCTGATATTATGACTTTCTGTTCATAATCTAGAACAAATGGTATCCAGTAAAATACTGGACTGCAAAATTTACAAATGGGTACGCCATTAATGTCAATCAAGGTTTTTTTGTTGTTGTTGTTGTTTTTTTTTTTTTCAGGTTCTCATCATACTGGATCAATAAAGCATCATGTTCATGTTCCAATATTTAAATTTACTTATAATTAAATGAAACAGTGGACTTTATCTTAAGTTTATTTGTTTACTTTTTCAAGTATCTACATAATAATGACTAATGCTTTTAGAGTCTCCCAGTCATAACTAGGACTTGAATGTTGACTTAAGTGATTTTAACCACGTGTAATTAAAACCTCATGACAGCAACATGTCTCATCATTTCTAAGATAAAATAAGATTGTCCATTATGATAGTAAACACACATTTAACAGAACAACTATTATGTTTTTAGAAAGAAGGTGATAAAAACCATTGATGATGAAATGGCGAGCTAGCTTCTTTTCTGTGAGCTAGGATAATGGATGAATTCTTAGTTCTCCCTCAACATCACAAAAATATTTAAGAAATTTAAACCAAAAGTAGACAAAATGATTGTAAGTTATCAAAGACAGAAGAGGATGAAATCAGACCTTTGATTTATGACGTTAGCTTTGATAACATTTGGTTAACTACCTTACCATGTGTGGTGCTGCTGGCTGAAGCAGCGTTAGTGGCAGCAGGTACAGGCGTAGCAGCGCTGGTGGTGATGATGATGATGGTAGTTGCAGGCAGAACTGATCAGCACAATGAGTCAGCATGTCAGTCACATAACACACAAGCACAGTGCGTTAATGGGAAAAGCTCTGAGTCTTGTTTGTTTCCAGGACCAAAATCAAAAGTTTATACCATTGACATACATAAAGATGGACGACATAAAAGCTCCCCAAAAGTGAAGCCAAAACATCTGGATCGCTCCCTGGTGGCTCTACAGTACATCAGTCATTCCCAAACACCGGGTCGGGGCCCACAGGTGGATTACAGGAGATTTTATTTGGGTCGCCAAAAAAATATAAAGACTGTGGAAGAAATTTAGTAGTAACTTAATTAAATGTTGATGATTCAATCATCTAAAATGTTCTATATTGTTTTCCAGATGAGATTAAATAAAACCAATCAAATGTCTTGTTAACACAGAATAAATGCACTTCACTTTGGCTTCATTTTTGTACAGCGGGAGGAGGAGGAGACACAGCATTCATCTTTATTTATGTCAGTGATTCAGACAAAAAGAAATGTTAAGCCTTTCTGACATTTGGTCCACAAACTGGGTTTTCCAAAAGCATCTTGGAGTCGATGTTTTAATTTGGTTTGAAGCTTTTTGTTTTTGGCACACCCATTTCTAAACTGAATGAAAAGCTGCTGTCTGAAACCAAGGACCTCATAGACTGCTGCAGGAATGACCGATCCGATCCCGAGGTTAGCGCTGCTCTGGTTCCCAATGGGATTTTTCCATTGGCTTTTCGATTGATGCAGAAAAGGAGAAGTTTATGATACAGAAATGTTCACATTCAGCAAGATAATCCTCACTAATGAACACCACTTTTATGATTTCTGAAGTATAAATCCAATCAGAAATAAAAAGTAAGTGACTAGTGTTTGGCATGATTGTTTTATTAGTTTATTAGGATCCCCTTTAGTTAACGCCATGACATCTGACAGTCTTCCTGGGGTCCCGTACTGATATCACAAGTTAAAAAAAATTATACACTCTTGTCTTTGTATTAATGATGTGATTCTGGGAGAGTTAGAGTAGAACTGTAATCAGGGATTGGATGTCACTGACCTTGAGGAATGGGAGAAAAGGGTGCTGAGTTGTGTTCTCAGACCTTGTACATTCATATTTCTCCTTTTTTGGATTTGCAAACCAATAGGCTAATTCTATGTGCTGTAGATGAGTTGGGTCTGACCTTATTTAGACAATTAAATTATGGCATAAACTGTGAATGTTTAAAGAGTATTCCCAGAGGACCGAACCTTGAATTGAACCTAGAATTGAAGGGAACATCGGGACAAAGCATGCATTGATTATTCTTTCATTTTCCTTGATCAAGTTTCATTAAACCAGTTTCAGTGTAAGACATATTGGACTCCTGTGTACTTCCTCCTTTGATGTATGGGCAAAAGATAAATTCCGAACATCCTGTGACGGCTCAGTAAATTACAGTAGATTTGAGGAGATCTGGGATTTTCTGGTATTTTGGGGTTTTCATTCAGTCATTCCTGCAGCATTCTGTTGTTTCAAAAAGTCCTTCTCTTTTTCTATAGTACATCTGTCACAATTAGATGAGCGTACCAGAATAATAGTGCAAAACTGGACATCACTGTCATGATGTTCAGGAACATTCTCCAAACTATTAAAAATTGTCTACTGTTTACACAGGTTTGAAGGCTTTTCAACCAATACAATAAAAGTTAGGAGGGAAACATTCAATAATGACTTTTTCTGTTCTAATCTGGATGGTGAGGAGCGGTGTGGTGTGGAGATGCTGATGGCAAACAATAAAGCAGCAAAGCAGATGAAACCTTACCAGAGGAGGAGGAGGAGGAGATGGTTGTGCTGCTGCTGCTGCTGCTGCTGCTGGTAGTGATGGTTGGGGTTAGTTGCATGCTAGTGGATGTGGGGATGGTGGATGGAGATGGAGTGATGGGGGGGAGAACTGGAGATGACAAATCAAAGGATACAGCAGAACGAGACGGACCACACATGGAGAACAAAATGGTTTTAATGAGGCCAGGTGAAGATCAGGAACACCCAGCGCTCCTCCTCATAATCCTCCTCTAATATTCATACTCCCAACATGCATCAACTTTTTATACACAAAAGGGTTCTAATCGAGGGGCTGAGGTTCTATGCAGAACATTTGTAAGACTAAAGCTGGGTTACAACACCAACAAGTTATGTCATCATCAAAAATTAAAACTAGCATAAAATTAGGAAAGATTTAATTTAATCCTCGCTTTAAACTTCAGTTTGGTTTTTACTCTAAAAAGAGATTAAGTTTAATTCTGTTACACCAAAACTTTAAACTCCAACTTAAATAGCTAACTTAGCTTTTAGCTAGCTGGCAAACGATTAAACATTTTGTTAACTTTTTAGCTAGCTAACAAACAATATAATGTTTTGCTCACTCTATACTTGGCAAACAACATTATATTTTATTTTTTTTTAGCTAATTAGCAATAAATGTAAGGTATTGTTAACTTTTTACCACGCTAGCAAACAATGAAACATTTTTGTTAACTTTTAGCTAGCTAACAAACAATATAATGTTTTGCTAACCTTTTAGCTAGCTAGAAAACCATGTAACATTTTGTTAGGAATATAGAGCAGCCAGAAGATAATACTTTTCTCCCACTTTTATACTTACTAGGTCCCAACACTTGAGTTTGTTTTTTCCTTTATTTTCATTTGGGTAATCAAGCATCTCCATATTAATAAAACTCTAGTTCATTTCAGTTTACATCAATAAACTTTGATCTGTTAGACAGATTTTTTTTAATTGTGCAACAAATCTCATTTTAATTTTAAATTTGGATTTAGTTATTTTAAACGCAGTTTTGCTAAACTCTGATTAGAACACATCTTAAATTAAATTAATCTTTCTTGGTGCAGCCTGGTCTAAGGGCTCCATCAAGTTCTTTTCAACCAAAGAACCCTCTTTGGAAGAGAGTTCTTCAAGGGAAGAAGAACTCATCCATCAAGGGTTCTCTGGTTCTAAGGAAAACCCTTGGAATATAAATGTGTTCTCTGTATAATCTCCTGAGTGTGTTCTTGTTAGCACCCTAAGAAGGTGGAAAGAGATTCTCTTTTAGAACCTCTCACAGGGGATTCTGGTTCCAGGTGTAACCCAAAAAGGCTTCTCCTCTGAGGACAAGCTGAGGAACAGGGTATACTCATGTATCCCACATTTTTCTCTGCACTGAGTAAAGCACATTTTCTACTTCACCTGAGCTTATTATTTAAATTCCACACTGAACTTCACGTTTCCAAGCTGATTCTTATAAATTCCCGGGAACATTCATTCACCACTACACTACAACCCCTCAGATGCAGAAAGATTGACAGAGAGGTTAATTAAATAATGAAAAGAGTTGATTAATTTGTGTCTTAATGCAGTGCTAGATAATATTTATCTGGAGTCTTTTCCTACGAACATGTTCATCAGGACAGAATTAGCTGAGTCGTCTCACGGGTAGATGATGAATAATGGAGAGAACAAATTAATAATGGAGCCTTTTACTCTTCAGAGGTGCATAAAAAGTAAAATTGCTCCGAGCAACTTTCCACAGGTCCTTGAAGGGTCAATCTGACTTTCATGAAGAAAGCCTCTTCGAAAACACATTAAGGATAATTGTTTCTTACGAATGACCTACATGACTTCCTGAAAAAGAAATTTCGCTTTTGGATCTTAAATGGTGCCCTCAAATCCATCTTAAAGTTACGGGCAAAGGGAACTAAACTATTGACAAGTGATCAAAAGGTAAACCATCCAAGATTATGAGCTGAACAACGCTTAAACAAGAGGGAGGAAGGAGGCTGAAAAACTGAAATAGGTGGAGAAATAAGAGGATGATGGAAAAGCAAAAGGACAGTGCTGGAGTGAAAACTAAAGTGGAGAAAGAAAGAAGGCTTAATAGGCTACAGATGATAAAAAAAAGAGGACAGAGGAAAGATATAATGAGGAGGAGGAGGGCGAGGATGAGGGTTGCTTACCGTGGGTGGTGGCATTAGTAGCATGGATGGTGTTAGTGGAGTCAGTGGATGAAGTGGCGGGGGAGGAAGCGGCTGATGGCAGTGACAAGGGGGTTGGGATGAGAGAGAGAGAGAGAGAGAGAAAGATGCAGAGGATGATGAATGTTTGAGAAGCTGCAGCAGAGCTCTGGACTCCAGTCACACATGTTGATGACTTTAGACTCAACAAATTAAAAAAAAAGACTTGGACTCTAACACCGATGACTCGTGACTTCACTTGGACTTGAGCCTCATGACCTGAAAATTCTTGATAACTTCCCCCGAGTCCAAAGATTAAAACATCTGTTATTTAAAAACTGAAAATCATGAATCAGTTCTTAATAATACTCAACGAGTTGACACTTAATGACTCTGTCAGCTGATCTGACCCAGTCTGTCCAAAGACCAACCACCTTTTTGTGTTGTAATTCAGTTCAAACTAAAAGTAAACCTGTTGAAATTTGTTTTGACAAAATTTCAGAGTTCAATTTTGCTTTGTTTTAGTGAAAAAGTGCTTTACAAATTGCAGTAACCACAAAATCTGTCCAGTAGAAACAACTTTAAAGCCCTTTACACAGGCTTTGTAGACTTACACTTGCCAGTGCACCATGTCTTCAAAAGTTAACACACCAACCACAAGTGTGGAAGTAGTAGATATATTTTTACGGTAATGAACCACAGACAAAGTGCTCTGGTAGAAGCCAAATGAAAAAAGAAAAAATACTCCCTTAAATTCCATCACAACTACCTCCCCTGTGACTGCTGGTTCTCTTTAATTTCATGCATGTACACTTTTAATAAATAAATCGCATTTTCTTGAATGCTGTGACCTTGCTGAAGGCTTTTTTATTTCAGAAACACACCAGTTCTCACCAGGTGTTCAGGTGACCATTCAATCCAAAGATGAAGACGTTTGCGTCCTTAAAGCACCAGGGGTGCTGCTCTTTAGACACCCCTGCACTCTGTAGACCAATCAAATTCAAGGATTTAACATATAACCCTTTGAGTGCTCTCTCATGGCCTATTGACCTGCCCGGGCTGCCGTAGTCATTCATATTCTGGAGCTTAATTGGCTCGACTCCATTCCTCTCATGAGCTCGATCCCACAAAAACTGACCTTTAGAAAAATGTCCCTCTGAGTCCTCCATAGTCCAGGAGAGTGTGAGAACTGACATTTAGCGAGTGGGGCCGGGTCACGTCGTCGAGCTGGCCCGCAGCTACTGTTCCAAGTTCAAGTTCCAGATCACGTGACCTCCTGGAGCAGAGGTGATTGGTGTCCAGACAGCGTTCCTGTTTTAATGGTCTTGGCTACGGCTGAACGGCACCCTGGGGTGGGTTCCATTCTCTGGTTCCTTCACATTCGTTCCCCTCAGGACACAAAGGGGTCATTTAAGGAAAATGTCATTAACAGAGCTGCTCAAGGAGATTCTTTTCCACAACGTTTGGTGAGACTGAGAGGCAGAAGGTGAATGCTTATTAAACTGCAACCTGTCTACACTTTTCCTCCTCATCTGCAGACACTTGATTTCTGAAGGAGGGTTAGATAAGAACAAGCAGACTGCTGCATCAGTTTCCTTTTCATAATTTCCTCATTTTGAGAGTCCTGTCCTTGTTTGACTTCTTCTCTTCTTTTCCCTTTCAAGCCATAAATCCAAGGGCTTTACAATCTGTATACCATATGAGACCCTGTACCTTGAAACACTTTGCTTGGATAAGAGGAACCTTCCCCATAAAAATCTTCTTTTTCATTTTTAAGTGCATTTCCATGCAGCTGTTTTTTACGAGCATTTTCAATTTGTGCAACAGTGGAAAAGTCAAAACAACTACGGCGGGTTTTAAGCTCAGCTGAGATGGGAAAGTTTGGGTGTATCGACAAAATAAACTGTGTTCAGTGGAAACAGATAAAGCATGTGACTTAATGTCACTGAAGATTCTGCTCCACTGAAGAGATTAAAAACGGTGACAAACATTCAAATTAATACAGAAATCGAACGCTCGTGGTGACTGGCTGCAAGAAAAAAAACACTTTTTCTAGATCTTAGTACAAAAAAGATCAAATGCAGGTGTCCTTTCACCAGAGACGTCAACACCTTAAAAGTGCTGAGGACCGATATCCTGTCCTAGTGGATGGAAACAAGCATTCATTTACATTTTCTGTACATTTTTCTTGAAATTCTGATAAAAGTTTCTCTACACTTGGCAGGACCTACACCCAATAAATCCTACCATTTGTTGCTTGCTCCAAGTGGCATCACAGCATCTACGTCTACATTTTCAAAGTCCCCAGGGAACAACAAAAAACCTCCAAGCTGCAATCTTCACACTGAAAACAGCAAATTAACGCCTGGGATGCTAATGATACACGTGCAAACAAGCTAACAGCTGTCACCAGTGATTTAGTCATTAAAATGCCGGAGCTCGCCTCCTGATGTGCAAATGATCCACCAAAACAAGCTCCCTGTCAGTGCACCGTCGCTGCGTCCTGGGCTTAGCTCCGCCCAAGATGCTTGAGATTGGTTTAGAAATGCAAACAAGGCAGACGTCTGTAGAGAGACTAATAAAATATCTTGTCAGCTAAGATTGTAAAAAAATGCCTGTTGCATGTTCCAAAGTGATATCTTCAGGTAGCTTCTTTTGTCCAATCAACCAGTGAAAAGCAGCAACACCAGAAGAGCTAGAATAAGCAAATGATTGTCTGTTTTTGAAAAAAATATACCATCTTATTTCTTCAGTTTCTTCTCCTTTTATTCTATCATCACCTTCCCAATGATCCCTGCACATTTCCTTTTTCTCCCTGTTTTCAATCCTGTCTGTCATCTTCTTTTTGCCTTTTTCATCCTTCAACGCCCCCTCTCCTTTTATTTTCAGTATTTTTTGACAGTATTTGGGAGAGTTCAGAGGCAGGGAGATGTTCAGGGCTTTGGGGAATGTGGAGGTTTTGTGAACCAAACCTCAGGCTGGTTGAGGTTGAGTTCGAGTTTCTACTAACAAGATGTCCAGAATCCATTTTGAGGGTTACGCAGCTTCGGGGGGTTCAGGAGGCCTTGGGTTCATTCGGACTTTGTTGACGAGACACATCGAGCAGAGACTGACAGCAGAAACCATCAACCTGTGAAGCTGTTTGGAACTGATGCTACCAAAGGTTGAGAGTTTGATTCCCACTGGGTTTACTTGTGTTAAATATGTCTGTGATCATGGAAGAAAACTGCAGTTATATACATCACTCCTGGCAGCAGGTTGAAGAGTCAATAATTCAAGGTAGGAACACGGCCACGGTTCATTTCCCAGCAGACTGAATGCCAACTGCACTCATGGTAACTCATGGTCCCTAAAGGTGCTTCGGATAACAGCTCATGTTGAAAACTTTGTGAACGGTTCAGCCTGACTTAGACTTTAATACTTACTTCCTGTATAGATGCAGATGGATTGAAGAGGACTTGCCGTATATTTGAAATAATCTTTGATGACCGAATGATTCAATCTCAATCCCGAAACAACCAGATATCGCAAAAAGCATGTTTCGGAAATATTTGACAGTGCAGATTTTCAACATGTTCTCACTCAAAACTCTTCTATCCATTCTCAGGAAGTCAACACTGACCTCACCAGATCCACTTTGTGTGAACCAACCAGGAAGCAGAGAACCATGAGGAACTAATGTTACGTTACTAAAGATCGTTTTGTTTATGTACAAAAACTACAAGTGGTCACACAAAAAATGAATTGCAGTATGAACAATGTGCAGATGGAGACGCAACAACTGCCAACTTTGTTCGACATTTAAAGTTACACAAAGAGCAGCGAGTCAAGCCTCTGTTATTAGAACGGCGTAACGTTTGGTGAAGAGCAAATCATGAATTATTTATGGTTTGAAACTCAAAGCTCCTGGAACTTGAGTGCAAAGACTTGAGACTTGATGAACAAACAACAATGATGAAACTCACCTTCGGTCTTCAGTGCAAAAATTTTAGAAGCAGAAATGCATTGCTGCACGTTGCTTTTTTGTGTTTCCTCTCTAGTTTGTTCACTAGTTGCAAAAGTTCACCATTACAGGTGGATTCGGAGGACATGGGAACAAACTGCCAACAGTGTTCAACAAAACAAAATACCAACATGACTGGATGATCAACAGCAAATAATCTGTGTCGGGTGAGACGACTGTAAACAGAGGTACAACTTGAAACAGGTTGGAAAACATTTCAGATGTTCTTTTTCCAGTTGTTTGTATGTTTGAAACCGTTCACTTCCATTGTTTGGGAGATTCAGCAACACTGTTTTCCTGTGAAACTCCAGCAGTGGACTAAAAAACTAAACCTGAACTTCAGTCAGAATGACGGTGAGTAGACAATGACTGACGACGATGACTGGTGAATGAATGAGGTATAAAAGTGAGAAAAAATTATATTTCTTTACCAAGAATCTGTAAGAATGTTTCTATTCTCTGTTTTAAAATACCAAAATGACCAACTCTGCCTACGCTCTTTTCCCAGCAAGTATCAGTTTGGTAATTTGTCAGATATTTTGGTTAAAACTCGGCTGAATTTGTTTGAAACAACAGGGTGCTTTTAACACCACAAATGTTGGATTTGGTTCAAAGAAGTTTTCAAAGGAGGAAACTGAGATGAACACAAAACTGAACAGAAGTAAAAGACAGAAAGTTAAAGTTTTCTCTTTGCTCTTTGAGTGACAAGTGACCACAGACATCTGTGTTACATTTAACTGTTGTTTCAATCCAAATGTCTCTCAGTTTTGTTCAGCCTCTGTGTTATTTTTACGACCAGTTGCCATGACAGTGTTGGCCATGCAGATGTGTTTGTTTTTCCTACCTGGGCAGCCCAGTCCGGGGAAGTCACAGCTGGTAGTGACGGGTGTGTTGCTGGGTGGGGAGACACCTTCAGGGAGGGGAGGGAAGATTAAAAACAGGTTAATCAGTTAAAATGATCAGTAAGGGACAGGTTAGCAAGAAAATGCATGTATTCACACTCAGTCATTTTAATGCACTCATATTAATTTTGAGGAAGAAAGCGATCATATCACTGATCCATGTAAGTCATGATACTTATGCAAATGGATTAGTGACACCTGTGCATGTGAACCTGGGAATTTCACAGATTAATGGGTGAAAAGTTGTTAAAATTGCTGTGCTTGTATCTCTCTCTGTACTTTGTCAGTTCATTAAATCCATTAAAAAGTCTCCCCTTTCCTCCCGTTGTGTCTTTGCTTGAACATGATGTGTACTAACTGCTCTCTGTTTAATGCCACAATTCTTTTCTTCTTTTTGAAACTCATCTGCAAACTGAATATAGAAAGACAGCTGGCAGTAGCAGCACCGCAGCAGCAACACTGTTTGTGTGGCCCGAGTGTGCAACACACCTTGTTTTCATCCCGTTAGTCATTATTCAGTGATTTGCTAAATAATGCATGAGCCTGTTGCAACACCAAAGAGCATAAATCCACTAGAGATGGGGTCGATCTGATATCGGGGCCTGACACAACACATTCATCAGGAATCAGACTCATGCAGTGACACTTACACATGATCATCCATCCATCCATTCATGCATTGGACAAGAGGCAGGGTACACCCCGGACAAACCTCCAGTCTATGTGTTGGTCCAAATGTTTTCTGAGTGAACATGAATCTCTGACTTTCTGCAGTACAGAAACTTTCTCACAGTATTTTTCTGACAGTGGCAGAGTTACAGTCGATCAGACTCTGTGGCTTGCGGTGGACACTGATTGGCTGCTTTGAAAGGATCAGATTCCTGATGTTTTATTTCAGGGACAGTCTGTCTCACCAACTGTGTGCTCGCAGCAGCCAAAAATCAAGCGCTCCTCGAGGACTCTGGCCATTTGAAAATGTAATGGTGAGCCGGCTCCGGCCCACACATACTGTATGTTCACAGGCCTTCAGAGGGAGTGGGAGAACAGGCCGCCAGTGAAAGCAGAGACTGCTGAGCCTCACACACACGCACACACACACACACACACACACACACACACACACACACACACAGTGTAACAGAAGGAATGTGTTGGAGAGAATGTCAGCAAATCATCACAGTGATCAGCCGAGTGAAGAAGCAGGAATTCAGTAATCGTGGACGGCATGTGGTTGAAAGAAGGTGAGAAGGGCTGAGGATTATGTCCTTTCATGGTCCACCTTTCTCTTCCTCTCCTCCATCTCTCTGTCTTTGTCCAACTCCTCCTTCTTCTTTTCCCTTCATACCTCCCCCCCTCCTTCTCTTCTTCTTCCTCTTCTTCCTCTCTGGTTCTCTTCCTATTACGTTTTCTTACCTTTCTGCCAACCTCAACTCTTTTTCTTCCACACTACTTATGAATCAGGTGGTTCTCACTCCCAACGCATCAAATACGGCAGCTTGGTCAGTGCAACTATGTTATGGTATTAACACGTTCACACCTGCTGTTAACACGTTCACACCTGTTATTAACACGTTCACACCTGGTATTAACACGTTCACACCTGGTATTAACACGTTCACACCTGCTGTTAACACGTTCACACCTGTTATTAACACGTTCACACCTGGTATTAACACGTTCACACCTGTTGTTAACACGTTCACACCTGGTATTAACACGTTCACACCTGCTGTTAACACGTTCACACCTGCTGTTAACACGTTCACACCTGGTATTAACACGTTCACACGTGGTATTAACACGTTCACACCTGCTGTTAACACGTTCACACCTGTTATTAACACGTTCACACCTGCTGTTAACACGTTCACACCTGGTATTAACACGTTCACACCTGTTATTAACACGTTCACACCTGCTGTTAACACGTTCACACCTGGTATTAACACGTTCACACCTGTTATTAACACGTTCACACCTGCTGTTAACACGTTCACACCTGGTATTAACGCGTTCACACCTGGTATTAACACGTTCACACCTGCTGTTAACACGTTCACACCTGGTGTTAACACGTTCACACCTGGTATTAACACGTTCACACTTGCTGTTAACACGTTCACACCTGGTATTAACACGTTCACACATGGTGTTAACATGTTCACACCTGCTGTTAACACGTTCACACCTGGTATTAACACGTTCACACTTGCTGTTAACACGTTCACACCTGGTATTAACACGTTCACACCTGGTATTAACACGTTCACACATGGTGTTAACACGTTCACACATGGTATTACCACGCCTCCTGGGTGATCAGATCAGAAGTGGACGGCTCTGCAGGTGTGATCATAATGTAAACTCCTCGTGGTCTCTCTTACCTGCAGCGTATGTTTGTGACACACAAGTGACCCCGACACTGAAAAACTGCCGTATTGCTGTTGAGTGAGGAGAGACTTTACAAACTGTGTGAAATGCTGTCTATGACAAATTCTTAATTGTTTGGTCTTTCTTGCGAATTCGGCAAGTTAGTCGGGATATAACTTAGATAAGTCATGTAGCAAAACATATGCAACTAACACACTTATTTTAACTTAAATAGTTCCTGCCCTTTTCCAAACAGTGTTCATGGATGACTTCCCAGATGGTTCTGTGGGAACAACGATTAAAACACTCACATCAAATATGACTCAGTTCTCTTTGTTCGTGCCAAAGTGATCTTGAAACCAGAACTAATTCAATACTTTATTTTTCGACTCTCCAGCTCTTCATTCACTTCAACACTTTAAAGATGATTTGCAGTTGATCAACAGTGTAGATCTGTGTGTCAAAGAATGCTAAAGTTTAACTGTGAAAGCTCCACATGAATTTAACTCACCTCCCTGAGCAAACACACTCAGAATAATTGTGGTGATTACACTGAAATTAATTGATTTTGGTCTCATTTTTTCTCTTTTTTTCCCCTGAAAAAATGTTTTCAGGGAAAAAAAGGAAAAAGAGAATTGAATAGCTGTGACTGCAGGCAGATTTTGTTCGCCCACAGACGGCTCTTTTGATTGTAAATGTTGCAGACCCCTGATCTAATCAACCGGGAAAAGGTAACTAACATGTTATTACTGTCAAAATGTGTTGATGAGAAGAACACATTTCCATGTTTTTACTGACTGTTATTTTTGCAGAAACAGCTCATCATCCACACATGAAGCCTGTTTGAAGCTGATTTGAGTTTCACTAAGAGCATTAATGTTGAGTCAGAATGTAAACGACTAGAAAATAAAATAATGAACAACATATTTCGATTTCAGAGTAAATAGAAACAAGTATTTTGCAGGTGGCGTGTCTTCATCAGGGTGTCAGTGTGGTGACAGCAGCTGATGAACTATAATTAATCTAATGACTCAACACCAGACTGCTGCAGACTGTAATTCACTGTCATTACTAGAACAACATGTTCATTATCAGCTGGCGCAGAAGCTGTTTTGTGAACGTGGTTCACAGTTAAAGTCATATTCTGCAGCATTTTCATTTAAACTAATGGTTGACACTTGCAATAACACTGTGGCATTTTAACCAATATACAGTTTATGAAGATTTTCCACTGGCTGCTCCTGACGTTCAGCGACTGGAAGGATTTTATTGGAAAAATATTTTGTTCTAAGTTGGCAAAGACGGACCAGGATTAAGATTCCGTCTTTGTGTCCTGGCAAGGTCATAGATGAATGAAAGGTACCCTCAGTGTTTCTGACTACAGGACTAATGTTTAAAAGAAGTTTGGAGACGTACCAGGAGTCCTGGTGTAGGAAGCTAAGGGTCTATGGATGTCAGATTAAGTGTACAGTGTGTTTAGAACATTTTCACCACTTTACTCTGCTTGTCTCTCAGAATTTTCTGACAGGAAACCACTGTTTTATAAGCCAGATATCACTCTCTCCAAATCAACCAAATTCTACTGACAAAATCTGTAATTTTACCTCACAGAACACAGGAGTTGTTGGTCTACTGATGCCTCCATCTGTTAGTTTGTTTGTGTTATGTGTGACTTTGATGAATCTGAACTAACCTTTTAAAACACTGAAGTCACACAATAACACAAACACACTAACAGATGGAGGCAGCAGTAAACCAACAACTCCTGTGTTCTGTGAGATAAAATGGCCGATTTTGTCAATGGACTTTGGTTGATCTGGACAGAGTGATGTTTGGCTTCTATAACAGTGTTAAGTGAGCATTTCCTGACAGAAAAGTTTGACACTGAGGTTAAATGGTGAAAATATTCTAATTACAGCGTAAAGCTAAACACGTTGACTTTTTTAGCTTCTGTTTGGTGAGTTTAGGGAAAGATCAGGATTTCAACTGTTGATAAAACATCTTATGTCTCAAGTCACTGCAGTCCATATTCAAACACTCTCTCCCTCTCTCTCTGCAGTCTGTCAGCTTTTTTTCTTTCACCTGTTTCAGGTGGAGCTGTAGCTCCATCAGCACTTGCTCCTCACATCCATGTCTTTTTAATTTACTTATTAAAAAAGCTCTGGTCCTCATTTGATGTTCCAAAATTGAAAGAAGCTTGGGAGCATCAAGGCAGTTTTAACACGCACCAAGATGCTTTCAGTGCGTCTTCTGCCATTTAGAACCATGGGAACCATTTTTGCCCTAAAAGGAGACAACATAAGACAAAATAAGTATGTTCATGCTGGAAGGTACATGCAGCTATTTGGAGTAACATATGCTGCCATCCCTGACGTCTTTTTCAGAGACGTCCCTGCTTATTTCAGAAAGACGATGCCGAGTACTAGACTGATGGAAATGTGAATGAAAACTACCAAAACAAGAACTGAGATGAACAAAACCGTATTCTCCTTTCAGGGAGGATTATGGACAGAGACTGACAGGCACCACAGTGTGTGTGTGTGTGTGTGTGTGTGTGTGTGTGTGTGTGTGTGTGTGTGTGTGTCCATGTTTCCCCTCTGGCATCAATAAGACATGAAAGACACAGACACACACTTGGAACATGTAAAGGTAAAACACACAATTTACCTAATGAAGCATGGGCACGCATACATACATATATAAGCTCACACACACACACACACACACACACACACAGAGCCTGGCAGGCGCCTGGCGACAGCTCCCTCTCTGCCTCCATCAGCAGCAGCCTCATTACCGACCAAAGAGCAACATAAAAATGGCTTCAAATGCTGCAGAGCACTTTGGTCGCCTCGTAAAAAGAAAACAACATTTTCAAGGTAAACAGAATCAAACACACGTCTCTGAGAGGAGAGAAGACGCAGTGTGAGACGGACTGGAAGCTCTGGTGTCAGAGCACTGCAGACTGAACATACATCAATTCAAAATAAATGAACACAGAGTTCAGTTTTAATTTGAGCTTAAATTCATTCATGAACTTGTGATTAAGACTGAATTATACATATATATGTTTAAAGTTTGAAAGTGCAGTCTGTGCCTTGTCACAGTAGGATTTTGTCACGGGAGCTCATAGTCAGATGGCTGAAATCTTCCAGCTACTTTTATTTTGTGTTTTTCTGCAGTTTTTCCTCATTTTCTTTTTTCAGTTTTTCAGTTCAGTCATTATCACCCACAGTGCACCACCGTACAGGTTTTCTTTTTCTTTTTTCTTTCTTTTTTTTTTTAAATATGCACACTGCGATGTTTGTGCTGCTCACAGCTCAGCGAAGAGCAAATGTGATCATTAAGAGCTTTACAGAAATGTGTCCCTGAGCAGCATATAGGAACGTGACTGTATTTAAATAAACCTCAAAGCCACGAGAAAAAGAGAAAAACAACAGCGAGCGAGCGAGCAGCAGCTATAAAACCTCCATTATTGAAGAATGGAAAATGTCAGAGTTTGTGGCTCTGAGGCTGTAAAATGTCCTGTCGAAACACCACTGGCTTCAGACGGGCGTTTACCTATCTGCTCTAATCCTTCCTGGAACTCTGAAGACCTCCATGTAGAGACAGAAACTCAACGTTTCACTCAGACCAAGTGTTTGTTTCTCTGCTGCCCTGGTCAGACGTGAGAAGTAACTAAGTACTTCATTGCTGTGCTGAAGTGGATTTTTCAGGTATCTGTACTTGATTCAGTACTTCCACTTTTACCAGAGTCTTTTTTTACACAAGCATCTGTACTTCTACTACAGTAAAGAACGTGAGGACTTTTGCCTCCTCTGTCGTTCGTCTCCGTGTCCACGCTCAGGACATTTCCGTGTTTGACTGTATCTGTTCCTGTCTTCTGTGACCCTCAGCTGAACCTCCTGTACCACAGAAACCTGTGAACTGTTGGTGACATCGGATCATTTTTAATCTCTGAACAGCAGATGTCTGTGAACATGGAGTCAATATTTCACCTTTTGTTTCCCAAACTAATCCTGTGTCGCTGCAATTAGCCAGCCTCCCTCCACGGATCAATTAAGTTCATCTCATCTTTATTTATTACCAATTCTGTAATCGATGCAGCCACACAGGCCTGGAAAGCAGAGTTTCTGCTGAATGTCTAATATCTGGCTGTAGAGTTTAGATTGAAAAATTGTGTGAATGTTTCTTCAAAAGACCCCAGATTGTACAGCTGAAGCTGGAACAAAGCTCCCGAGTGGAAAACACACACCTGTCAGGATGGAAACAGCAGTCTAACAGGTCAGAACTGCACAGAAATGAGTTCTAGTCACACTTGTCGACATGTTCAAGTTGTTATCTTTCTCCCCCGTCCCAGACTTCAGCCTGTCCATGACAACGTTTGACTCGCACTCTGTCGTCCACATGGACAGAGTCTGACTGACACTGCAGACGATGAGCAGCAACGAGTGGAACCTGCTGAACGCTTCACATGCATCAGACCATCTGAACCCGAGAAAATGATGAGAGCCACAACTAGATGACCAGCTGTCATTGTTCCTGAACGGAGGACATCCAACATGGAGAGAGAGCGTTTTAGGCCACCTGAAAGTCTGTATGTCGTAGAGGACGGGGGCTCGAGTCATGGTGACTTGTAGGACAAACACGTTTTCACACTTCAAATGTTTTTTAAGGTGCTGTTTGTTTGTTGGTTTGCAGGATTACACAAAAACTACTGGCCTGATTTTCATGAAATTTGGCGGAAGGGTAAAGCATGGGCCAAAGAAGAACCCATTCAATTCTGGAGCAGATCTGAATCACAAGGCAGGTACAAAAATTATTAATCACTTTCATTAACATTGCACAATAGAGCACTTGGTCTTTGGTGAAGGTTTGTGGTCTCCAAGTGCCTCTCTAGTGTTGAAAATAAAACTTCCATGTGTGAAAATGTGAAACCTGGTGTTGATCATTAGAGTTTCATATAACTTGACTCATGACTTGTTTGACCTGAGCATTGACTTGAATTGACTTGCTTGAGTCTCACCGCAGTAACTTGGAACTTTCTTGAGAATTGAAGGTTAAGACTTGAGACTTGTCTGTGACTTGCAACTGCTAAGTTTAATACTAGTGTACATGAGATCAAAAACTAAAATAGATACAAAACGATGTTAAACATTTGTCAGTAACTCATTCTAACATCTCAGATGTTTAACACACACACAATTGCACAGAAAAAAATGGACATTTTTAAAGAGATGATTGCACATTCTCATCCATGCATCATGTCTCTGTTAGCACAAGCAAACATAAACACACCTCCAGGACATAAACACACACAAAGACACACACATTAGCAGGTTGTTAGCAGCACTCACCACTAGTTGGCGCAGCAGTAGTTAAATGAATGCAATGAGGGAAGCAGACTGTGAAGAGAAGCACAGATTAGTGGACATCAGTCACAACAAAGCATCAGGCAGCTTCAGGAAAAAAAATCTCTAAAGACATCACATTGATAAGAGGTCAATGAAGCGATCAGTTAATGATGGCTGCAAAATGAGAGGGTGGTTAATTAGATGTGATGACAAAAAATACAACAAGGTCAAGCCGTCAACAACACAGTTAATTAATGATGAGCAGAACATAATCAATCAGTCATTCATGTAATAATGAGATGAACGTGGAGGGTCAGTCAGCCACAAGATAAAGGTTGTTTAATGGTCCAGGAATTAGACAGATCCCTCTGAAACACATCATACAGACTGAGAGGTTTCACTTCTCTACAATCACCCTGTGTATTCCTGTACATCCAGTAGATCCAGTATGAAGAACTCATGTGAAAGAGGAATGAACTGGAAGGAAAAATCTAAATTTCTCTACAAACTCAGAAGACTCAAAGATCTATTGCAGAAAAAGGCCTCAAAAGTTTACATTTTCTCAGTTGTTTAGTTTTAAGAGTGTGACCTCAGATCAACTGAACTGAACTGTCCCTTTAATACTGATGTCATGTTGTTAATGTCTTGTTTTACTATATCAGATAAAGTCAAACATCCTGTATCTGTGTGTGTGTGTGTGTGTGTGTGTGTGTGTGTGTGTGTGTGTGTGTGTGTGTGTGTGTGCACGCGCGTACAAAAGAGTCAGGAAACTTCGTGCAGAATCATGCATTTCTTGAAAACCACTGCAGGTCTCCAATGCATAAAAGCATGCACACACACACACACACACACACACACACACACACACACACACACACACACACACACACACACACACACTCTCCAGTGGGTGCAGTGTTGGCAGGAATTTCACTGAAACCACTGTGGCTAACCTCCTGTGGCTACACACTCATTTACAGCGTTTTACAGAAGAGGCACAGCACTACTCTGTGGACACACACACACACACAACACAACACACACACACACACACACACACACCGTGTACTCTTACACTCTCTTTCATGGTTAAAAACTTAAATACGGTGAGAAAACGGTTGATTATGTAAACTTGGTTTCAGGTTTTTTAAGTGTGTCGAGAGAATCTGTGGCCATTTGTACCTTTGTGTGTGTGTGTGTGTGTGTGTGTGTTAATGAATTTCAGATGTTCATGTCCTAATAAATGCACTAATAAACACTTGCAATAAATAAGCAAAGTAATTGAATGTGATCTGATGTCTCTTTCAGGTCATACAGTAGTAGAATACATGTGGATGTGTGCAGGTATTTGAGCGCTCGCAGTGTGTTTATCAGCCAACTGGGTTTTTAGAACGGAGCAGGAACCAGAGAGATGATTGGTCAGCAGCCAAACTGGTTGCTGGAGTCGATTAACTTACCAGCCGCAGTCAAAATGGACCAGAATTTGGCTGAAGTCTGGTTGTAATTTTCCACCCTGATAGCAAACAGGCTGAAACATTTAAAGCTCCTGCATGGTACAGTACTCTGTGTGTGTGTGTGTGTGTGTGTGTGTGTGTGTTATTTTGCATGATATCTCAGGTAAAATCTCAGCAGCACCACAATTTGTCTGTCTAATGTTTTTACTGACATTATTTACTGCTAAATATTCTCAAAAAAGGTTTAAAGTTGACTATAAAAATGCTGTTTTTATGCGCAATGAGTAATCTGGACACAAAAAAGGATTTTGGAGATTTCCTGTGACAAGCAACAAATATACTCAAGTGTCTGCTGTCTCAATGCAACTGAACAGTTTAGAGCATTCAAACTCCTTGTTGAACCAGGCAGGACATGAAATTGAGAG
This sequence comes from Lutjanus erythropterus, assembly GCF_056507025.1. Taxonomy (NCBI): domain Eukaryota; kingdom Metazoa; phylum Chordata; class Actinopteri; order Lutjaniformes; family Lutjanidae; genus Lutjanus; species Lutjanus erythropterus. The sequence goes on along the minus strand of NC_139331.1, from coordinate 37,015,347 downwards.
TAAACACCCTGGTGCAGCTTTTCGAATTTAAGCTCTTATGCATCCACTGTTCTGAGGTTATTATGTCGTGTACTCACTGCAGCTGAGCGTGGCGTCGGTCTGGGCCAGAGTGCTCGGGATGGTCCAGTGGCTGTTGTCCCAGTCGATGACATTCCCCGCCGTGTCACAGCTTAGCGCGCTGAGCTGCTGCATCGTCATGATGTAATCCCACAGCCGCAGGTTATAGATGTTCCCGTTGAAGCTGTGCTGCCCTGAACACAAACGCAGTCAAACCGGCAACAGTTTCAACCAGGTCATATCTCAGGTTTTCTGAGAACATTTCAGCAATGTTGCAAAGCCATCAAAATGTTTCCACCTGGCATTAAGTTTTACGTGTGGCAGCATTTGATTGGATCTCACTTTTCTGCTCTAAATGAGCACATAGCTACCTCACATCTGTTTCAGACAAACACAACAACAAAAAAAAAAAATAACATCTTGTAGAACATATAAATAATCAATAATTTGTCCTAAACAGCATTTTATGAAGTTCATAAAGTTTCTCTTAACTCAGCAGCTCACAAAATTGGGTGATTTTTTTAGAGGAGTCTGGGGTCTGGTTGCTAAATGTTGACAGGTAGATGCACTTTAGACAGGGAACAGCAAGTTTCTCCCCATCAAAAACTCTTAAAATCCCTCAATTTTTTAAGTCAGTCTGGGACAATTGTGGTTAGTTCAGTGATGAAATCAGTTTAAACAGACAACCATCTGCTGCTTATTCGAGCAGGTCAGAGAGCCCAAACACAGTGAACCACGTGTAAATCAGAAAGCTTTTTCATGTGGACATGAATCCGTCAGCGTGGCCCAGGACACAACGACAGAAGAATGAGTGATTGGATCCCTGTGAATCCTCAAATGACCTTCTGTGCATTCACACCTGTACTCAGAGCTGTCCACTTGTGATCAGATCACCCCAAGATGCATGTTAATACCAGGTGTAAACAAGGCCAATAACGAGAACTTTTTCATGGCATTACTGGAATTATTCTCTTTTTCAGCCATGTTAGTGGTGTAGCTCTGGGCATGAAAATGTCTGTTGGTTCACTGCTTTAATTCAGATTGAAATATAAGTTTCTAAGTTTCATCTTTCACCCACAGTTATCCTGGTTTTAATCTCTGTCTCATGACGGCTTTAGACCTGCAACTAACCAATCAGTGCTCGCTGGGTGGTGAAGCCTCTTAGTTGCCAGAAAAAGTTCTTCAAAACTAAATATTCTTTGACCTGGACGACTGACCAGACGTGTCAGAGATCATTGATTTGACGAGCGACTTCATCTGTGTTCTTTTGGAAGCTTCCTCTCAGCTGTTACCCAAAAGAAGTGATGTAGGTTTCAGCGCTGATGCCCTCCCATCCCTCGACTTAGAGGGTTTATGAAAAGCTATAAAACATCACACAAGCAAAGAAAAATAACTGTGTACATAAAACTTACCTCCTAACCGGAATACTCCACCGCCCGGCACAGAGTGTCCGATGGTGCTGGAGCAGGCCTTGGCCCAGTAGTTTCCGTTAAAGTAGACCGCCACCCGGCCACTTGACGACCTCCAGAGGACACAGAAAGGCTTCATAGAGTTGGTGAAGTCAGAGGAGGAGATGATGGAGTTGATGGAGCAGGTCACTCTATCAATGATCATCTTCATGCCATCCTGATCGGAGCCCAAACTCAACGCCACGTTGTTGCTCGTGTCGTAGTATGTGAAGATCCACTCTTTCTGTTCAGTAACAAAGAGAACTCTCAGTGAGTTTAAGGCAAAATACCATAAGTGGATATAATGTATTTTCAAAAACTGTGCATAACAGGAATGAAAAACAGCAATGCAAACCTCATGTGCAGGTGCAGCCATAAAAATCTGACCTGTAATTTATTGAAAGTTTATTCACCACCATTTGATATTTTACAAGGTATGTAAGGAGTCAATCTAGAAACCACTGCAGAGGACATCCTCAGTATATGGAGCAGACGCTCTACCGACTGAGCTATAGGGAAGCATAAGATTTAACACAACCTAGACCCCTTAGTGTTGTGTACCTGTTTCTGGCTGCTGCGTTCCACCTCGAAGCACAGCGTCAGCTGACTGAGCGTCGGGATGGAAACAGAGTTGGAGACCTCGGTGACCTGGCTGTTGCCACTGGTTATGGTTACTTTCTGGTTCCTCAGTGCCACAGCAACTAGAGAGGAGAAAATGGAAAAAGCAAAGAAAGGAGAGCATTGTAGGATGGAAGAAAGGAAAGAAAGCACGAGAAGTAAAGAAAAAATACAAATCAATTAAATCTTGATGTGATTTTAGGTGACACAGCTGATAATGACAGTAGAGAAACCATACATTTGTTCCTGCAGTTCATGTTCTGAATAAACCTTGTTGATTAAAGTTTGACTGTAAGGAATGAGGCACTTTCTGCAAAATATACAAACAAAAACCACATGACAAGTATCATTCTACACCTCTGAACACACTTCATCCAAGTATTGATGAATCAGAGGTTTTATTTTTCTTTTCCCAGCAGAACGACTCTGGCTTGAGCTTCTGGCTGAAAGCAACAAACCAACAGCCAGTGGAAAAACACCAGTCACACACACACACACACACGCACACACACACAAAATATCCATGCAAACGTGCATGAAGGCACAAACAAGAAATGCATCAAAACACCACAGCAAATATTGCTGTCAGAAGTCTTCCTTTGGTTGGTTGATACCTCAGACTGTGTGATGTTGATCCAGTCGATGTAGAAACCACCAACAACTCTGTGGTTTTAAACTTAAATTAAAGTGGGATTAAATGATTATTTCTGGCAACTTGGGAGCAGATGATACACAACAAGCTAAGAACACAAACATCAGTCCACGAAGTTAACAGTTTCATTCTCAGGAGCTTGAACAAAGAACATGTTTTGTGACAAAATCATTTCAACTCATAAGTCCACTTACTTGCTTTTCTGAGATTTTAACTGCATTGATCAAACCCGTTTTCATCACATACTGATGTTTTGTCACTGCCCCTCGGTGTCTCACGCCAAAGCACAAGGTACCCTTTAGTTGCTGTATGAAACGCTGCCAGAGTGTTTATGTGGTTAACGTTGTGCAACATTTGCAGTTTGGTTAATTTCGGGTCAAAAACACTACTTGCGTAGGTTTAGGGTAAGATCATGTTTGGGGTTACAATAAGTACATTCCATTATGTTCGTCACATGACTTTACTGAAGAAACTCGCAAGGAGAAAGTCACATGGTGCAAATAACTTGATGCACCATAAAGGGACAGTTCACCCCAAAATAAAAAATACATATTTTTCCTCTGGCCTGTAGTGCTGTGCCAGCATTTGACGCAGAGTTTTGCAGATGTCTGCCTTCTCTCCAATATAATGGGGACAAAACCACATTTATTATTGTTACCATGATGATGAAGGTCAACTGACTATGACAGCAAAGGTCACTTGACTTCATCTTTCCTGCATGTCAAAAACTCAAAATGCTGTATGTCCTTTAATGTTCTTAAAAGTAGCGTGCTAGTTCTACACCTATTACTATTACTTTTCAACAATAAAATAAAGTTATTTTATCTTATGTTCAAAATGTTTAAGAGACTGATTAGACCCAACAATAAATCTGCAAAATGTTTCTGAGATGATAACATTCTTGTTGGGTGACCAACTGGCAGCAGAGATGTGGACTTGAGTTACATGACTTGAACTTGATGGGCACAGATGCAACAACTTCCAACTTTGTTTGAAATTTAAAGTTGCACAAAGAACTGTAAGTCCAGGCTCTGTTGTAAAAATGGCATTACATTTGGTGAAAGTGCATTTTGACTTGTTTAAGACTAGGAACTCAAAGTCAAGGACTTGGGCCTTGACTTAGGATTTCTCTTTCTCAGCTTGAACCTACTAGAGACTTTCAAAATGATGACTTGGTCCAAACTCTGACTGGCAGCAAAGGATTCACTTTTTTATGTTATGTTATGTTCTAAATGTATGATTTCATGTAAAAACTTGCAGGTTAAGTAAAGCTAAAATGCAAATGAATGTAAAATTCAGACATATATCTATGGCTGTATTCCTCTGGTGCATGCTGGGAGGCATCAATTACTTCATTTAACAATGAGAGTTAAGAGGATCATTTATAGCCTGATGACAGCACCTTATCCTGGATCAGTTAAGCTACATTTGATGAACAGGACGCTGGTGTCGGACTGGACCTACCGTGTCTGAAGCTAACACTGAACCCCCTCTTCTGCACGCTGAAGTCTGAAGTAAAGGACAGCTCCATCACGTTCCCTGTCGAGTTCAGCGTCAGCCCGTTGGCCGTCAGACCGCAGAACTTAACGTCCGTATTTCCTGTGTTCACCACCACCCGGTCATAGATGCAGCCCGGCGCCTCCTCCAGGTCAAAGTCAAGGAAGGAGAGCTGGATGATGAAGCCTGCTGGGGCCTGCATGGTCCACCGACAGGCCTGTGAGTTGGGGTATTTCAGGGGGTAGCAGGGCGACGTGAACTCCCCCTGAGCCTCCGTCAGCACCATGTTACAGTTGGTGGAACTGCAGCCCAGCACTGAAGGTGATAAATTCATGAACTTTCAACAAAGGGACAACCTCCACTGAAGCTGTTACGGTAGGATAACATCACTCAGAGAACAAGGGGCTAGTAGACGAGGACATGAGGAGACAGGACAAACAGGATAGGACCCATAGCAGCCAAACACCTACAACTATTAGAAATCAGGAGGCAGGGAGGGAGATTTCAAGGATAAACACAGTCGAGTCGGCCGTGAAGCGCTTCCTTGTTGATTAAGAGTCAAGGACAAAGAGGACGAAGACAAAAGTTTTCAAGAAGGTTACAAGGACCTTTAGGATTCAGGAGACTTTTTTTTATGGGACAAGATTAGAGGACACAAGAAGAGTAGTTTGGGAATTATCTGTAAAAGATTCCATTCTGGGAATCAGGAGGAAACAAAGACGGGACAAGACAAGTCGTGCAGTTAGCTAAAGGTTCAACAGCCCAGAGAGTCAATCAATCAATCAATCAATCAATCAATCAATCAATCAATCAATCAGCTGAGAACTGATTGATTGCTTAGGGCAGAAGTGGACTGAAAAGGTTCACTTCCACTGGGTCAGCATTGCAGTACAATCACCAAACACTGACAAGTTTTACAAAATACCAACCAGAAAACATGCACATGCAGAATCATCTCAGCAGTTAGATCAGGAAAAAGTCACCTCTGTGAGGAAAGTTGAGCAGTCAGACCCTGAGATTGAATTAAAGACTGAAAAGAACGACACGTTCACACTCCCAAACAACTTCTAACACAGCAGCTGCTCAGTGGCCTGCTGGGGTCGGTTGAGGGAAAGATCCTGGTTATGTAATGTAGCGTTATGTCACTTGTGTACATAATAGGGTTATAAACAGTGAGCACTTTCGTTAATTGATCATTGGTATAACATGGCGCCGCACCAGTGGCAGCACTCACTCACTGCTGAGCTTTTTCCCGTCACATACTCACCAAAAAATGACAACTGGTCTGCACTACCATGTACACTAACTGTCCAGCATTCACACTTATTTTCAGTTTTAACATCACTTCATTATGAACAATATTTCATGCAGGTGAAATTTTAATTTCAGTTCGCAATATTCAAAACTAATCAATATCAATATTCCCTTCATGTAAATTCTACTGCTGATGTTTTTTTTTATATATTGT